>NW_022987588.1:6139307-6559307 GCF_902827165.1 Trematomus bernacchii | reverse complement strand
CACAACCCTCTCTATTTTCCTCCATACCCAAATCTCTAAAAAAGGGGCTGCAACGGATCTGATACAGACTGATCCAGATTTGAACACTTCTATGTCGTCACAGAAGTGGCGCTACGGCTATTGGGCCAACTCTCCACCTATCAGGGGAATGTGGGGTTGGGCCACGGCCGGCCATTGCCGCTCGAAAGCGCTGGAGATGCTGTAGTACATATGCCAGGCCTGTAAGTGGCGCTGTAGTCTGCCACAAAAGCAGCGAAGAAGACTTCCCGCCCATAGTTACCATGGTTACCCTTCTGTTTATTCTCCGCTGTGGCTTTTTTTCTCCCTCCCCGAGGCAAGCGTTTGCTCCCGCTGCTTTAATTCAATGCAATCCCTCCCCGTCGAGGCAAGCACTGTAATTCTCTCCGGTTAGTCCACCAGCAGATGACAAACACCCACCTCTCCGCCTCTTCCAAGGAACGAGGGGACCGTGCGGCAGAGTTTCAGTTTGAGTTTCTTTTGCCGGTCAAGATGTCTGTTAAAGTTTAAATCTTCCGGACAAAATTAGAAAAGTGCCGGTCAAAGGTCTTCTTTGTTATTTATTGAGCTTTAAAACAAATGAATAACGACTCTATATAATAAAACACGAGGACGGAGATCTCTTTTTCTCCCCCTCTTCTGACAGCGCAGCAGCTGATCAGAGCACGTCTCCCCTCTCCTGCAGGGGGGCGTGGTCAGCAGAATCAGACCCGTAGACAGCAAACAGCACATAGAGCGAAATGAGGCATGGCTAAAATGCATGATCTGTTTAGTATTTTGAAAACAGAAACGTATAAATATACCTTATATAGGTATGGCCCTACAATATATCATTTAAATATAGCATGATAGGTCCACTCACCAGAGTGGAAAAAAACAATAATAATATGGTTTCCATGCACTCTGCAGCTGTGACGATGTACTGTAGAGAAAGAAGCACAAAATCTCATCCTACTCACACAGTAATCCTTTAAAGAGGGCTTTGGTGCCTCTCACTGCCAAATACTTTGATACATCCTTTTTGAAAGTAACAGGAAAATATGGTGGAACAAAGTGATTGTAAGAGGATTCGGGAAGAGAGAGAGAGAGAGAGGGTTTGCGGTTATTTCACATCCCTTTTTAAGCACGAGAAAAACATCTACATGGTCTATTTTAGTAGCAGGTTTTAAAACTTGTGAGGAAATCAGAAATGGCTCAGAGCAAGAAGTGAAGGCAGACTTTGAGATATATCTCTGTGTTGATGCTGAAGATGAGTAAACCTTTCTAAAGCACTCATCTCATATTATGACTAAACAGATGGGGAAACTATATATGCTTTGAAGGAAGTATTCTGGATTGCCTTATAAACATTTTACTTTATTGCAATATTAGAGTACTCCAAGTAAACGTCTTGCATTTTATTATCACTTAAAGGGACCCTTTGTTTTTGTTTTTTAAGGTTTTCCCTTTCCAGTAATAATGTGTATGTAAATGGTCAGCAATGCCTGAAATCCAAAGGTTCGCTCCAGAGGGAGTTTCTCTCCCACTGAGTTATCGTATAATATATATGTAAATGTATCATTGGTAACGATTGAAATTAAGTACAAATAGACACTTATAGAAATAGAAATATAGAAAATCAGTAAATCAACATAACTGTAAGCTAGAGGGGATCTAACTTCTGTCTGAGTGGTAACGTCACACACTACATAAATATGCGTAGGCGGCCTATACTGCAAGAAGAGCCTCTATAACATAACAGGTTGCCATGTTTGAATCTGCAAACGTCTGCAAGTGTTTGTTTATTTTCTGTGTGCTGTCGCATATGATACGAGCCAAATTCCCCACGTCACAGACCTAAAGTCCTTTGTGTCTCTGTATGTACTGTACTGTGGGAGTGTGGAGAGAATATGATGTACTGTAGGAGGCGTTTGTACCTAAAATTGGACGAGCTCAGTGTGAATGCAAGTGTTTCCTTACAGCCTGACACAGAAAGCATGGCAGTGCATGTCCAGTGTGCACATTGATGCATGTGAACACATAATTATGTAGATATACAGACGTGCTGTCCTGTCTGGACGACATCAAAGGGTGAAAGGCTCTCATGGCGGACCATCATACACAGACCTGTCCGTCAAATATGTGGTTGCCATGGAAACAACCTAGTTCCAAGCATGGCGCATGGCGGCTGCAGCGAGATAACGGAGGACCAGACATAGAGCCGTGACAGCCTGGGGATGTGTCGCTTTCACAGAGACCACCCTCAAACTCGTCTTTTCCAGTTAGACAAAATGAGACCGGGGGAAGAGAGGGCGTGAAACTGAACAGTACTCTGAAAAAAGAGACGTTGACTTTAATTAAATGTATTATGTTCGCAGATTTTACATCACTGTATTAGGTTAGTTGTAAGCAATACTATTAAGTTGAATTATTAGGTTCAACTTACTATTATTTTTCAATATACTTCATACAGTTAGGTGACATTTGTTGGCATCATAAATGTAGTTAAAGTCCACGTTTCAGTGTACTCAGAATATGCACAAGCAGAAAACAAGCTGTTGTAATTACGAACACACATCAGTGGTTGGTTTTATTGAGATGAATACTCAGGGCCTAAACCACATGACACCTCATCCATCGTTTATCAACAATATTGTGGGTTTAGAGAGGTTTGTATTAGAGTTCCCAACAGCTCAAGGAGGCTTATCTTATCAACAACACATAATCATGAAAGGTATTACATCCAGCTTTCATCAGTGAGATTACAGGCATAGCAAGAAAAAAAAAAGAGAGATGGAGAACAGACTGTCGAAGATGGAGTCATCATACTAAGCTGCTGTTAAAAATGTAGCATTTAATTCACAGACTTGGTAGATTTGTGACGGGATGACACTATGGTTTCTGAGGAATTCGAAAAAAATGTGTCATCAGACTGAGATCTCCTCGGTGTGGTGGTGATTGTGACCTGACACTGTCAGACGTTTAGACAGGAAACTAATTGCTAAATCAAAACGTGTGAATGTTTTAAAGGAAATACAGTGAGGAGAGAATACAAATGGAAACAAGCCTGAAGCCCGTGAGACACCGAGCGGAAGAGACAGGGAAGAGAGACACAAAAGGTGAGCCGTCTCCGTATGGTGAGGTTGTGGGAACGAGGCTGCCATCTCCCATGAAGTGACAGGTACAGTGTGAAGAAATCTCAGGGAAACCTCATGGGGCTCAGCCCTGCTGTGAAAAATAAATATATCTGCAAGTGACAGCACAGGGTCCAAACAGCCTGCGGAATCAACTCTCATACGAATCTGCATCTAGATCTGTTGGAAATACAGTTTCCATAACACCAGTGCACTCAAATCTTATTTTAACGGTCCAAACTTGTGCAGAAAATATATTTTTTTTACAGTTTTTATTTAGTGACTTGGTTTATCCATACATGTACTTTGCTTAAAACACAAAACTATTTTCTTTACATGCAGTAGAAGTGAAACACACAAAGATACATGCAATATCATATTCCCTAAATCCAAAGGCAGCTTATTTAATGTGAATGGAAGACAGAAAGGAGAAAGAAGAATAAATCCTAGAAACATTTTCCTTTCCCACTCTAAACTGAGCCAACGTTCTTTTTTTGCAAAAAGTACAATAATTGAAAGTACAATATCAGTGTCTTTTAGTAAGAATATCAAAACACACACCAAAATGACTAAAGTAAATAATGCATTACCTCTAGCTGAAACTGTGATTAGCTGAATCAATTGGTTGATTGTCAGACAATGAATCATCATCACTAATTCAAGTCTTCTCTAATCTTTTTTATGAACCTTTAAAGGTGGGGTAGGTAAGTTTGAGAAAACCGGCTCGAGATACACTTTTTGTTATATTCCATGGAATGCTCTTAACATCCCGATTACAATGAATATCTTAAGTGCTTTGACAAAGAATCCATAAAAAAATGTCATCTGTGGAAGCCGTAATACTGTAAAAAGCACGACCAATCATTTTAGCCGGCCCGGCTATAATAACTGGATGGCCTACCTGCCTGTCAGCCTTCCATCTGTGCACAAACTCATCTCGTGCCCTCATTGGTCATGTGCGCGTTCGTGTATGTTGGAGGAGGGGCTCTGTAAGGAAGTGGCAGATTTTTTCCGGCTGTGTATTTTCAAATTCTAGAGCACTCGAGCTGGTTTCTCCAAAATTACCTACCCCACCTTTAATGTCAAATATTCACGAGTTACATTGCCTGAAATCTGAAGAATCACTGATTTTCAGAAAGAGGTGTAAAGTACATTTACCCAACTACTGTTGTGATGCCCCTGTGGGGTCATCTGGAGAGGGTGTGGCTGTGCTGCATCCAGCCGCCTTGATTGCAGTAACTCAGGGCACCTGTGTCTGGTGCCTTGCAGCTATTTAAAGCCTCTGCTCCTCTCTGTCTTCCCTCTGCTTTCTCATACAGGCACCTGGTTCAGTTAAGTATGTTATTAGTTATTTCAGGTGTTTTACTTTGTGCTTTAACACCCTCACACATACATGTTCATGCAATCCTCACCCTGCAGTTACATTACTGATACCACTGACGTTCACACCTCATGCTTCACTTGTTTTGCACTTGATTAATGTGGCTAATGTGAACCACCTGCTTTAATAAGCATATTTTGTTAAACTGTTGATATGGTGTGTCTCCTCTTTGTTGTGGCCTTTTGAGCCAGGTCATAACAACTGTACTCAAGTTATATTGTATTAACTTATATCTTGATGCTTCTACTTTTACTTGAGTAACATTTTGAATGCAGTACTTTCACTTGCAAATTAAATTACAACAGGTTTTCCATACCGCTGAGATTTACTGTTGAAACATTGTGCATTTACGTTCAAATTACATTCAAGCATTTTATTGTCTTTTTTGAGTCACAGCCACGCAGGCTATAAAACACGAAGCTGTAATAAAAAGGGATTTGATAAAGAGTCGTAAATGCTACCTGAGTGATTGAATTGCTTCAGGTGTCCAGCTGTTTACTGAAGTAGGTGCTTTATAAAACATGATTGGTCTGACACTGAAGAGAAGGGCTTTTCTTACATAATAAGGCAGGTTATTGTCAGGAAATGTACAGCAGAGGGTCTGAAAGTGAGATAATGACTCATTGGCCTTTGTTGCATCTAGAGAGCATGAGGGGGGGTCTGCTCCTGTAATGATGATGCCCTTTTCTTACTTTTTCCCATCTTGGGTTATTGAGTCTATCCGGAGATGTTGAGCCCCGGAGGAAAAGTGGATAAGAGCAGGTGTACCACATCACATCCATCATCCCCTGCTCCTCCTAATGCACATGCAATATTTAGGAGGAAGAAAGAAGGCAGTGAAAGGACAGAGTAGTCTACCTTCAATGTAAGAATGCCTTTTTTTCAGATCTGTCTCTTGTCTATTTGATAAGTTGCATTATCTCAGTAATGTGTTCAAGGGGAGACATTTCAGGCTAGTCTTGTGCATTTTTAAACACCTTCACAGTGTGGTGCATTGCTCCAGTCTGTGGTTTTGGTACTGCCGAAGGTGTGAAAGTGTCCACAAATAAATATGAAAAAAGCAGCAGCAGATGACGAGTTAATACATGTGTGTGTGTTTTGAGGTTTATATACTGGTCCATAGTAAATCATTCATATTTAGTTTTCACCTTTTGGGATGAAATCAGTGTGGTATCTGTCATCTTGTGGTGGTGTTGGGCTTCCCATGGAGTCTTCAGCTCCAGGCTTTACTTTCAACTTCTCCTCCCGGGTGTTTTTCTGGGGTTTGGGTAGATTTAAGTGGTTCCTGTGGACTCACTTGACTGGTGTTTCCTTCTGTTACATCATTTTTTAATCCAAGTCCTCCAGAAATTAAGCTTTTTCTCTCGTTTTGTGATTTTTTTGTTTTGTGAGGAAGTTGTGGAAGTTCAAAACATGTGTGTTGCTCAAATTACGTTTTGTGTTGTACTGAAAGGATACTCTCAATAATGGAATCTAAAATAGAGGAACATCCCCCTTCCATTACAGTATATCAGCATTTTGTTGCAGGTGAGGAAGAACTTAAATAGGTGAATGCACGAAGATATGAATTTGAAAGGCCACTGGTTTATAACTCTTTAAGTCAAACCAAGTTACATTAATGAAATTACATCAAATCAGACAATTATAACCACTCAAATTAACAGGAAATAAAATACCCCCCTCAAAAAAACCATAAAAAAGACAAAATAAAGATTGAAATCAAATCATGTGCATTTTCAAAGCCTTATTGTATGATAAATAATGTATATGTTTTTCACAGTGTAGAAAAACGGTAACAAATGATTTAGTCCTAAAATAAAATACATAAGAAATATACTAAAACTAAATTCAGAATAAAATAAATGTATAATTGGATTAAAATTATTTTTTTGTTCGACACTTGAATGTTGAAACTGGTAAATGTGGAGAATAATGTTTTATTATGTTTATTAATTTTAACCTGAAATACATTATTATATATTTAATATTTAGATTGAATCTGAATCCTCAACATAAATACATTAAAAGGTGTAAAAAGTACAATGTTTGCTCTGAATTGTAATGGAGTTGAAGTATAAAGTAGTAGGAAATGCTGAGTTTTAGTACTTAAATAATGACTTTTCTACAGTACTTGTAAATGTACTCACTAACTGTCCACCACTGGTCACCTTTATGGGCCTCAGTAATCCTCTGGCTTTCATTTGACTCATTGACGTACTGTTTACACATCTCTCAGCGGTGTGTGAGGATGAACATAAACCTGATAAATGTTCCCAGAAGCCTCATCCTTCATTTGGTCGGCCCTTCATCAAACACCGCGTTCATTTTGTGGATGTGAACGAGCCCCATTAAGGCTTTACGTGATGTGTTGACTTGCATAATTCCTAAATCAGTCGAGATATGGCGATCTGGGAAAACAGATGGCATGAAATGACCGGGATATCTAAGACTGGAGCACATCAGCGTATCGCCATGGAAACCGTCACGGTCTTGCAGATTTCTAATGACCACAATTAGTTGAGGGGAACAGCAAAGTACGAGAGATCAGAGAGACGGCCAGATGTTCAGATATGGTTTTCGCAGAGAGCTTTTACTGCTCTGATTCATCTCAATCACAGTTATGAGTTCCAATGATGATTACGCAGGTAGTGGTGATGATAAGGGAGTGCTGGTGGCCGTGTTGTGACTAAAGCGCAGACACGAAGCTTACAGAGATAACAGCTAAGGGATCTCAGGGCTGGCTTTATGCACCTTTTCAATCAAATTACAGCTTGCAGAAATGAAAGTGGTGACCTTAAAAGGAAGAGTTCAGCTATTTAAGAACACTACTGTTTATCTTCAGTGATGTTGCATGAAGTCAATGTGTTACTTAAGGAAAAAGAAAACAGGCGCCCTATTCTGCTCATTTTCAGTTTTTGTATTTTGCGCCTCTACTGTGACATGTCTCCATGCTTTAATGTTCAAAAAGGTCTCTATTTTCCTCATACTGCCTGTGCTGCAGCACCTCTTTTCACCCTCTGTCTGAAACCAGAGCCCAGTCTGCTCTGATTGGTTAGCTGGCCGCCTCTGTTGTGATTTGTCAACCGCTTAGAGATGTCCTGCCCCTTAGCCTATCACATACAATGTGTTGGAGCGCAAGCCAATAGAAGCACGGGTGTTTCATAGTGATGCCACTATGTTACAGAAGTAAACAAATGGCGCGTTTCCACTACACGGCCTCGCTCGGTATGGCTAGGCCTCGTTAGGACTGGCTCACTTTATGGCGCATTTCCATTACAGTTTAGGAACTGGGGTAGTATCTATAGTAACGCAGTGTAGGCGGAGCCGTGATGTCATCTTCAATGAGAACCCCAGAAAAACAACACAGCCGTTAGCTGTTAGCACTCAGAGCTCACAGCTCCTCATATATGTTCAGAAACTAGACAAAAGTTAAACAAGTACAAACCACAGACTGCCTGTGTCATGGCGAATACAGTCGCTGCTTTATTTATGTCTGTATAGGCCGTTGTGAGTGTGGACGGTCGGAGCATATACTGCGTTAGCTTAGCCAATCTCCATTTAGAAAACACGCATTTTAAAAGGTTTTTCGCCTGCCGTCTGTCTGCAGACTTGACAAAGCATTAATTCATGGTTTTTACTAACCGGTATCAGTATGTTGTTACTTCGGCATCATTTTGAAACGTGTATTACAATTAAATCACGGTCAAATATGTCCATCTTGTTGTAGTTGTAGCCCCCTTGCCAGCGATGCTCTCTCTAGTTTAGCATACTCAGCCCGACTCAGCCTCGTTGTCTCTGGCCCTAGACCCACGATTTTATGAGGCCAGAAAAACTGTGAATTAGGACCCGCCGGCCGGTACTAGGCCAAGTGGAAACGCAACCAAAGACGGGCCGCTGACGTCACAGCCCTCTTAAACCGTGCTCCGCGCTGTAGTGGAAACGCGCCAAAAGTAGTCCAATGGAGGCGTGGGAGGGTTTGTGGGAGAGAAACTCTCTCTGGAGGGAACTTTGGGATTTTAGCCTTTGCAGACCATTTACATGCACCAAAATCTATATCACACACTACAGGAAAGGGAAGAGCATAATAGGGCCCTTTTTTAAAAGACACATATTAAAGTTATCTCCTTACTTCATTTGTATTATCATCAAAGTACAATACAACAATAGCTACAGCGTAGTTTTGGAAATGATATCTCAAGTCCCAGGCTCCAACTATGCAACATAAATATAGGCTACCTACTGACAATTCTGTAAACCCTTTTCATGCAACTCTTGAAAGGAAAGCATGAAAGTCAGATAGTCACAAGGGGAATTGGCAAAGTGTTAATTGGTCCCTTTCACCGTCATGGATCATGGTCTTTTCAAGGGATACAACATTGCAGCAAGGCTAAAATAAATATACACTTTATTGCACTGATATTTAACACATAGACTCTCTCCGGCTTTGCTAAAGGTCTCACGATTAATGTATTTATACAATCAATAATGTGCTCTAATTTATAATAATTTGAACATTTTGCAACGCTTATGGTATTTAGTTGGTTTCTCTGAGCCGTATCATTTAAACTCATTTCTGGATGAATCCTACATGTGTGTTTTCTACATCTGAATCTCTTCTCATGTGATCTCTTTCCAGCCAATCATGATTGGTGAAAGCCCTGATGTTGAATGAATGTGACTTGCATGCACGGCTGCCGTTATATCTCTTGCCTCTCAAGACTTAATCAAAGAGTTTGCACGAGTGCTAGCTTCGAATGCTCAAGTGAGCCCAGTTATTTATTTAAAAAACGAATCTAATGGCCTTTTCTGTTTTCAAGGAGAATATGAGAACGCTTGCAGTTGCACTTGCAATAGTATATTTAAAAGAACTGTCAGACTCATGGAGCCTTTTCCACACATCACAGCTCTGTCCGTCTGCTTCATAAATAAGAATTAAAAAAATAAGTGGGTAGACTTCACATTTCCCATCGAGCAACGCTGACTCTCCTTTTCTGTCAAAACACACAAGCACAAACGTACACACCTCTTTCCCTCATTGTGAGATTCCTTTTCTTGCTCGTCCACTACAAAGGCAGCTGTATTATGAAGTGTGGCTGACAGACACACACCTGGAGAAAGACGATAAGCACCTGAGTCAGGTGTTCAACAAAGAGCTGCTGACCCGCTCCAGGCGGCTGGGAGGACTGCAGACATTTCAGTACACAGGTCTTAACATATTGCTCAGGGCAAGAAACACAATTCCCACAGCTCACTCACACTCTCCATTTTTCAGTCACAGTCTCTGAGCACACCAGTGAGTTCGTGTGACTCATCTGCCTCTGAACGCCCCGCTATTGAGCTCCACTTTGAAGAGAACAGCATGTGTGCAAGGGAGCCTCTGGTTGTATGTAACAGTTTGAGTATCCGCGCTAACTCTCTGATACATATGCATGTGTATCTGGTTACGTGTGTGTGGTTGTTTGAAGGGAACATTCTGAAAGTTTCCTACCTCTGTAAGTGTCCCTCCTCTGTTCTCTAAGTCCATCTGAACGTCCTTTAGACGTTCAGTCCTTAAGAGTTTCAGTGGTTAAAGAGGATGTTTTACTGTGAACACCACGCATGTTTACTTTTAAATTGGTCGAATGGTTCAGAGACAGCTGGTTAGATCTCTTTGTGTTTTGATTTATTATTCATTGGCACATTTGGCTGTGCAGCAGTAATTGCAGCATGCAGCAGCAGCGCCTGCATCTGATGGAGCACAAATGAATAAATAAATCTAGATGGCGGAGCCATTTTAACGTTTGACATTTACTGATGAAGTAATTAAGAGAGCAGCACACAAGCGCACAACCCACATTACAGTGGTTGATCCTTGCACAGCACAATAACACAAACTACAAAATACTATCTCTCCCTAACAAACACTTACAAAGGCCCAAACGGAAGGTTACAGCCCCAAAAGATGAGATTTGAACCCAAAATCTCTCTCTCAATTATCCCACAACTACCAGCAGAACACAATAAAATAAATACTTATTATTTATTTAGTTTATTCTTGGCAAAACTATACCTGCTTTAAAGGTAGGGTAGGTAAGTTTGAGAAACCGGCTCGAGATACCCTTTTTGTTATATTCCATGGAATGCTCTTAACATCCCGATAGCAATGAATATCTTAAGTGCTTTGACAAAAAATCCATAAAAAAAAAAAATTCATCTGTGGAAGCCGTAATACTGTAAAAAGTACGATGGCCTACCTGCCTGCCAGCCTTCCATCTGTGCACAAACTTATCTCGTGCCCTCATTGGTCATGTGCGCGTTCTCGAGCCGGTTTCTCAAACTTACCTACCCTACCTTTAAGTGACTTTTTTTTTTAAATATGAAATGATCATATGTTTGATCATCACACTGAAGTTAGCTCAGATTAGATTCCCATTGTTCTCTGCGGCAGTGTTGGGCAAGTTACTTCCAAAATGTAATATATTACATATTACTTATTACTGTCTTTTTTAAGTAATAAGTTGCATTACAATATTACTGTCTCTGAAATGTAATGATTTACACTACTTTTCCATTACTTTTGAGTTACTTTCACCAAAATAACTGCAAAATAATGGCTAGGTATTTTAAATGCTAAAATGTAGTTTCGTGCAGTTGTAGGCTACTAACAGCTTTTATTACAAGGCTTAGTACTCGATTCTGATTGGTCAATTCCGTTGCTAAGGAGGATCAAGAAAGAGAAAGTAAAAGACGGAGCGCTGGACCTCAGATAAATGAACAGAAGAAGACGGACAAGAAGTAAACACTAACAGGAACACGGTATGGGCTCTGCAGTGTTTAAAGACTTGTTAGTGGATCAGAAACTGTGAACAGAGTTGAACAGTGCTGCCGTTAAGTTGGTGTTGTCGCAGTTCCAGCCGTTGGTGCGCCGTGGAACGGAGTTTTTTTTTTTCTTAGCGGAAGAAATACGATCATTTTAAGTCAATAAAATAATTTAAATTAATATTGGGAGCCCATTCCTTAGTTTGTTTAGTATCTGGCCATGTAATAAACGGGATAATGTGCAGCGACTTGGTCATTATGGGGGAAAGAACACCTTTCAGGCTCATCAAGATCAGCCTGACTGATTACGTAAACACCAGGTTTACTAATCTACCGGCACAATCTTAAATCTCCATGGATAATTTCCAACAGCCTTTTTATACTTGTCAAAGTCAACATATGTGAGATTCCTTGCATCCTTCTTTTAAAACTTCAGTTTCTTTATCCACCTTGAAACTACTGCAGATGCTCCGGTCAGTTCACCCAAAACATTGCAGCAAAGATTTTTAACAAGACCAAAGGGACTGTATTACTCAACTTCTTGCCTTTATATATTTCACTCCTTATCAGAGTTGAAAATAAAATAAATATGAAGGACCACATACTCTGAAAGCTTTCTGCACTTCACTATCTCAACCTGATTGACACTTGAGGTCCTCTGAGACTCCGTATGTAACAGGTTTCAGTTTCGTCAGTGTCTGCACCAAAGTTATGAAAGTCCCTCTGTTTGATGATCTCATCCCACTTCAGTGGGTAACATAACTAAACATGCTTTCACTCGTTCATTTTAATATCATCTGACGCGCTCTAACTGGATTTACTTGTTTGCGTGTTGGGAGTTTGACAGTGGGTGTGTTGTTTGAGTGACGCTTTAAAATGTGCAGATTCATTATTATGTTACTCGCTCTGCAACAAAGCACTCTGGATCAGTTAAAGGTAGACTTTGACCATTTTAAAACAGCTGTGAAAATGTGCAAACCTTTCCTTTAACTGATGCACTACACTGATACATCACTGTTTCCTAACCTGGGGGTCGAAGGTCATGATTGATGTACCAAAGAAAAAGGCAAAAGTGTTCTCCTGAACTATATGTATGTTTGTTTTTCTCCAGTAGCTAACTTTTCAAAATTCAAGCAGGTTCACAAGCTAAAAGGATGGAAATAACTGATTTTGAAACTTTAAATAGATAAGAAACAAAGCTAAATTGACTTATTTGTTTCCCTTAATTTAGGGGAATACAGTTATTTGCTTCTTTTTGAGAGGTATTTTTTTTTAATGAAACTATGAATAAATATGTAGAATTTTGTGGTACCTGTGCTTTTCTTGAGTATTTCCATTGTATGCTACTTCATACTACTTCATGCTACTCCATTACATTTAAAAGGGAAATTATGTATTTTACTCCACTACATTTACAACAGCTTTAGCTACTTTTAACAAAATGCATATTTAAAAATGGTTTAACTCTTTAAGTCACAAAATAATCAAATTATTTAAATATTTTACAAAAGTAAATCAAAACTTTGTTTGTCTACAGCAGTAAAATGCTACTTGATGCAACACTATTATCTAGAAATGTAACGTATACTTAACTGTAAATATAATCATTGCACACGCATAAAGGCAATTCTTCTGCACAATGAGTACTTTTACTTAGTAAATTTAGCTGATAAGACTTTCCTACTTTTACTTACCATTCTGAATGCAGGACTTTCAATTGTAATGAAGTATTTTGACAGTAAAGTATTGGTACTTTTACTCAAGTAAAGCATCTGAATACTTCTTCCAACCTTGTTAATGAAATATCTCCTCCTTCCTCTTTGTCTTCCCTGCCTGCTGCCAGGAAGGTATCACATTCAACATCAATACAGCCTCCTTCTCCTCCTTTCCTTTCCTCCTTCCCCCCTTGCTTTCCACTTTCTCCTCTGTTCCTTTCCTCCTTTCCTTCACTTCCAGGCCACCTAGAGCCACACACTCACTCTTGCTCCGCCCCTCGAACTGAGTGGATGTGGATGCGAGAAAAAGGCTAGCTACAGAGTGACAGACAACACAGTCCTCCGCTCGGCGTAGTAGTGTTTATCTCCTCCGTGGACGGAGAGCACAGGCGAACAGAAATCCGTGTGAGCAACAAGGCGGACGGAGGAGCACCATGAGCCGCCGGACAGCATCTAGCGGGGAGACACTCAGCTTTTAAGGTAAGGCTTTGTTCGCTTTTCTGCAGCATTTCAATACAGATCTGCATTGGCCGCTTCAGCGCGCTTTGTGCGGACACAGGGGGGTGATGTGCATGCACGATATTTGCCTAAAATGGGGTTTCAATATTCGGGGTTTATCTTTGATCAAACCTGCAAATTAAACATGTAGTAGAAAATCCTTTGTCTGCGTTACTTTACCCGGATCGCGATGATCATCACACTGTTTTCCCATGTCGCGGCTCTCCACACTAACCGTAGGTTTAATAAACATTAGGAGCATTATGCACACATCCAGTTGAGTTTAATGGGGATCAGCAGATAATGACGCTAATCTTGATGGTCCCTTTTCCCCTATAGAAATGGTGGTTTGTCCACAGTGGAGAGTTAATTCACAGCTCACAGTGAAGGCAGGCCTGCACGCTGTTCTAACTTGAGGAGAAGATGCAGAGGTTTATTGTTCCCTTGACACTTAGTTTTGTTAAACAGCTTCATGCACATGGTGAGACAACTACTCCATACAAAACAGGAAACCCAGGCCAAGGAAAGAGCTCCAGGGGAAGGCATGTGGAAGGCATATTAATACCATGAAGGCACCAGAATGTTTCCTATTCATCCCACTGATTCCTCTACTGTTACATTGATATTTGATAAGGGGGTTTTCATGCATGCATGTGCTACTCTTTTTGTCATAATTGATGGACTGGTGCTCAAAGTTAATTTTAGGACAACTTCATTACACATCGCTGCACTTTCATATCCACACCTGCACCACTTTTTGCAGGCTTTTGTTTGAAGCAATTTCATTAGAATAACAAAGCAGATAACATTTTAGATTTGGGATCAATTTCTTTCAATTAAACATGTTCTACAGTAGCGACAACCACACAATGTAGGGGAAGTGAAAAGTACTCGGAAGAAAACATAGACGTGTCGATACAATTAACATGTTTTTTTTTGCGTGGGGGAATGTGTTGCTTTCTGTAGTGTGATTTGTCAGATATCAGCAACAGGGAAGTTGAGTTTTAGCACTCTGAACTGTGGAGACTTATCTGAATGTCAACAAACCTCATGAGCACATCACCTTCAAAAACAGCAGCAGGGGTCGAGGGTACTCAAACTCATTACAATAAGAACACACAACTTCACACTTCACTTCAGTCCATTGAACTCAAAGGCACCAGCCTGTCTTTTGAAATTTCTTCAGGAAAAAACAGCAAACCTCTCCCCAGGTTATAGTGACATTGCGTCAGGAAAGTGTCATTTTGTTTGTGTGTGCAGCTGCGGAATAATTATGTTCACTCAGCATTTCAAAGCTTTTGACAGGATGTGACGAAGACAGAATTTAGTGCTCTGTGTTTTTAACCACCGGGGTACGGCGGAAAGGACACGCATTATATAAAACCAAAGCTAAATTATTTATCTTTTCTCTGCCAGGACAATTTTCTTTTTCACAGTAACAGAACTATAAATGTTGCTACCCACCATTACGATGCATTATGTATGTTCTAATAAAAACCTGATAAAAGCACATATCTACTATAAATGTGTGAAGTTCCTCAGAACATCTGCATCATTGTTTTTATAGAAAACTATGTGTAACACACTGGCTCGCACCTCCTTGTCTCTGCAGCTGGATATTTATTGTCTCTAACAAGGCGGCCTCCCTCTGTGTGCCGACAGAGTACAGGTGTGTGAGCTGCTTTCTTTGTGTGCACTCGCAATATGCCACTTTTATAATACAATGGCGAAACATCAGACCATGCAGCCGTTTCCCACACAGAGACACTATTTTGTCACATTGGTCTACCAAATCCATACATTCTGGACCAAAGCCCACCAGTTGTTACACCTAGAGTTGCTGGCAGTGTCGTCGGCAGCTTGAGTTTTCAGTATTGTCCAGAAAAACAAAAACAAAATGTTGTTTGCACCTTGCAATTTAAAAGCAAATTTATTTCAACCTACAAGGTGTTCATCACCAGACATATCCACGTGAACACCAACCAGGCTCCACTGCTTAAATAGCCGCTCCCACTACAATAACAATGACATGATGGAAGGAAACATCCATTTCCCCTGAAGAAACGTGCACATACATTAAACATAATGTACAAAAGAACATACCCTAGACTGCACTGAGAGGAGATGGAGTATGTTCATGGAAGGACTGCACGATAAAATAAAAATATGCGTTAGATTATTGAATAACGATAACAATCTTGATTCAAAACCAAATGTACCCTGTGCTGCATTCAGTGTACTGCTTAAATACAACATATTTCTTGTTGAATAAAACAATTAGAGTAAAAGATTTCTTTATAATTATACATCGACTGAACACAAATAACAACGAATAGATGGTAACATTTCGACGTGCAGTTTTCTCCTGATATTCTCCTTAATTTAAATGAAGAAAATCCCTGCAATGTGTTTATTGTACTGGCAATAGGGCTGCTCAATTAATCGTATTTTAATCGCAATTACGATTATGGCTTGCAACGATTACGAAAACAACGTAATCGAAATAAAACGATTATTTTTTTATTATTATTACTTTTTTTCTTAATTTTTTTTAAATTGGTTTTTCAGTTGAATTATACTTAAAGTTCAGGGTAATCAACTGTTAAAAACATACTGTTCAAACAAAAATTCTCCAATAGATTGATGTTTTCAAAGTAAATGGATAATCGTTTTTAATAATCGTGATATCAATTATTGACCCAAATAATCGAGATTATGATTTTTGCCATAATCAAGCAGCCCTAACTGGCAATAACAATTAAAATATATATGTTATGCAGTCTTAGTTTATGATTGATTCTCAGTTCATCCATACCCCCGTAACCATAACGATTTATTGTAATATTGATGTACAGCTGGGAAGGTGTAAACAAGGAAAAATAACAGCAATGATGAGCAGTACATGACTATGACCTGTATGAAAACACTGTAAGACTCTTCGTTGTTAACCCAACAATTAGTGGCTTGAAAATACCTTTCGGGAGGTGATTTTTATTAAGCTACAAAGTGGCAGAGGAAGTGCTGCTGTTCTAAAAATACCAATTGATGAAATGCATAATTGCTGTCAGTGATGACCCAGTAACGGAGGTAACTAGTTAGTCAGAGATTGACTGCTCTGATTAGCACCGCGCCGCAGGAAGTCTGAAAGGGGAGCTATTTATGTAAACGTGTGTGCAGGGAGGATATATTTTTAATCAAGTGAAGCATAATATAAATCTCAGTGAGGTGTTTTAACTTTATAATTGTGTTCACATAAATTACATGTATACTTAACAAAGAAAAAAACATTGAAAGTTTAAAATGGAAGTATTTTCTCACAATGTTTCAGTGTTGAGCGGTTCAGTGTGTGACTGATTGACCTTATAGCATTGATGGGAAAAATAGAAAACAGATTGCCAGACGGAAAAAACAGGAGTTATGCTTCAAGGACACATTTATTTACCATGCGCACTCGGAAGGGATGCAGACTTTCTGTCTCTGAAAGACAGATGTGTAACGAATCATCTCATCAGCGGCAGAGTCAGACATCTTTTTCATCATCGCAAAATTCTTTTAACCATTGGATAAAATCCCTTGTCAGAAGAATGTTTGGAAAGTTTTATGTGTCTTAATTAAACCAAATGATGGAAACTTGGAAAATTGAAAAAAGTTTGAACACATTATTGACACATCTGTTTTTTAAGATGTTATGTTGACCTTGTTAGCAAAAAGCATTGTTTACACATTCAGAGCAACATTAATATTTTGTTTCTGGTCGCTGGATCAATGTAACGGATCTTTTCGCCCTGTTTTTCGTCACCACCAAATATGTGGTTCGGAGATGCTTAACATATAATAAATGGATGGTTTTCTCATCTAACTATATCAATTAAACTTCATTGCTTAATATCACAGCTGCTCATAAAACGTTTAGGTCAACAACACTATATCTTCTTTTTTAGTTACTCTTAAAATTCCCATATTTATGACTGTGGGTCAAAGCTCGAGTTTCATATTTAAATTGTTCGGGGTCTGCGTATGTGGAGATAAAGTACAGAGGAGTGAGAGGATTGCATGGGCAGGGCACTCTGGGAAGGTGGAGGTGTAATTTCAGATGGGTGCTAACTGACCAGAGCGGCAGTTATCTGAGCCCAGCCTTCAAAGGCAGGCGTGCTGCAGTCATCAGGACCAGCTGTGCCCCTCACTCCTGGCCGAGTGAGAGGACACGGCACTGCGTGAGAAACACACGGACGTTCAGGGCTATTAGCGGTCTCCGCGCGATTGTAAACTTCCTGAGAGGAGTAGTTAAGGCCATCTGCGTTTGATGTATGGTGCTCTTATTCCCTTATGCTGAGTCTTCTTTAGCAGCGACATGAGCAGCTTATATTTTGGCGTCGCTTTCATAGTTGCGCTATAATTCTCTGATAGGCTGCTAATCTTAGTCTGTGTTTAGAAGTATGTGTCCCGAGTTCAGGCAGATTATAGGGAGGTTAAGCTGCCTGGAAATGGCTGTAGAGCTCTAGATTAGTGGGGTTGTTGTCTGGCCAGTCAAACATGATTTGCTTTACAAATGCAGCAGCCAGTGTGTGAAGCTCTGATATGGACAAATCCCGTCAGCTTGTTTTTTAAATTTATTTCAGCATTGTTTAACCTGTTAAGATCGGCCCTTATTTTGTGTCTGGACCAGGGAACTGTTGTTGGTCTGAGTTCTTAAAGTAACAGCAACTTTCCGACGCTCATGAGCAGCCATTGTCATTCTAAACAGAGCTGCAATGATTAATTCGTAATAAGTAAGGTATATTGATAAAACATTTATCGTTTAATTAATTTTGTATACAAGAATGGCAGACATATGAGGTTTTCAGACCCTCAAATAAAGATTTATTCTGCTTTTTATCTGATGATATCCTTATATAAACTGAATATCTTTGGGTTTTGCTCTGACCAAACCATTCATTTAAAGACATCCTCTTTGACTTTGAGAAACAGGGATGGATATTTCCAATATTTAAACGATTAATCTAGAAAACGTTAGCTAGATTGCTTGATAATGAAAATAAATCGTTCGTTTCAGCCCTACATTTGTACACCAATGAACCCGTAACGAGTTCAGACACAAATGGAAAGAGGCTCACTGTAAGTTTTCAAGTGTTCATTCAGTCTGATGGTACAAGCATTGTTATGACCATTCAGCCTCCACTAGAAGAAGAACAGACAGTGAAATGAGCTTTAAGTGGACTTTCGCTTCTTTCTCACATCAAACGCCCGCTCGCTGTGGGTGTCGGAGCTCCCAGCTGTATTTATAGGCCATAATATGAGGTGTAGAGCTGCATTTCCTTCATAGGACCTTGCTGTTGGCAGGCTGTATTGGAGAGGGCTCTATGCACCGTGAAAGCCTGTCATCAAGAACCGCTGCTCTGTGTGATTTATCAGAATAGGATGTGCTTGGATGGTTCAACTCATCCTCGCTCCAAGTTTTCTGTCTGATGTCCTTTCTTCTTAAAGTGGAGGTTAATGCATGACTGTGAGTCGTGAAGTGTTTTTCAAGTACAGTGTTGTTAGATTCAACCCTTTTAAGCCTGCTGTTTAGGCAACGGACAGCCAGGGGATGTTAGATGGCCGTCGACTTTCTCTTGTCACTGTGAATGAGTCAGATGCTTGTCTTTTCTCAAGGGCTGTTTCGGAAGTGCTGGTTTTTAAATGAAACGCGTCCTCTGCTCTGGTAATTACAAGGCGCATGAACACTTCACATGCTGCTCTGGTAGAAGGAGAGGGGTTAATTGGTGGTGCAGAGACCTTGTCCAGATGTATTTTAATGTGTCCAGGTGTCATTTCAGTATTATAGATATCAAGGCTCATTGTGTGTACATAGTTGCAGCACATATATACCCCGTCGTTTCCTGTCTGCATCGTGAATCAGGTGTGAGTTTTCTACCGCAGATTGAGTGTGACAGGTGTGAGAGAGACTTCCTCCCCGCTCCTCTTGGCCCTTTTTGTGTGTAGTCACTTCTTTTAGAGGAAGATTAATGAGTGTCTAAACACACCTTTGCAGAAATAGACTTTTTTTGCTCCGCTGATATAATCGGTGCGGCGGTTGAAGGAGGATAGCAGGGGACAGGACAGACCTTATCTGCCTCAGCGGGATCAGTCTTTAATGGAGTTAGTACTTTCTGCTCTGACCTTGCTGGACCCGGTATTACAACAGCATGAAGCCATCCCCTCATGATTCTGCGATACCACCCAGAGAGAGAGACAGGATCAAAGGTCTTGTTTTTCTTTTGATCATTTCAGAAAATCAAGACCATGATCTGATCTTTTTTTTGTGAGTATCACATGGAGGGGAGCTTATAAAACATATATATTGTTGAGTTCTTTGCTGCAGAGACAGTGCAGCTGAGGATAGTTAACAAAGGTTATTGCTGGAAATCTGGTGTTGGACAGTTGAAAGGTGAACCAGGAGGATTCTCTTGAAGTTGCCACAAACCTGACATCAGATACACCTAACCAGAGGAATCCTTGCTTCAAGGGACAGAAACTTCAAGCGTTTTAACAATGGGTCAAATTCCTATGTGTAATTGAATAGGGATCTGTTATACTGATGAGCCCACGCAGGATTACCAGCAGTTTCCCTTTTAGTGTTTTACTGCCTTTCACCAATTGTTTGGCTTTTACGGCCCAAAACGCTGCTGCTTAGATTCTCTCTTGCCCCTATCATCATCCTTGTTTCTTTCAGGTTGCTTCTTTTCAGTAAAAATGCTGTGTTAAACCCACTGTTTCCTACCTTTTTTAGAATAGAACAAGTTAGTGAGTGGCTGGTGAACATAGCGTTAAGCAGAGTCAGATATTTCCCTCTGGAGTCGGTCAAATCAGAGCCAAAAGAAAGAGGATATTTGACTTTGTTCCTGGTGGACACAAACACAACTTCAAAGGAATGATTATGTTGCATCAGGCTGGCTGGATATGTATTTATTTCCTGCTCAGTGCACATTATGGGTTCAGGATTATCAAGAAAGTCCGATATAAATAGTAATAATATAAAAAGCTAAAATGTTGCTGATCATTTTTTGTTAATTGCTTTAGCATTAATGTGTTTATTCTAATGGTAGATAATGCCGACCGATGTGTCACACGGTGCTTCTTTGTGGCTCAAACCTTTGTTTAGTTATCTAGTATCAATTGACTGGAAAGTATTCAAACATCTTCCCCCCTAACAACTTGGCCATTCAAATCTAATGCAAATAAAATGTTCTACTTGACATGCTTTGGCCTATTTGAAACTAATTTACTAATGTTCTGAGTTTCTGTCCTCATGATTCACTGCACTTATTTTTGGCTCACAGTGTAAACTAAATTAAATGTAATTTGATCTAATACATCATGTTAAAATGCCACCGTTTACCTTTTCTATAGTCAACAAGCAGAGAGGACTAACCAAGGTTCATTGTTGAAAGCAGTGCCAGCATACTGGTGGAGGGGAACATTCATGTTGACCTGCATTACAAGTCCTGGCAAGTTGATTTGTAGTCAGGCAAAACTAGGCAAAACTAGGCATGCCTGGATTTCCTTTCTGTTCCTTTTTAAACATAAGTGGCATGCTCTGTGTCTCCTTTAAGCCTCTTTACTTATGAGTAGAAGGGAAATGTACCTTGTGCTTTAGTGTATTTGTCGCTCAGGTTTGTACTGCACTTCAGGTTTCCAAGGCTGGTCTGAAATCAGTTTATTTGTCGCTCAGGTTTGTACTTCAGGTTTTCAAGGTTGGTCTGTTCTGAGCTGTGCATCTGTATGCGTGTGCGCAGCCATGCGATATCATGCTCTGGTGTTTGTGATTGTCAGGCTGTCGGATGGCTGGAATGAGCTGCATGGCCTGCAGTGTGTTCTCAGCTCCACATGCTAGGTGCCAGTGGTAAGGAGCCGCTTGATCTACTGCTGGTAGTCACATTTCCACACAAAGACTGGCAGGCAGAGCCACAGTACAGAAACGACACACGTGCGCGTTTCCTCACACGGACAGAGAGGCAGCAGTGAATGCAATATTCATTCTGTTCTTGCGTGGGTAAAGCTAAAATGACAGACATTGAAGCAAACACACATAGACGTATACAGTCAGTGGAGCGATGTGTGCACTTAACATCTGCATGCACAGCACCACAGTAAATGTAGGTCACATAATAAGGCATATGTGGGGGAAGGAGAGAAGGTGAGCAGTGGAAGTGAAGGGAGGAGGAAGCCTTTCATTATGTCCTCATGCTAAGGCAGAGGCAGGATGAGGGCTAGCATGATATATAGGCAGAGTTTTACCCCTGAAGTATGAGCTTTTTCCTTTGGAAGGGAAAAGTAATAATTATTCCATCCATCAGGGAAAGCAAATGTTCTATAAACAAACATACAATATATCATCATATATCGTCTGGCTCTCCTCTCGTGAAACTATGGCAAACACAGAAACAAGTGAAACCCAGGAGACGTTGGATATAACAGTTACACCTGATTGTTTTCCACAACAAGACAGTGCTTTAGCTTTGGCAGCGTCCTGTCTTCAGTTGCTCATTTATATAGGCTTAGGTAGCCGTTCAGTCTACAGGCTATTCTTAACAGCTGCACTTTAGGGTTTTAAGATGTGATGAAGTGCAGCGGAGAGCTCGGAAGCTGGCAGTATAATTACACAGGGTGAAGTCTGATGTCCTAGTCGGTAATAACCTCATTGCCTCCTTAGGCTAAAGCGCGGTGGACCTGTAGCAGGGGGTTCATTAAGTGAGGAAAGAGAGAGCATTTATACTGTGCATACGCTTCTCTCTGTAACTCGATTTTCTCCCTTCAGTTTAGGACTTCAATTGGCTTCTGATGTCCTGGTTTTAATCTGTCTTTACTCGTGTCTGCAGTGTCTAATTTTTTCTTCTCTGATCTGAACCACACATATTTTAATCTTTACATGACAAGAGAAGGGGTGGCCTTACATTGGCTGAGAAGGTTCATATTATCACAGTGCAGTAGTCATAGAATGAGATAGGATAGGATGGGGTAAGATACAATACGATATATAAGGGATAATGTGCAGCGAGGCGGTCATTAATGAAAGAAAAACAACCAACAGGGTGACCAGGATCCCGACGCTAAGCACATAATCCCGCTTATACACAGCCACAGTCTAAATAAACCAAAGACTTGACTTGAACAAATATTTTATTAATTTAAAAATCGTATTTCTTCTGCTAAGAACAAAAAAAGTGTGTTTCACAGCATACCAACGGCTAGCACTGGGGCAACAGCCACGTAACTTAAAATGAACATCAGCCCTGATCAAGTTTTCTGTAACTCTCCAAGTCCGTTCACATTTTCTTCATGATTTTTTGTAAGATGAAGTCGTCATTTTTCTAGCATCACAGCACCTCTATTTGCAACATACACATGGCAGCTATTAAGGTAAGATGCAAGGATAACAGACATTACAAAAAAAACACGACATCACTGAAGAGACATTTGTTTAAGACCCTTTAAATTTGACCTGGATTTAATTTTAGGATTGACTAGTGCACCAAAATACTTTAGTGTAACCTTATAACATCATGGGGCCCTGTATATCCAATGTGTATAGATTTTAAATAGTACAAAATGTATACCCGTATAAGTGCTTCTGCATAACTTTAACAATTTCCATTTGTAGAATTAAATTGCAGACAAACCTTTCTTTTATCTGATGCAGTGGAGATGAGTCTGTATGATAGTGCTTTGCTCTGTGTAAGCAGAGTGTTGATCAGATGGTTAATTTACATGGGTGTGATCTCTGTCTCGTACATAGCAGCTGCAAAGGTGAGATTAAACACTTATTCGCTGCTTCAGAAGCTTACACCTTTAGATCTGACTTGGGAATTAATTCATATTTGTATTCTGTGCATATAATAGCTGAAAAGACTCCCTGTAGGATTGAGGAGTGAAGTTTAAGTATATATAATTTGTGGAAGTGGAATTTAAAAAGTCTTTTTTTTTAACTGGATTATGTAAACACTGTAGGATTTGAACAGAATGTCTGTACTGTCGTGTCTTCACTTCTTCAGCTCCAGAGTCAACGTTTGGTATACTTGAAACGAACAGAGTCTCACACTGCCTCCCTGAAAAAGAAGACCAGCTGTTGAGAAATAAACAACTTTGTTATTATTTGTGTCAAATGATCGTGAGGTAGAAGAAATACTGCATGATTGTTGCAAAGTCATCCATCAGGAGTGTGTGTTCTCATTCATTTAATTTCAAATGCAGCACTTTTCTGAATAACATCCAGTTGTGTAGAAGAAGTTGAGTCAGGTTGTACTTCTTGGCCGTTGCCTTTTATAATGCATAACTTTAAGCTTTAATTTAATTTAAATGGATAACTAACATAACAAAGTCACCCCCTTTGCTGTTGTTCTGAATGGAAAGATTAGTTATAGAGACAAAAACAGTGTCTTTCAGGCTGTAAATATGTTTCTTTCTGCTGTCAAGTTGGGATCTTTAAAGGGGCCATATTATTCTCATTTTCAGGTTCATATATTTTTATTTTGGGCCTCTACTGTGACATGTTTCCATGCCTAAATATTCAACATGGTCTATATTTTTCTCATGCTTCCTGTGCTGCAGTGCCTCTTTTCACCCTCTGTCTGAAACCACAGCCCAGTCTGCTCTGATTGGTTAGCTGGCCGGCTCTGTGGTGATTGGTCAACCGCTTAAAGATGTCCCGCCCCTTAGCCTATCACTTACATTTAGTTGGAGTGCTAGTCAGTATAAAACGCGAGTCTTGCATAGTAAAGTCACCATGTTACTGTAGTAAACATGAACATTGACTCTCTTTTGGAGCCAGCCTCAAGTGGCCATTTGAGGAAATGCTGTTTTTGGCCCTTCAGTATAGGCTTGACTCTTTAGCACAGAAGCTTGCTGCTTGTTTGACTATGATTTTGTAGTGTTGACCCCAAAAAATTCAATTAATAAATATTCATAAATAATTCTGGGCCCCAGTTGTGAAAGTGCACACACACACCCAGCACCCATTTTTATTTTAAACTACAGCCTGTTTCTAAAAGTGGCTCCCTCCTGTAATACCTTACTGCGAAAATGTGTTTTTCTCACTTTTCCTACATGGAGCTCACACTGCATTTGCATGTATTCATGTTCTGTTCACATCGTCCTGGGAGACCTGGTCTGAATATCAGAAGAGTTCACAAATTAATTCAGGAATGTAAAACATCTCTTGACCCCTCGGCTCACGCTGATGTCTGTTTGTCCACAAATTCTTAGCGGACCTCGTGCTGTTGCCTCTTTTTACCCTCAAAGTGATGAACAGTGCTTAAATTGCAGCAAGGTGAATGTTATAGTAAAACGGCTTTATTTTCCTAAGATGTAGAACAACTCCACTCTTGTGGGTTAAATATTTTATGAGGTACAAGCCCTTTTTTGTCAGTGTTTTATTTTAGAGAATGTGCACACTTGCATCCCATTGCCATGCAGTGTGCAGAAGAGAAGAGGACAGCCTGTTCTCTGTTCCTTGTTAGGCTTGTTTATTTTTGACAAACTTCTGAATGCAGAATGTATAAAAACAAATATATGACATGTATAAATTATACAGCTATTTTTACGCACTTGGACATATGATCAAACACAATGAAACACAAAAGCTTATATTTATTTTGGTCCCCTGGGTGTTTGTATATGAGCACAATTTATATACTGGAAATCTAGGTGTATGCTTATGTGCATTTAGATGGGAGGGGGAGCAGCAGTAAAATACATATTCAGTACACCAGTTCAATAACAATGCATATATACATACATACATATATTTAAAAACTGGAAAACACTTTGTAAACTGGGGTGGTTTTTAAATGTGCTATATGAATAAACTTGACTTGACTTAATACTAGGCCCAGACAGGCCCAGACAAAATTGACAAAGCAATGCATAAACAACCAAAACAAACAAGGTGCAGCTTCTGGGCGTACACATATTTATTTTGTCATAAATTAATTAATGCTTGCACTTTCAATATTGTGTCCAAACCTGTTCCAGTTTAACCATTGAATCCAGAACCAACCTGCATAATATTGCTAATCTGATTTCTTCTACCAGAAAATGATTTAAACCAGTCATCATAACCTTTACTATCATGCTCCTACTATCTGTACCCCTTTTTTCGGACACAGAAAATGAATATTTTAGATCTGGTTAATTGCACTACATTGCATTACACCACATAGCCGCGGACCCTTCAATAACACACACTCTTGTAGACACACATCAGGTGTACCATTTTCCAGTTTATTTCTTATAAGACATTTTCTGTGCCTTAATAGAGGGCTTGAGAAAATGTTTGTGAGCCAACTTCTGGTTTTTCTTTTAGGTTCATGTGACCTTTATTTTCCTATTCCTACTTTTAGAGATATTTTATTTGAGTAGGCTGTGATTTGAAGCATTTATAAGGCGGCATCTCCACCCCGGCTCCTCAGCAGGCTTTAGTGAAGTGTACTGAACAATATTCAGTGAGATGCTGTGCGGCCTTATTCCCTGAAGGGCTGACCGAGCTCTTACCTGGCCGTCCAATAGTAGAGTTCAGTTCAGTCACCTCTGTCGTTGCCTCGACTGTAGACACAGAGAATATTACAGCAGCAGGGCATGCTGGGAGTTAAGGAATGTGGCTCCATAGATGATATAAATATGATCAAATACTAGAAATATCAATTCTTTCACTCCTTTTTTTCTTATTGTGGTTTACGCAGCATTTGGATGCACTGAAGAGATGATAGTTTATTTCGTTACTTTTTGTCTGTACATTTTTGGTACATTTCTTCCCGGGGGCCCGCAACATCTTGCAAGAAACAGCGTCTGAGGGCTTCTTAACATTTAACAAACTATGAATGTGTCATACCCACTTAACGGGAAGAAACTCAGCCGGACGATATGAACCATTTTTACCAAAACAAAACACCAGTCTAAAGCCGAGCCTCTGAATTAGCACTAAGTGAAAGAGTGCTAACGCACTTAGCACATAACTCACGGTATAAATATGTTATACTTCATCGGATTTGCACAAACTAAGCTGAGATTCCACAGATTCCAGTGGTATAAGTGTCATCACTGTGCGACCAAAACTCGTGGCAGCGAAAGCAAAACCAGACAACACACAACTTAGCTTTACGGGGCCAAAACGGCAAATACTTCTTACCTTTGCTGTTTTTCTGATCAAAAGTTGTGTTCAATGGCATTAAAACGCATATAAACGCTGCTGAAGGTTAATCCAATGTCTCTGTGTCCCTTTGAAATGATTACTGATAATCCATCATCATATTTATGGCAATAAGCCTAGTTTTCAGTTTTCAGAGCGTAACATAGCTTTCGGTTTGGGCAAACTGCGTGCGCATCACTCTCATTCACCAATGGTAATTTTTAGATGGATTTATAAACTCCCTCTCGATTCTATTGGCTCTAACGTTTGAAAAGAGATGTCAATCGCCAAAATCGACCAATGGGTTCCAGAGATATGGCAAATGCACCCAAATGACCCCAGAGGTGTTTTTTTTTTATAAACCTCTCTAAAAAGGTCAAATGTCACTTGTTTTGCATCAATCTTGATACAGGGTACTTATTATGTTATAGTTTGGATTCCTAAAGCTTTTAGTCTACTATCCCATCATTCAAGGGTGGTTTTCACTATAAGTAATGTTTCTTTTTTGGACGGACACTATAATTTACATTTTTTTACTATGTTCAATCTGAATTTAATTTAAAAATAAAAACATCTATATTGATTCTGATTTTTCTACATCCAACTCACGGGTTTATCTTTGCTTTGAGAAAAAAGATTATTCACAAGTGAAGATCTAGTCATTTGTTCTGGGCATGTCATTTTCGAGCCTGCAACCTGAAAAACCTGTTTGTTATCTACAGTTCCAGTAATTATGTTAGGCACACACCCAGCTTCCTCCTTACTGGAGAATACACACACACACACACAGACACAGACACAGACACAGACACAGACACAGACACAGACACACAGACACAGACACAGACACAGACAGATAGAGACACAGTCAAATAAACCACACCAGATAGCGACGATACATATATTTGCATTAATCAAACTATTGAGCCATCATTATTTCCCTATACTTGCAGAATCGAAGGAAAGGCGAGGCTTAATGACCTCGCCCTAACCGCTCAGACTAGTTGTTCGTCCCGTGACATGTTCACTGTCATCTCGTTAAGTAGTCGATATGCAGATGCTGGGCCGAGGGTGAGGGAAATGCACTGAGACAGGACTTCAAAACCTCCATTTTCGTTACGAAGATGAATTGAAATGTTTCTGACCCTGTAACCTAGTTCAACGTCCTTTTTTTCCAGCTGATCATCTCTCTGGACGGTTTTCGTTATGTGAGTAAGAGATGCTGCATTACAGTATATAGAATTTTAGGTTTTACACTATTTTGTAATAAAACTGAACTGCAGAGCTTTATTTGTTGTAGGAGCATTGAAACAAACCATTGCTAATTTGAAAGTTAAAGGCTTATTATTCAGCCTACACATATTATCTATGTGCAAAGCTTTTCTCAATACATGAATGCACTGTATACATAAAAAAAGCACCAAATGCTTCATTATTATTAATATTCCTATCTTTCAAATCACTTTTGATATGAACTATGGGTAATGCTCCAAGCAAAGTGTGTAGTGCTCTCCCCAGTCAGACTGTGTGAAAGTCTGCAGAAAGTCCGCCTGAGGCCCCTTGCAAACTTGATGATTTGTGGATTAGGACGGCCGATGGCCACTCATTGACTCTCCGGGCACGCGTCCATGTAGTCCACAAGTCTGCAGGCCGGACATTTGGGTTCCGCCTTTGTGGCACCATTTATGTCCTGTTTTTATCTGGCTGTCGGTTGAGAAGAGATCACCGTTAGGTTTGTCATGGAGGTTGACAAAGGCCTGCAGGACCGCATTAATCTCAAGGCACACATCAAACACGTCACTAACAGAGGACATTATGGAAAGTCGCGCTCCAGAGAAACCTCCCCTTCACCAGCTGTACAAACACTGTATATGTTCTACAGCCCTGCTCTGTGAATGGAAAGTCCGTGCTGGCAGGTTGCTTTTGAATCAGCAGCCACTTTGGTTTTCTTATTGGCAGATGGCACCTAATAAAAGGTATAGTAGGTCATGGGTGTGGATATTTCTGAGAATGTATTGGATTTAAACTGTTGGTTGTGTGCTGGGCTATTTCTTGGCCTGGAGCGGTGACTTCCTGGAGTCCTGTCATCACTGTTGGGTTGCATGGTAACCAGAACAGACTCGGAGCCAAACATATTTTTGCACAAACCCCCCCCCCGTTAAACATGGTGGTTACACACTATGGCTTTTGTACATGTATGAGATTTATGTCTTGATAAATGAAACTATTTGAGTTGCTGGAAGGCAGATATATATATTTTTAACCTTTTTACAGAGCTAGCTGTCTCTCCTTGTTCCCAGTCTTTATGCTAAGCTCAACTAAGCTAAGCTAACCAGCTCCAGGCTCTAACCTCTTAAAATGATATGCAAAAATGAAGGTGATAGTTATTTTTCTTTGTGATAGAAAACTGAACTTCATTTTCTCGTACGGTTGAAACTAGTAATTTTTAATGTGTTGTTTTGAGCTTTAGAAAATGGTGATGTTCATTTTTCCCTTTTTATGACATTATTTTCATGCAAGAAATCAATCAATAAGAACAAGTCTAAACCGTTGAACACTTATTGTCATATATTCCAGATAAAATTGAATACTTTTTTTTAATTAACTGGTATTATCGTGAACCATTACATCTTGCAGTTATTTTTTTCGAAGCAATTACGTGAAATTGAATTCTCATTATCTTGTAACCGCTTTTAAAGTGTTAGGAATTAGCTCCTATTATTGGTCACATTGTTGCAAACTTGATTATCGTCTCAGTTTTTTAGACAAAGCAATATATTTGAAATGGTAACCTTCGACTCTGACAGTTGTGATAGAAATGTAATGCTTTTTATTTAATAGTCGAATCAACGCTTTATTGGAAAAAAAACCTGCATATTCAGCTCTGACCCTTCATGTTTCCTCGGTTCACCGCTCATTCGCTCACTTTTCCTACTTTTTCCTCCCATGCAGGTCGTAAACCACATAATTATCCTCTTTAGGGCAAATGGCCTGCAATCATTTAGCCAATCTCCTCTTCCCTCTTACAAAAGCTTCCTCTTTCACCCCCTACATCGTATATCCGCAGTGGGTCTCAATTTTGCTCTCTGCATGATCTATACTTTTTATTTGTTCGGGCTCCTTTGTTCTTCCCCGTCTCCTGCTAACTCCCACTGAGTCGTTTAGTCGTCCTTTGCTGTCTGGCAGTGGCTCGTTTCCATGTTTCCCGTTTTGTACTGTTTCTTTGTGAAGTCCTCACAAAACTAGCTCTGTCCTCCACCCCCGCCTCTCCATCTGTGCCACGCATTTATGTTGTTTCACCGCATTTACTGAAGCACACACCCTGATTGCTGCCAGGTGAGGCTGCGCACACACATGCATACACGAAAAGCTGACACACACACACACACACACACACACACACACACACACACTCACTGCCTCTGTTGGGCAGTGGTGCATGTAGATACCATTTGTTTGTTGACAGCATTGTCATTGGGCAGCTGTGTGTTCTCCAGCTTGTTTTTCTTTGTTATTTTTTTGTAGGTCAGGCCTGCTGTTGTTATTTCCAGGTGTTAAATGGCATATTTTTCTCTGAGTAGACATGTTGAAACTGCTACACAGGGGATTACTGCCCGACACCTACCCCACCTGCCGATGGCTTCAAAGCCTCAGGCAGAACACGTTATCATATTGCTGTGTGTGTTTGTGCAGATGTGTGTTTGTCTGAGGGATTGCATCAGCTCTTATTTTCTCTCTCCCTCTGGCCCAGTTTCTCCCTGCTGTTTCCCCTCTTCTTCACCGGGGTCACTGGATGAGCTTTGGCCTCCTGTGTGGCTGCGGGGCATAAAGTCCCGTATTTCTGTGTATATGATGGGGGGGGGGCTTCAGGCTCTGCAGGACGTGGCAGCTTCAGAGTCAGGAAGCTGTAATTAGGACGAGTGCAGGCTTAACACTCAGGAGCCTTTTTTTTTTTTTACTGCCACTCTCAGGAGAAATGCTCCCACATTAAGAGGCCAAAACTCATAATTACGCGTGGCTGAGAGGATTGTAGTTCCTCTTATGTGAGGAGATTTAACGCTTCATTTATTCACCTTTACTGCTGTGTATTTCACACTGTAAGCCATCAGCGAAGCTCACGCGTTACACCAGAGTATTAGAGTAGGTCGGGCTGAATATGATTGCGGTCTTTTAATGATTGTGTTTCTGTATACAGCAATAGAATAAGCAAAGGTAATGTGATGATACGCATGGGAAATGTCAATGAGTGGGTTTATGAAGTAATGTCGTCATCATACTGTAGTGCCTGTCAGTGGAGAGGAACAGAGGTTGTTACAAGGTGATAGACAATGGAGCAGATGTTTTTCTTGTATTATTATTATTATCCCCATAGTACAAGATTTTTTCTTTCTGTTTTATGCGACTATAATTTGTGGGTTTTGGACTATTTATTGGACTATTTATTGGACAATTTAATGGCGTCACCTTGGCCACTTGGAAATTGTGAAAATCACTGTTTTATTTTAAAACTAAGATGAATAAATCAATGATTAAAACTCAAAAGATGCAGATAATGCAGATCTTAATAAACAATTTTCCTGGAATTGAATGTAAACCAACCAAAAATCTATGTAGCTGTAAACATTGTATTGCAGTGGCGGAGAGCAGTGTGTGTGTGTCCAGCTCCATTTGCTGAGCTGCACACACACACTACCCAAAAAGGACCAAACTGAAGCCACTGTTGTTGCTCACTTGGGGACGGTCGACAGTCAGAGGGTATAAAACGGGAACTAAAATGTGTTTAGAGAAAGTGTGAGTCACTGCGAGCCTGACAGCTCGTAGAGCAAACAGCCCTCAATGATCACACTCCATATTAGGCAGATGGGTGAAGCATTATCGGAGATTAGCCCTGGACAAGAGATGAGATACGCACACACGCTACCGATCTCATGATCCCCCGGCGGAGATAATTGTTGGTTGCATCCCTCTTCTCCGCTCATGTTGACTTAGTCATGAAATATAATACAAGGCTTGTTTAAAGTTCTAGGAAAATGAGCAAAGAAGCATAATTGTAGAGTAAAGTCCATCACATGATTACATTGATGAGGATAAAGCTATATCTAGAAACAAAAAACGGTGACGATGATGGATTTGAATAGTTTACACAAAACTGTTCAGAAGTAAACACAAACGTCAATGCGCCTATAGCTGAATTCTAGTGTAATATAACGATTTAAAAGGTTTAAAGTGCCTGTAAATACTAAATTGGAGGGGTGTTAAAGTTAAATGTTACAGATGAATCCACTAATTGTTTCAGCACTGAGTTTTTACACCCTGGGAAAAGTAGAGTCGAACATTCCAATTAGTCCCAATCAAGAGCTGAGGACCTTTTAGACCCCATTTACACGGGAACATTTGCGTTTACGCACCGTATGCGTTTTCAAAAAAGTCTTCCGTTCACAAGCATTCGATTCATTTAACGTGTCCGTTCACACGAGACCGCTGGCTGGAAACGCTGTAGTACATATGCCAGGCCTGTAAGTGGCGCTGCTGCCATCACAAAATACACCAAAAGCAGCGAAGAAGATCCCGGAGCATGGTTGCCATGGTTGCCCTTCTGTTTATTCTCCGCGGTGGACGGCGTGTGCTCCTGCTGTAAATCTCTCCGGGTAGTCCACCAGCAGCTGAAAAACACCCACCTCTCCGCCTCTTCCAAGGGACGAGGGGACCGTGCGGCAGAGTTGCCGGTCAACATGTCTGTTAAAGTTTAAATCTTCCGTACAAAATTAGAAAAGTGCCGGTCAGAGGTCTTCTTTGTTATTTATTGAGCTTTAAAACAAATTGATAACGACTCTATATAATCATATAACAATAATAAACGGAGCCTCTCTTTTCCTCCCCCTCTTCTGACAGCCCAGCAGCTGATCTCTGAGCAGGAGACGTGGGGAGAGGGAGACGTGGGGAGAGGGAGACGTGGGGAGAGGGAGACGTGGGGAGAGGGAGACGTGGGGAGAGGGAGACGTGGGGAGAGGGAGACGTAGGGAGAGGGAGGCGTAGGGAGAGGGAGACGTAGGGAGAGGGAGACGTAGGGAGAGGGAGACGTAGGGAGAGGGAGACGTAGGGAGAGGGAGACGTAGGGAGAGGGAGACGTAGGGAGAGGGAGGCGGGGCTATTTCATCGTTATCAGAAAATGATCGTATAGAGGCGATTACACGGAGCCGTTTGACCCCCCAGAGCGTTCCGTTTGCAGACCACCTTGGGACCCGTTATCATTTGCGGGGTCCGTTTGTATCGTTTTGTTACGGCCTCGTGTAAACGAAAGGGCTATACGCAAGAGAAACTATGCGGATACAACCCGTTTCGTCCTCGTGTAAACGGGGTCTTTGACTGCAGTTCAGACTGAAGTTAGTTTGATAATCACCATTTATGGAAAACTATTCACTTCCAGAGTCTGCATCACGTTAGAGTTAAAGTTTGTGTTGACCTTTACACCTAACGATTTCCTTTGAGGAAACTAGAAATCATTGTTTGTTCATTTGGTGTTCTTTAAATATTTCATATTCTTTGGAATCTCTGAGGAGACTGATGTCAGCCATGTTTAGTTCTTGTTGTAATTGCTTTGGATTCAATGAGAATTGGATTCCAGCTAATAGATGGATCTTAATGAAATGACTCCTTTTTAGTGAGAGTGGAGAACAAGTGCTGCTCTGCAGGAGGTGTTTTTCTGTGGCGTCTCTGTGAGCACTTATTGAGTTTTTCATGCACACAGACTCATGTTTTCATGTGCTCTCTTGACTGTAGAGTTGCAAAATCCGGAAGTACTTTATTCATCACTGCAAAAATGATATTACTGGGGATAAATAAACAGATATGGATGTGTACTTAGTCCTGTCTTTCTGCTAATATTATCAGTACTGCTTTAATACTTGAAATAGCTTGTTACTACATTGAGAGAAGCCTGCAAAATGTTGTTTCTAATTAGTTATACTAATTCTGAATAATGATCACAATAGTCGTTAATAATTTAAAAAGCAGCCCTATACAGCTTCTGAATTCAGGCTGTGTGCATATCCTCCGTGGATTAAGCCTTTTTATATTTTCACAATGTTTATAACTAGAATTGCTTTCCAATCATTTTAAAAAGGGACATGTAAAGCTCAGTCTTACAATCTGAAAGTGCAATCTTTAACAGTTACTCTCTTTCAACTTACTAAAGAACATCCCTGAGTGCAATATCGCATCCTTTCACAATGTGTATTTCACTCACATCACCATTAAAGATGATATTGTGCAGCCGTACTTGACTCCACTAACGTGTACCTCTCCTCTCCTCAGATTCTTGTTGAATCCTGGACGCGCTCATGGTCATGAAGTAATAGAAGCAACCGTTGAGGTGAGTGTCTTAACTTCTGCTTTACTCGTGTTAGTTTTCCCTTTCTCCTCTCAGCAGTTTCACCCTGATCTCTCTCCTTCCTCAGGCCCTCCAGCTGACCTGTAGTAGAGTCCTGGCTGTGGGGCTGTGTTGTTGGCGGGTCAGATCTATGTGAGTGAGAGGTGATGAAGTCCAGTATGAGGCAGTGGCGGAGGCTGGTGCTGGTGGGGATGCTGGCCTGGGTGCTCCTCTTCCTCGGCCTCCTCTCCTACTTCCTGGATGCTCGTGTGAATGAGCCGCTGACCTCTGCTGGCTCTTTACTCTCACAGCACCCTGACACGCGTCGCCTGGCCTCCATACAGGCCTCCAATCAGCAGCGACCAAACAGACACGAACTGGCTTCCACCTTAACGACGACCTCCCCCCGAGGTGAGCCGGACCCCGACCCCTCTGCCAGCTTCCCGACCCCCGAGCCCAGCCTGGAAGTGAGCCGCAGCCCCGACAGCGCCCCCTACCAGGACTACCTGGACCCTCGGAGCCTGGCTGCCTGGTCCTCCTTCGGCACAGAAAACGTGGGTTCTCCCTCGGACCCTTCAATCCAGAGTCGGGAGAGAATCGCCCAAACAGAGTACCAGAACAGGCGCTACCAAGGTGGTGAGGAGGAGGATGAGGAGGAAGAAGAAGAAGAAGAGATGGATAATGAAGTTGAAGGAAACAGAAGGAGGCCGGGCGGTGACTCCTCAGATCTGGAGGAGTTTTACTTCTCAAAGTCGGTCTCTTTGGTGCAGCGGCTGTGGAGGGGTCGAGCGTCCGCCGGCATGCTGAGCCCGCGGCTGCAGCGCGCCATGAAGGACTACGTCAGCGCCAACAAGCACCACGTCTCCTACACGGGGCACCGCAGGGCCGCCCAGAGCGCCAAAGAGCTGCTGTGCCAGATGAAGGCGCAGGCCCGGCTCCAGACGGTGGACGGGTCGGAGCAGCCCTTCTCCTCCCTCGGCTGGGCGCGCCTCGTGCCCTCACTCCCTCTGGAGAAACTGCACCAGAGCGCCTTCAAGACCTGCGCCGTGGTCACCTCCGCCGGGGCCATCCTGCGCTCAGGACTGGGCAGAGAGATCGGTGAGTAGAGAGACAACATTTTTGGATTAAAGGGTACGGAGCTCTACAGGAGTTCATCTGTTTTTGTAAGGCAGGTTTACATTTCTAAATTCAAAGGTAGCCAAAAATGCTATTTGAATCAGGACCAAAAAGTATAAACAAAACAACAATAATGTTATCTAATTATCACTACCGAATATCCAAAAAGATAAAAACATGCCAAAATGTCTCATTTCAGTTAAAAATAATAGCAATTGGATGAGAGATATGCAGAATGTTCATTTACTGTAGATAAAAAAGACATATATATATATATATATATATATATATATTTAATGAGCCATTCGCAGTTTCACTGTACCGGCCGTGTGTACTATATATATATATATATATATATATATATATATATATGAAATTGAAAGCCTAATACACATGAATGAGAAAGGGATGTCATATGTCTTATGCATGGTCAATATTCTATTCATGATAATAGGGTTATAATTGTCCATTAAAAGAAAATAACCACATCTTATGAGGGGCTTACTTTCAACGGGTCAGGAGGTGTCATTTCTAACTTAACTATGAAGTGTTTTAATCTATTTTAGTAAGTGTTTTTTAATACTTAGGCTTATTTCATTAACAGATGAACTTACCACAGAATACAAACTCGTATTTTAGGTAAATCACAACCGAGAAACAAGAAAAAGAACAGAAAGAAAACGGAAAGAAAAAATAAATAAATACATAAAGATTTTGAGTTTTTAAAAGCATCAGCTTTACATTAAAGATGCATTGTAATGCATTTATACAATGTAGTATAGCTCTTTCTTCAAAGTCACAGGTGTAACAAGATTACTTTTGTTCCATGTGAAAATATTCGCTGTGACTTGTCAATAAATCCAGCTTAAATGAACCAGGTAGTCGTTTATAACACTAGTGATTAAGACACTCTTGTATAGAAACACAGACACACGCACATATGACTCTCACCTGCAAAAGGGTGTGTGTGTGACTGTGTGTCAATGACTAAGTGTCAAGTGGAAACATATCTTGTTACAACAAGTCACTTTTTATTTCAAGAAATGTTCCCGTTATTGCTCAACATTATCTCAAACAGGAAACATTTCACACTATAATATTTGTTGCATCTTTTTTTATAAAACAGACCAACTTATTCTTTCTAAAGACAAGAGAACTTTCTTTATAACAGCGAAACAAAAATGAATGTTGATCTTGTGGTACAGTACATTTTGTTATGGTGGCGAGGGACTGAAACTGATACCATTTCAACTGTAGTTTCATGTCTAAACAGTAACTCTTATCTCTGTTATGTACCTTTGACGCATGTGTGCCCATGGCTAAATGTCATCTGTTCCTACCTAAGTATCACTTTATGTGTGTGGTCATTTTGCATATCTGTCCCCAGGTGCTTGCTTCCTCCTCCTCCCCTGCATGTATCTTCATCTGTGAAGCTGCGAGTTCCCAATTTGAATTTAAACAAATATCCATCATTTGCATTTGCTCACATTTTCCATGTGGCCTTTGCTGATTAACTCGTCAAGCTGATCAGGCTTGAGCTTGTGCCTAGTAGGGTATATGTCGTTGTTTGAATGTGTGTGGTCTTGATATGGAGACTTTGGCAGCTTTTCGGTAAGTGTGGCGAGTGAGAACTCAATGACAGATGGCTCAGTAGAAAAAAACAGAACCCCCTCTGGTAACCAATCAGGCTGCTTCACATCACATATAGCTTCCGTGCATTTCCTTGAGGATTCAGCTGCTTAAAGCAAGAACAATCTTTAATATTAACAGCTTCATGCATTTTATTTATATATTTACAAGAAATATTTTCATACTGACACCGTTCTGAAGACGGAAACAACTATCAGTGAAAATGAGATGCAGGAAAGAGATGCAGAGCTACATCTGCCTCTGACCCCGTGGTCACAGTGGGATTAACTCGTGGTGCTGTGTCAGAGGAAACATCAGCACTGCAGTCTTTCAAAAGTGACGCCTCAACTCGCTGCAAGAAAATAAAAAGTCTTCCTAAAGTCAGATTATTTATAAAGCTGTAGGTGCAAACAGGTTTCCTGCGCAGTTACAGAAATACAGTTTTGCCTTTAAGTAAAAACTCCCAGACCGCGTTGTTGTTTTGGATTATTGATGGATATGTTTTCTGTTTTAGTGCTGGAGGATGACACACATTTGACTGAGTGCTATTTCTTATTTTTAGAAGCAAAGGAAAGAAAGGCAGGCTTCAGTTTTGGGCAACCAGGCCTCGGACTTAAACTCGGCAGGTGTTAGTAGATCTCTGTCGATGCATCATCATCCCCCATGTTTGTTTTTGGCTTCTGTCCAATAATGTGACCCGTTTGCACATGCTCATAACCAAAGCGAGTGAATGTGTCTCTTCAGCACCACACATGCCTCGTTTTGAGCGTACACACCTTGTGAAAAAGCAATTCTAAACATCACATTTGCAATCAAAAAGTCATTATGAGAATATAGGAAAGTCGTCAAACAACAAATTGTAATTTATGAGTGTTCAGTCTCTGAGGGGGGGGAACTCATACATCTTGGTGTCAGGGTATTGGATCAGTGTGTCATCATCATGCTACTTAGTTCTTAAGAAAATAGATTTTTCTTGACAAGGGGACTTAATGACTTGAGGAATGAGATAAATGTTGGAGCTGATTTATTATTGAACAGTGTCAGAAAAAGCTTGACTTTGTTACATTTATTCTCAGGCTCAGCTATCACAGAAAATCAAACTGCATCGGTTCCCACTCTAGCTTCTCTAAAAAGCCTGCATTGCATCAAAACCTACAAGATGCAGCTTTTGATTGTGACACATAGCGAAAGAGGACTGACCACATACCTGTTTCCTGTCCCACATGCAGGTTGGCTGACATTTAGATGCTCAGGTTTCTCAGTGGCCGCAGCACAGGGTTCATCCTGTGAGAGCTTTCATTCTCAGGTTTACTGTCATGTGTGTGATGTGTGACTGCCATCATGTGGCGTCCTGAACAGACTGCACCCCCTGTATAACGTGGGAGGGAAATTACAAACCATTTACAGCAGGGGTTTCCAAAGTTTTTTTCACCGAGGGCCACATACAGAAAAATATACAAAGGTGGTATATTGCCTCATAAGTTCAGTTATAAGTTAGCAAAATCAATCAAATGTAGTTCAATTGTGCTTGTGAGTGTTGGCAGCTCATCCCTTAAAACAGAAGCCTCAGATTGATTATAATAAGGAGAAATAGGAAGGGTGTATTTCAAGCTTGTTATGTAAATAAGTAATTGGGCTTTTTTCTTATCAACTAGGATATGTTGGAAAATGTTTCCAACTTTAATTTAACACATGAATACTACTGTGTAATATATGTTTACATTTATAGTTAAGAAGTACAATATAAGATAAGGACAAGTTTCATTTGTCGGCCATATTCCATTCTACTTTTTGAAATTGCTGAGGGCCGATTCAAAATGGTCCGCGGGCCGCATTTGGCCCCTGGGCCGTAGTTTGGACACCCCTGATTTACAGCATTATTCAACGAAATGCCCTGTAGCACACATTGTGCTTGTGAAGTCCATTAGTGTTTACTGTTGTTGACAGCCTCATCCCACTATCTCACATTTTTAATATAGTTTTCTGCAAATGTAAGCTCTTTTTTTTACTAATTTGTGTTGTAGCTGTGATTGATCTCAATGTGTGATGTGGTGCCCCCCTGTGGTGGTCTTTTTAAAAAGCACCGTGGTCGAACTGCCTGAACATCTGACCTGAGGCTATTAAGATATGAAGGTCTAAAGCAAAATTCAACATCAAAATAATTTCCTTTTTTAAATGCATAATATCTTCGAATGGCATTTAATTTAAACCAAATTGATTTTTAAAAAACAGACAATTATATGTTTTATCACAAAGGTAGGGTGTCAAAAAATGAATCTACACTACTACTTATTACTAAGTTCGCAATCCTGTTACCTCATAACCATAACCACGTCTAGACTTTGTCACATAAGTAATTTGACTACATCATGTAACATACTTTTTATTTAATCTAATCCTGAACCATGATATGTTCCCTAACCCAACAAAGTAGTTGTGTTGCCTCAATATAACCATCTATTCCAATTTTCACAACATGCTTAAAACTCCTACCATTTCTCACATTGGGTCATGCAGTATATGTTGCTTTGGAATGTATTGGCAAACTACCTCTTCTGTGGTTTTGTTAGAAGGATGTGTTGCCGCCTCTCCTGGGTTTTATTTGTCAGACTTAGAAGTTGGTATCCAAACAGTTACAGTGTCAGCTGTACAGAATATTTTACAATCAAGATAACTATTTTTGAGTTTACGAAGCCACACGTCACATTAAACAAGTCTGAAGGAGCCAGAATAGAGTAAGTTGATCTTAAACTGTAAAACTCATTCATCATGTGAACAGAGGAATATAACATGTCAGACATTTAAGACTCGACAAGCGTCACCAGAGGAGCCGTGGGCGTCTCGTAGACACTGATAAATGAACTCTTCAGCTTTAAATGAATCAAACTTGTCATGACAGAGTATGAGGAATGGGGTTGTAATACTACTTCACTTTACTGTATGTGTCACAAGATGTATACTGTATGGCAGTTGCTGATGATATAAAGCACCAAACATACTTTAAAGGGGTACTATTATGCTTTTTGGGGGGGGGGTTTCACTTCCCTCTAGTGTGTTATATAGGTTTGTGTGCATGTACATGGTCTGCAAAGGCTACAATTCAATGAATGCCTCCATTGGACTCCTTTGTTTACTTCTGTAACATAATGACATCACTATGCAACACTCGTGCTTCTATGGGTTAGCGCTACAACACATTGTACGTGATAGGCAAAGGGACCAGGCATCTCTAAGATGTTGACCAATCACAACAGAGTCGGCCAGCTAACCAATCAGAGCAGACTGGGCTCTGGTTTCAGACAGAGGGTGAAAAGAGGTGCTGCAGCACAGGCAGTATGACAAAAAATAAAGACCTTTTTGAAAATTAAAACATGTCACAAGAGAGACACAACATACAGATATGAACCTGAAAATGAGCAGAATGTCTTCTTTAAACCTGACCAGTAGACTAACCAATCCCCTGCCTTGTGTTTCTCACACTCAGTTGAAGAAAGCAAAAGTTTGCATGTCATTGATTTGAGACTCCTCAACAGGTCAAAGGTCAGCCAAAAATGGGGCCCACGCTGTTCTATTCTATAGATATCAGAATATTTATATTTAGAAGCTCATTTTGATCTCAATACTTCTTTAGATATTTAGATAATTGGTATTTTTTACTTTCTTTACCTCCTGATTTTTGGGTATACTTTTTGTATTTCTTTGGAAGTACTTGATAGTTTTTTAACCTCTAAGGCCCCTCTGAGAAACAAATTATCGTTTGATTGAACTGCACTCTGTCACCTGCAACAGTGGTCATTCAAAAAGCATTACTTCCTACTCCTTTTAAGCGGTCAGAGAGAACATTTAGTCTCCATAGTCACACAATCAATAGTGATCCTTCAAAGTACTGCATAAAAAAAAGCCCAAGACAATACAAAATAAATAATAATAATAAAATATTTTCTTTTAAACAATGACGATAATAAAATTCAAATAATCATAATTGTTAAATTAAATATATTGATAAATATATAATGTAAATCTACAATATAAAATAAATACAATTATCCAAATATATTAAATGCAAATATAAATATTTCAACACAAAAAAAGAAATTTGGCAAAAATATATATATATACATATAAAACTTTAGATAATAAATTCACTTTTGATTCACTTTTTTGTTCTTATACACAAAGTTAGCTTTAATCTTTAGATTGTGTGAAACAGTTGTAATGCGAGTCAGTAAACCTTACCTCAGATGATTTGACAACAAATGACCCCTGCTTAAAGAAAACCTTGAAAATCCATCGGTGTGACGCCCTGTGGGGAGCTGACGTGTTTACAGGATTTTATTGGAGTGTGAGGGTAAACTCAATGTCAAGCTAGTGATCACGGTTCCAGCGTTTTGAAGTAGGTCTTCTTGTTGTTGTGAATGCCAATCAGTGTTGTTCCAGTCGAGTGACCGCGGTGATGAAGTAGCATTAGATAAAAAATCTGGCGGATCATCCATTCTGGCGTCGGACCAATACTGTGACTCTGATGGATCGATCAACAGACGTCACAAGTTTATAATTATCTCTCCAACCATCCATCACACAGTGTATTTCATGATGCTGAAGTGTGAAGGACACCATATGAACACACATGTGGGCAGAATTAGGCGTGATCTTTAATGATTTTTTTCATATTAGTAGTGGCTCATCAGTTACAGGAGCCAACCACTAGAGAGCACTTTGGTTACATCTGTGAGCCGGACATAAATCCAGTCAAAGTGGTTGTAATTCACTTCCCTGCATGTCGGCACAGAGGCACCTCAGAGATGTATCTAATCTCAGGCCATAAGACTGTTAAACACCTGAACTTTTGAAACAACATCCATAACATTCATCTGGCTGTAACTTAGAAATTATTTATCTAACACATCATATTCCAATCACTTGTATAGACTCTTATTGCACTATTTCACAATTTTACTATTTTTCTTTTTGTATTTACTTGCACTATTTTTTCTGTTTTTCTGTTTTATTGTGTTGCACTGTTGGAGGAGCCTGTGACCTAAGATTTTCGTCGTCATAGCTACACTGTAGCTATGTTCGTATGACTAATAAAAGCCTTGAACCTTGAACCTAATTGCAAAAAGCATTGATCTGACCACAAAAACCTATGTGTACACGAGAAAGCATTCGTGTGTACTGTAAATTACTTTTCATGTTGATGTAGTTTCAGTGAGCCTCAGTGTGGCTTAAAACGCATTTCCTGTACAAGGCTTCCTACACAGCATCCAGATAGGAGGAGGAGGAAATTAGTATGGGGAAATGGAAAAAAGATAAGCGTGTATTGTAAGAATTGGTGTTTCACTATTTCTCCTATTCTGCTTTCTAAAACATAATTCTGAATTCTTAAAATATTACAAATATATGTATACAGTTGTTTTTATTCACATGAAGAAAAAAAATAAACATTTTAATGTGATATGCATAAAATGTTGTCCATTGAACCATTTATTTATTTATTCACAAGATTAACTAACAATACCAGTACTGGTCAGTTAAAAGCCTGACTCTTACCCACACCTTTAACATCATGCATTATATTATTGTTTATCATGTGAACAAAATCCTGTTCATTTTAATATTGTGAATCCCACACAGGACTCTTCTATTTGTGAATAAAGCTACCTCTCCTATTATCTGCATAGCCCTCGACTTTACATCCCAGTTGTTGTCATATTACACTGTACTTATACACTTTTTATATTTATATTTGATGTAAATATTTCTCGTAATAGTAATCATTTTTAAAATAGTTTTTGTAATAGTTCTAATTTTGGTCCTTTTCTTACATTTGATCTTTTACTGGGTTTATTTATGCACCATATACACCAGAGCAAATACCTTGTGCGTGCAAACCTACATGGTAATAAACCTGATTCTTATTCTGATGAGACATGATGGTTACATGTGAAATGAGACACCCTGATAAGCAATAGCAAACAACCGAGACATTAAACATAAAGTATTTACAATATAAATTATGAATACATCTACAATTGGACAGGGTTCATGTATTATACAGAAACATAACAAGTCAAAATCACACCCAACACTAACAAAATACACAAAAAACGTTACTATTCTCACCCTAACGACTAAATTGTTAATTGATTTGTACTGTATGATCTAACTGGTCTTAATCTTCTGCCAACTATTTGTCAAAATGTAACTTACATGTTGACAGTTTGACTTAAAACCATTTATTTACATGATGGAAATCTAGCTATTAATACTCAGATGTTGAGTTTGGTCCAAAAAATGAAATGCAAAAAGTGTAGGATCCCTATCTGTATCATTTCCTTTCACAAGTTGTCTTTACAATATACAGTAAGAGAAACCAGCAGCGGTGACTACATTAAGACCTTGACAAACTCATGCTGATTCAGAACGACTTTTCAATTCATGTTGAGGTATCTTTTGGTTCCCACCTTTAGTTGTCCTTGTTTGCATTTTGGATTTACTGCAGGTGTGTCAAACCTCAATAAACACCAAACCCATTTGGCAGGATTAGAGCAGTAATGGAAGGATGATTTTTGCATCATGATAACATATAAATAGCACCCAGCTTAAGTGTTCATGTGCGTATTTACGAGGTACACGCCAAGGTCAGTCCATCACCTGCTTCATGGTCTGTGGTCTGTTCTGTGTTTCAGATAATCATGACGCAGTGTTACGGTTCAATGCTGCGCCGACAGAGGGATACGAGCGAGACGTGGGGAACAAAACCACCATCCGCATCATCAACTCACAGGTGGGGAGAGAGCCTAGCCTTGTGTGGTGCAAATGATGATTTATTAATGGATGTACAACTGTAAGAGCTGTGTCATTCACTGAAGCACATGTTAAAGATGTGGTAAATGTTTTATGGATTTTTATGCAGCCTTTTTTCAGCATATTTTTTATTTATTTATGTCTTTTTGAATTTCTCAAACAACATTTCTGAATATGATTTGAATGCTGCTTTTCATTACACAATTATTACAGTTTTAATTGGATATTTGAGGAGAGTTTGTAATTGTTTTAAACTTCATGGTTCTTGAAGTACAATTTATCAAATAAAAAAAATACATAAAATCAGCATTTAATGAAGTTACTTCAAATATAAAGTTTCAGTTCATCTCGGAGACATTGTTTTGAGGTCCTTAAGTCACGACTCTCCAAAGTAAATGTTCTCCTGCGACAGTCCGTTAAAGATGTGGTAAATGTTTTATGGATTTTTATGCAGCCTTTTTTCAGCATATTTTTTATTTATTTATGTCTTTTTGAATTTCTCAAACAACATTTCTGAATATGATTTGAATGCTGCTTTTCATTACACAATTATTACAGTTTTAATTGGATATTTGAGGAGAGTTTGTAATTGTTTTAAACTTCATGGTTCTTGAAGTACAATTTATCAAATAAAAAAAATACATAAAATCAGCATTTAATGAAGTTACTTCAAATATAAAGTTTCAGTTCATCTCGGAGACATTGTTTTGAGGTCCTTAAGTCACGACTCTCCAAAGTAAATGTTCTCCTGCGACAGTCCGTCAGCCTAAAGGTAAACTGTCACTATGTTGTTAAATTAGTTCTGTTAAAGCTGCTTAAATCCATACTTTTATATTTACTATGGGAGAAATGACTATTTTTCATTTGAAAGGTGTCCACGGAAATGTTTATCATCGTTGGACACTTCCCCTCAGCTCTGAAAACAGGAAAACAGCCGGCTTGGCAAACTTGACATTTAAAAAGCCTGGCGACGATGTCTAGACAGAAAACGTCAGATACACAACTACCCGACACAATGCATGTTTTTACTGTTTAGTTTTGTACAGATTCAACTAACGGGGAGGTTTAGAGGCAGCTTGTGTTATCTTTTGACGGAGCCAAGCTAGCTCTTTCAACTTGTTCCAGGTCTTTATGCTAAACTAAGCTAATCAAATGATGTTAACAAGCATATTTCCAATAAATGTTGCTTGTTACCTGCGTGTTTTTATTTTACAACAATGGATATTTCCCTCTACAGATTTTGGCCAATCCCAGGCATCGTTTCAACTCGAGCTCCATTTACAAGAATGTGACTCTGGTAGCCTGGGATCCTGCACCTTACACCGTCAACTTACACCAGGTATGTTTCTTTATCCCAAAGGAGCCTCTTTCAATCGATAAATCAATCAATCAATTTCAATACATTTGAAAAATCACACATTTGTCTGAGGGGGCTTTACAAGTGGGTACAGCATTTGATTGACCCTTCCCTGTAGTGTGTTATAAAGGTTTTTGTGAATGTAAATGGTCAGCAAAGGCTAAAATCCCAAAGTTCCCCCGCACACCCCCCCCCCCCCCCCCCCCAGGACATCTCTAATGGCGCTTTTCCACTACAGGGCCTCGCTCGGCTTAGTACGGTATGGCTAGGCCTCGCTAGGCCTTGTTAGGCCAGGCTCACTTTATGCTGCGTTTCCATTACAGTTTAGGAACTGGGGCAGTAACTATAGTAACGCAGTGTAGGCGGAGCCGTGATGTCATCTTCAATGCAAAACACAGAAAAACAACACAGCTGTTAGCTGTTAGCACTCAAGCTCACAGCTCCTCATATCTGTTCAGAAACTAGACAAAAGTTAAACAAGTACAAACCACAGACTGCCTGTGTCATGGCGAATACAGTCGCTGCTTTATTTATGTCTGTATAGGCCGTTGTTGTGAGTGTGGACGGTCGGAGCATATACTGCGTTAGCGTAGCCAATCTCCATTTAGAAAACGCGCATTTTAAAAGGTTTTTCGCCTGCCGTCTGTCTGCAGACTTGACAAAGCATTAATTCATGGTTTTTACTAACCGGTATCAGTATGTTGTTACTTCGGCATCATTTTGAAACGTGTATTACAATTAAATCACGGTAAAATATGTTCATTTTGTTGTAGTTGCCAGCGATTCTCTCACTAGTTTAGCATACTCAGCCCGGTTGTTGGCCCGGAAAGAACCTCGATTTTGGAGAGCCAGAAAAACTGTGAAAAAGTACCCGCTAGCCGGAACTACGCCTAGTGGAAACGCAACCAAAAACGGGCCGGGCACGGCACGGCACGCTTAAACCGCGCTCCACGCTGTAGTGGAAATGCGCCATAAGTGGCTGACCAATCACAACAGAGCCGGCCAGCTAACCAATCAGAGCAGACTGGGCTCTGGTTTCAGACAGAGGGTGAAAAGAGGTGCTGCAGCACAGGCAGTATGAGAACAATAAAGAGCTTTTTTAACATTAAAGCATGGAGACATAGAGGCACTAAATACATATTCGGACCTGAAAATGAGCAGAATATGTCTTCTTTAATCTGCCTGACAACATTAAAGACAATAGGGCAGATTCAATGGAAGACATGTTAAGGCGACAATAAGGTAATTATGTTAACAATAACCGTACGTGTAGAAAGGACCATGCATAGTTTCTCTCTTCCCCAGAGGGAACAAGACAGTGATTTCATCCTCATGAAACCTTACAGCGGTGCTAATAAAACCTGCAACCCCCCCCTCTCTCTCTCTCATATTTCTCTGCAACCTTCATCTGACCTTCAGCTGCCTTTTGAGATGCCTCTCATTCATGTTAGCACAGGTTTCCAAAGACACATTACTCCTCCTCGCCCTTTCTTTTCCCTCGTCATGCTACATTTTTATTATTATTCGGGGAATGGTGTGCTGCCACAATCAATAGGTTAATGTTAAAAAACATGCTTTGTAAAGTGAAATTGATGAGCATTTTTAGCGTAGCCCTCTCTCTAAATGATTCCCATTATTAAGCAAATTACTATGGAATATTAGAAAATGTCCTTGTCCGTTCCTATTAATGTTTCTTTTGCCATTTACAGTTTTTACAAGCCAATAATAGAACAACTTGTCCTCCTTAATGAACCGCGATGAGCTTGTAGGTTTTAACCTTTTACTTCTCTGCAGGAACACTGGTCAGTGTGTGTTATCTCATTCATTAATATTCTCCAGGAAATTCACACAAGGCATCGCTGCTAGATGGGAAGCTTTTGTTGCGAAGCCAATCACTGAAACCGCAATAAGGGAAGATCAGTTAGTGTGAAAATAATGCCAGCAACACGTGTTCCTTCCATCATTGTGTACATACAACACAGGGTCACAGGGAGGTAAAGGACAGAGCAGCAGAGATGTTTGAAAGGACGGCGATTGGAGTTGACGGATACAATGTGACAAGTGTGAGAACAAATGTATTTAAAGCTGTGGTGCCTATTGACCGCTCCATCTCTTGGACTTGTTGCTCTCACATATTCCAGTTTAAAAATACACTACTTCTTAATATTCTTCAGCATCACGTTTGTATGTGATTTTGAGGCTAGATGATGTAAAGTAATTGGCTTTGTTCTTTATTTTATTGTTCAAATTAAGTTATTTTCACAGAGTAACTTGTGATTACACTGAAAGAAAACTGAAATTAGGTTAACATTTATTTAAATATATCTTGAATTTCACGCAATATATTATTTATACACTGCTTTTCTGGGGCCAAAACGCAGTTCACGATATTGTCCCGGTTTTTAACCAAATGTTGGTTTAGACTTTAAAAGGACACTCAAACATACTGGATCCATTAAGCACTTGGTTAGCCAGCATACATTTTGATCGCATCAGAAACGGGACATACTTCTTTTGAAGTAAACCTCCTTTTTAGTAAAAAGACCTCCCAGCAAAATGAAACGTAAAAGATATAAGAACAGCAAGATCATGCGACTCGTTTTTCTGCATCCACTACTTTTTCCACTATATTAAATCAATCATGAGGATATTTACCATTACCCCATAATAAAGAATTCACCGTGATTTACAAAAAATCCATACCATCCCTTTTTTTGTGTAATTGCAATGGACATTTTTCTTTTTTTTACAATATTTATAGCCCTGACGATTGACTTTTATATAAAATAATTATTCGCTTAACATACACTTTCCTTGAATCCATCACGATTGATCTTATTTCCATCAAAATGTCATACACTGATTACATCACCATGCTTTAAGTTTGAATAAATGTACTGAACTGAATACACACTTTATGTTTACTGAATAATAAGACAGCGTTATTGAATAGAATAAAATCCTCTTGACCAGGGGCAGCGCATTTGTATTTTGTTCAATGAACACGATGTATAACTTCATTATTGACCTTTTTAAGGGCAACGCCAAAAGGAAACATCAGCACAAAAAAACATTTATAAAGATTCAGATTCTTTTATCTTTTCTTTGAAGTAAACTAATTGAAATGATAAAAGTGTTGTGTTCAGTGGCCTTAAGCTTCTGTGTCACTGCCGTTTTGAATTTTGAGTCACTCATATTTGCAAAAATGTTCAGTGGTTGATATAAAGCGTGGGTTACATTCCCAAGATAACATGTTAGAAATGGTTGCCTTTAATTCAGAGACAAGAATTGTATTTTTGTATTTCATGAATGCATGATCTCTCTGCATCAGAAAGATGAGAGAAACATGTTTGTCCTAGTGAAAGGAAAAGCAAAGGAAGGATGTCTAACTTTTTATTTATGATTTACTTTTATTAACATGTCTGCCAAAACATATTTCCACCTACTAAAACATATCTTAAACACCTCCTCTTAATATGTATTAAAAATAAGAAACAAGTCTGCTGGGAATAATATTTCTTCAAGATTATTTTTCCTACTGCTGCTCCTTCATTAGAAAATATAAAATGTTATACATTTGAAAATATCAGTCCAAGACTTTAACCCGGCCCACTTTGAGTTAAGATTAAGATTACGATTAAGATTAAGATGGACCTTTATTAATCCCCGTGGGGAAATTCAGTAGTTCAAACAGCAACAGGGTAAGGATGAAAAACAGGACAGCACAGATTCACACAGGTTCAGTGGCGAGCCGTGACTTTTATACCTCGGCCCCCTTCCCTCGGAAAAAAAAGAGTTATTACGTCACAGCGTATACTTCAGCGGAATATCAAAACAACGGCCCGGGGTGCAAAACGCATCAATGACAGCGACCCTCTACCACACAAAACAACACCTGTAAATAACCCAATTTGTGTTCTTTGAAATTGAAAAGGATATTGCATTGTGTTTGTTACTTTTGTTGCAGTTGTATAATGTCTTAAATGTAATTTGGCTTGGCTTCCTATTTTGTATGGACATGCTTTTATTTTGAAGGTGAGTTTACGCTGTTGACAGGAAGTTGTTGTTGCTATGGAAACAAGAAAAGCTTCACAGCGGGCGGAACTTGTCATAAATTGGTCAATTGTACTGTCATTTGACATTACTCTCTCGTTCAGTTACTATAGCGGGGCCCTCTGTGAATTCACAGCTGGACGTCCAACAGCTCCTGTCTTCACAGTAACTCGCAGAGACGAGCTTCTTTCATTTAACCCTTCACATTCAAACAGAAACTGAATAGGCAGATTCGAAGGATTTATTTATTTGGAAATGTTATTTTAAATACAATTGAATCAAGTTATTTGGGTAAAACTAATGAAAAATATAACTAAACAAATATTTAAAAAAAAAAATATTAAACCATTTTTTTTTTATTATGTTTTTAAATATTATTTTGTAGAATATCTTAGGCCCTAAGAGAGGGCCCTGATGGCTCGCCACTGCACAGGTTAATACAATTAAAGATCAAATCAAAGATAAAAATAAAAATGATGAAAAACTATGAAATAAGAAATGAATTAAAATGAGCATATATACATATTGGGTCATATAAACGATGCCAGCTCGGTGTGTTACTCAGTGTTTCCTATAACATTTCTAAAGCGGTGATGCTAAAATGCAGACAATAATAAATAACTTGTTTTCTGTGTTGGCAGACACACACAGAGCAAAGGAGAGAGAAGATAACGTAGCCTATAATTGTTGTTTAGCATGCAGTGAGTTAACCCACTCGTCATAATTTAGTTTTAATCAATATAATGACGTGTCTGAACAAGGACTTTGTACCAATGCCTGTTGGAGGTGATATGGAGGGTGTTCTGACCATCAATCATCACATTTTCTTTATATATATACCCAATACCACAAATAACACGTTTGTCTCGGTGCCTTCACAGACTGTACAGCATAAAACACATTCTGTCTTTAGACCCTCACTGTGGAAAAGGTCTCAACATGTCTCCATGCTTTAATGTTCAAAAAGCTCTTTATTTTTCTCATACTGCCTGTGCTGCAGCACCTCTTTTCACCCTCTGTCTGAAACCAGAGCCCAGTCTGCTTGGATAGCAGGCTGCTTTTGTTGTGATTGGTCAACTGCTTAGAGATGCCCCGCCCCTTAGCCTCGGGACAATATGTTCCTTCTGGAGGGAACTTTGTGATTTTAGCCTTTGCAAACCATTTACATGCACAAAAACCTGGAACGCACTACAGCAAAGGTAAAACTCTAAAAGCATAAAAGGGCCCCTTTAATAAAGTATATATATATTATATTATCATTTTGCCTTGGGTGAAATGTAACTCAGAAATCAATAAAAAGTAGAATGTTTTTATCGGAATATTTAACCGCCCCATGGTCTAAACTGAGGTGTCTGTCCCTCTCTCTTTTTTCTTCTTCAGTGGTATGCCAGTCCGGACTACAACCTGTTCGGTCCGTACACTGAGCGCCGTAAGCTCCACCCCGACCAGCCCTTCTACATCCTGCACCCCAGCTACGTGTGGCAGCTGTGGGATGTGATTCAGGGCAACACTCAGGAGAACATCCAGCCCAACCCTCCCTCGTCCGGCTTCATAGGTGAGTGCACATACGTACAAGCATGCACACGGGCGGTATGCATGCTGTGTACATGTTTTCTCCTGTCGTTGCCTCTGTACACTTATCATCCAATTTCCTATTTCTTTGCCTGCGCCAAGAACAGATATAGATGCAAACAGACACACTTGCATTTCATCAAGAAATGATGAAATGTTTTATCTTCAGAATGCACAGTGACGCTATCAGCATGCAGCGTGGCTATGCAGCGCACTACAAAGTGGCACATCCGAGCAGGGGGCTGCGAAGATAAGACCACTGTGAGCTCATCTTAGAAACTCTCCAGCATGTCAATTTCCAGTTCATGTCTCTTCAACTATCATTTCCGACATTTAATATGCTTTCTCCCTCACATAGCCCTATACAGTCTATACACGGCGGCATATATACAAGGCATTTGTTTACCCAAAGAGCGACACACCATTATTCTTGTGGGTGATCTGCAGTATCGAGTGACGATTTCAGATACATGTTGAATGAGCTTGTCACGAATGATTTGTCATTGCCTTGGAAGTATATATATAAAATTGATTTGATTTAGTAGCAAGAGACATGAACACTAGATCTGATTGGTTTTTGACGAAGAACCTCTGTGGTTTAGATAGCGTTCAGACATAAAACAACATGAGTCTACAGTCATGTTAGCAGCTCTGTGAGGCTGTTGCAAACACTCATATCATTATAGCTGGATGCTCACAATGATTATGTTTCCAGTTTCGTAGTTTATCATGTCAGCATGCTTACATATGCTCAGATAGTATTCTTTTTTCTTTGGGTAAACAGAAACACATTGGTAACACGTCACTGACATATTATTTTTTTTTAAATTATGACATTGTTGCACACAGTTACTTCTTTTATCTTACAGTAGTAAAGTAATCGTAAATAAATTATCATCCATTTGGTGCTGTGTTTGCGTCTACCTGGTGAATGTGTAAAATTCTCTTTCCTTTATCTCTATTTTGGTCTCCCCTAACACGTACTGTAAGGGAAGTTTCTTGCTCTCTTGCTGCTAAATGCGCCGCATCATTCACCAGCACGTCAATACCTGTGTCTGCTGCTTTGTGTACAGTTGCTGCTTAGAGCATCGTTTCCAATTCAAAGAGCTGCCTGCTGCAGACAGAAAGACACACTATAAAAGCGTAAAGAATGAATGACAGCTAAACGATGAGCTGAAACCAAGTCAGATGGTTCAGAAGCTTTATGTTAGGGAAAAAGCAACATTACATTGCATCTCAAAGTAAAACCAAAGATATGGTGTACCCCAGGGAACCATATTTGGGCCCCTCCTCTTCATAGTGCATATCAATGATTTGTTTTACTCTCGCATTCTTCAGAGTATTCTTTTTCTGATTATATCATTTTGTTCTTATCTCACATGAATCAGCAAAGTAACCTAAATACGAAACTAGTGAGAGTGGATACATTTTTTAAATGCATAAAACATGTTTTTCAAAGTTTCTAAGGGTCATATAGATTTACTGTTTAAAAAAAAAAGAAGCAAACTTCAAGCTTTTTCTTCAAGTAGCTTTGATAGAAGAAGGTTTTATGCGTGATAACATTCTTCAAAGTAAACACACCGACTGACATTCTTTTTTAGAGCTACAGTCTTCTGAGGGTTACCAAATACACTTGCTTCTTTTGGAAGTTTTTTTAAAGTGAAATATGTTGTTTTTTCTCAATGACTTTCTGACCTTGTTCCAAAGCACTTAAAGGTACTGTAGGGTAGGTACGTTTGAGAAACCGGCTCGAGATACACTTTTTGTTATATTCCATGGAATGCTCTTAACATCCCGATAGCAATGAATATCTTAAGTGCTTTGACAACAAATACATACAAAAATGTCATCTGTGGAAGCCGTAGTACTATAAAAAGCACGACCAATCATTTTAGCCGGCCCGGCTAAAATAACTGGATGGCCTACCTGCCTGTCAGCCTTCCATCTGTGCACAAACTTATCTCGTGCCCTCATTGGTCATGTGCGCGTTCGTGTGTGTTGGAGTGGCTCTATAAGGAAGTGGCAGATTTTCTCCGGTTGTGTATTTTCAAATTCTAGCGCACTCGAGCTGGTTTCTCAGAAATTACCTACCCCACCTTTAAACAAGGGTAAAAAACATTCACTGTAATGGTCTTGCTTTAGTGTGGTTTGCAGAGGTCTACAGTTATGGAATGAGTCTGGTAGCAAAATGTCTTTATTTGTGACCGTTTCAAAACCACTTCTTAAATATATCTCTTCCCCCGAAATGAATAGAAATTGTAATTCAAACTTTCTATATGTGTCTATCTGCTGTATCCTACCAATTTAATGTTTAGACTGATGGAATAATCGGGATCGTTTATTTGTTTGGGTTGTACTTTGGCTTTTCTGTGAATCTTTCGAATTTCAATGTTTTAATATACTATCTACTTTGTGACTTGGCCCATATTCTCAAGCTCCAAGATAGATGATCCTATTTTACATATGTACATTATTCATGACTGTACAGAAACTATAGCCAAAGTTCTCCAAAGCTTGGTAAAGTTGGGGTAAGCTCAAGATTAGTTGATTATACTCTACAGGTTTCTCTTTGACATTGTCCTTTGATATGTTACCATACAAATATGAATAACAGTTTCTTTGAAAAAGCCGGATTTTATATGAATGACATTACTTTTTCTGATACTCACCTTCAATGTTATCATTGCTTAAGGCTCACACAGATATTGGACAGGAAAAACATGTTTAAAATGGAATTCCTCACAAAAATGTATTTATTATTGACAACACACCATTAGGTTATCAGAATCTACAGCTCATGAGTCTTTCAGGCATTGCATAAGTGATAACGCCTCAAAACAGAATAAATAGAAATATCAAACAACAATTGACAACACAAACTGATTTCACACAGTTTAACCACAGAGGAGACACGGGTCACACTTTGATCTGTTGAAACACAGTTGTGCCGTTTTATGAGCGGCAGAGCTTCTGTTTGCCGCTGTTTTGTTTTCCTGATTGAAGTAAAAGATTGCAGGAAGTCAATGATTAGATGGTTTGAGTGAGAGGCAGCAGGGCTTAACATTGAAAAGTCCAGGTGAAATTTAAATTCTTGCATCTTTTATTAATGAAAATGAAATGCTAAATGTTCCTTGCTAGAATCTTTTAGTTTCTTCCTTTGTTTTTTATATGTAAAGCTGCACAGATTATACCGTTTTCTACTCAGCAGTTGACTGACGTAAAACACAAACAAAATCCCTCATTATTGTTGACTATTTGAGTCCGTCTTTGTCTAGAAATACACATCTTCTCACTAGTAATTACTCTGGTTTCTACGTCGCCAATCACTGAGTCACAAATTAAGTCTTTATTCCAAACACTCTTAACACTCATTTGGCAGAAGCATTGTACAAAGCGGCTCAAACTAAGTGCATTAATTATTCAAAGCTAGATTTATTTTTCTGAGACGTTACAGCAAAGTATAGCGAAAATGGGGAAATTATTATTCCTACTACAATGCCATGGCTACTGTATGTGTTAAATGGAGATTGCTTTGTAATCGTTTTGTCTTTTCGAAGTAATACAGCCATTATGGTAACCATTATGGAGGAAGGAGAGACACTGAAATCTGTCAGAAGCCATGATGGCATTTGTCTTCTTTCAACATAAATCTACCAAAACACATTTTTCCGACTGTCGTGTCACATTAAAATGTAGGTTTTTAATACATTTATACAGATTTGCTTTCAATGACAATATGCTTAATTTTCTTATAAAAAAATAAATCTTGCGTATAATCTATAATAAGTGAATAGACTTTTTACCATGAAAACCAAACAAAGTCAAAGTTGTACACAATTGTATAAACACTGGTATGAATTGTTGTCAGGGTTTTAACCACGTAAACAGTTGTTTATGAGCATCACAGAGAAGACAGAGAGCTGTGGCACGTTGAAGCTGTTAATACTTAGAGTCCATTGACAGCATTGTTGCACATCAGAGCATAACATGTCACATTTAGAAAATTGCATTTCGCTCAACGTTTTTTTTTTATGTTTTCCTACCATTTTCACAAGAAACTCCAGCTTCTTTTTTTTTGAAAGTACAGCAGCACAATGGTTTTCTTCCACAGCAATATTTATTATGATAATTAAAACAATAAAATGACTTTCTGTTCCTTACAGTCCCTGAGGGTTACCATCCAAACAAATTATATTAGCTTCTAGATGGGCTTAAATCACATTTTCTGTATCAAATGTGTCTGGTATCCATTACACTCGGGGGCCATTAACTTACAGCAGTTTGTGTATCCTACTTCCCTGACATTGGATCCTGCAATCAAAACGTCAACATGCATTACATCACAGCTAATGGCGTCCTTTTGGCAAACCTTGACTCTATAAGTTATCGCAGTGTATCTCAGCCTGGCCCCTCCTGATGTGGGATACTAAAAGCAGGTGAAATAGGAGCCATTTGGCAACTATATCCAGATCCTTTTGCTTCCCTTCCTTTAAAGAGGCCCTATTGTGTTTTTTAGGGTTTTCCCTTTCCTATAGTGTGTGCAGTAGCTTTAAGTGCATGTAAATGGTTAGCAAAGGCTAACATCCCCAAGTTTCTCATAATACAGGTGGAAATAACAGTTTGCACTATGTGTTATCAATTTAGAATTACATGCAAGTAACATGCAACAAAATCATGCCATGACACAAAACCACTACAGCAAAAGAGGAATCCCTATAGCAGAAATAAAAACTGATGCCGACTGTACCATGCAGATTAAAATCATACGTTTTAGTATATACAGGTTGACATTTAAATGTAAGATCTTTGTGCGAGAGACAAACTGGAGTAAAGAGGACTGCACAGCAACAGAGAATAGGCACTAGGTTTGTGTTCTGGCTGAGGGGAGAAGAAAATAAAACATAAAGTATATTTTGGAAGTTATTTATTATTTGAAATGGTTACGTTTTTAGTTGACTTCATTGTAAGACTATTATTCTAAAATGATTTTATCCTCAATGTAATTGTGCTCTTGTGTTAATAATAATCTATATGGCCTGAAGTAGACGCAAATGTGTATGGAAAATCCAAATCCAGTAATGCACAATACTTTTATATACAATACTGTGCATTTTTGGGAATATTCGGGCCTGTTTCAACAAAGCAAGAACAATAAAGACTTCGTTGTTCAGAGTTTGTTGCAGAGTGCCCTGATTATAACCTTTCAAACACTTGTTGGGATACATTTGAAGCCACAGAGACTGTGAGTAAAGTCAGCAAACACCATGCAAGATAATCATCAAGGTTTAGGAATGAGATGTTCACCAAAGTGGTCGCATAGCTTTGGCCATATAGTGTTTGTCAAACATGTCTTCAGTATATTTAGTACTTTTTGTGTTTTTTACAAAACTCAAGGACAAACACAAACTCACACATAAAGTACATTTACTTTCTCGATGTATCATGCTTCAGTTCACATTCCTTGGCAGTTCACGTCTCAAGTGTGGCTTATCAAGCTTAGTCCTTTCTGTTTCATCATGTCTGTCTGCTGTCTGGTGCCTTTGTGACCTCGGGGGTGCAGGCCACCGTGTTGCTGTACACTCTGCGGTTCAGCTGCATCACCGTGGTCTTCGAGGGCATCGACGTGTTGCCCTGATCCGCAGGCCGGTGATTGCAGTGAAACAGAGTCAGGAAACACCTGTAGAACTGAGATGGAAAGACGGGAGAATGTGAACACAACTCACCAGCACAACATGAGTGTTCTCTGCTATCATTAACTACGGGTTGACCTAGGGCTGCTCGATTATGGCAAAAATCATAATCTCGATTATTTGGGTCAATAATTGATATCACGATTGTTAAAAACGATTATCCATTTACTTTCAAAACATCCATTTATTGAAAAAAAATGTTTAAACGGTATGTTTTTAACAGTTGATTACCCTGAACTTTAAGTATAATTCAACTGAAAAACCCCAAAAAATAAATAAATAAATAATCGTTTTATTTCGATGTTGTTTTCATAATCGTTGCAAGCCAAAATCGTAATTGCGATTAAAATACGATTTAATTGAGCAGCCCTAGGTTGACCTTGGTTTGTTTCATGCTTTGAGAGACTCTAGAGTTCGATTGGGCAGAAATCATGCCTAAGTGCACTCTCATGTCCCCACTGTCAATAAGTAAAGCCACTTGAGAGGAGAGGATAGCGCTGACTTGGTGTCAGAGGTGTTTTTGTTACTTTGACCTTCGTTCTACACAGTTTCAAAGGTCTGTCAGTTCTGTGTTGTCTGAGTACTGCTAGGGAGTGAGTCATCATGGCCGTTACTTTGCCACTTTTGTCCTGATTCTGATGGCTTAGCTGCAAGTGCAATTGTGTAAATCAAGGCAAAGTGAAAAGACATTGAAATGGTCCATTTATGAGCGAAATGTACTTTTACTGAAAACTGTTTGTAGGGCTGCGTTTCAAAGGCTTATTCAATTTACCGGAAAAACTGCCTCTTCTGTGAATGTATTTACATCGATCAGCATGTTGATTTATTGTGAGGAAATAGGAGGGATAACAACACAGGGCCATCTTGCTTTCAAACAGGCTGTAGAGAAATGGCTATTTGTCCACAAGATGCTTATAGATTCTATAGGGAGGCTCCCGCTCATAGTGATTTGTTGTGATTGTGATCATGCTGGAGAGCAATAATGCAGAAGGAGGAGAGTTGCGAGCAGAATACCAATCATCAGAGAGGGAAGTGATAAACAGAGATCAGCAGCAGTGTTCAAAAGCAAGGTGGTGTGAAAAGCAACAAAGGATAACAAAAAGCTGACTGCTCTGTGTGTTGGCAGCATGCCACATCGTATGAAACTACCATGCTGAGGCAGGCGAACGCTTCATTCATTATGCATTCAGTTCTATTTTTATCTTTATCTTAAGGAAGGTTTTGCTGAGCATGCAGGCACAGCCCAACTCCACATTTGCACTTACAGTATAATCACATTTGCACATTTGAACTGCCCGGTGAAACAGATTCTGACACGACCGTGTGCAGCGGAGACTTTATGAAGAAGGCTTGTCTCAAAGGAAAACACCTAGCAGATGCTGAGGACGGCTAATACATTTTTTACACTCCTTTAATCACATGTGCATTTTAGTATTGATGCACTTTCATACTAGGCTATATCTGTACTGGGAGGGCAGCTACATGAACTGTAAACTGGACATTAGGGCTGTCCCGAATACCATTTTTCGGGCTCCGGATATTCGGTAGTAATCAGCAGCGAATATTCGGCCCGCGCGGGTATTTCGGTTTATTCACGGCATTCATTTTGTTATTCTACAGTATTGTTGTTTTATAGTTATTTGTTCATGTATATAACCCAGTTTGTGTTCTTTGAAATTGAAAAGGATATCGCATTGTGTGTGTTACTTTTGTTGCAGTTGTAGCCTATATGTCTTAAGTAAGTGTAATTTGGCTTGGCTTCCTATTTTGTATGGACATGCTTTTATTTTGAAGGAGAGTTAGCACTGTTGACAGGAAGTTGTTGTTGCTATGGAAACAACGTGACGGAGATTAATGGAGAAAAAGTTATATCTACATATAAAGACGGAGAAAGTAAACGATAACGTTTATGGTTAAGTGTTAGCACCCTCCGAAGAGGCACAAGCTCTTACGTTAATATTGGAGTTTTCAATCAATTCAATTTGGTGGCAGCCGCAGTGCAAAGCGGCTGCCAAAAAAAACGGAAAAAAAACAAACGAATATCCGAACAACAAAATTGAAACCCGAATAGTACTCCAACGAACAAATATGGGTATATTGGAAAGGCAAGTTAGGACAGAAGTTGAAACTGAAGGCAGGAGGTGTTTGAGTTCATGGCGAACTGATGAAAAAAAAAACAGCAGGACCTCATGTCAATATAAACCCGAGTGGTGTCAAGAGAAAATGTACGATCTGGGTTGATATCTTGAAAACAAGCCACTCATCACCACAGGGGTGGCAGGAATACTTTTTGGAAATATGTTTTTGTCTTTTCTCATAGATAAGTGAGCGAGTGAAATGGGAACATTGACACTAATCTCATATCTGTCCAGTGAAAACAACAATAGAGGCGTCAACCAATTATCTTATTTTAGCATTAAGACTGGAAACGGGGACGAAGAGTTGTCATCCTTGTTATTAATGAACGTCACTGTTCGGGGAAAAAGTCCAATCCCTATCCTTACGTTGAACTGACGCCTGTTGTTTTTACACAGATTTGGCAGGTGGATATTTGTACCTTTTGACAGCCAGGCTAACGGTTCCCATCTGCTTTCAGTCTTTATGCTAAGTTACGCTAACCAGCTGTTGCCTTTAACATCATATTGCAGGAGGAAATCCTATTATCTCACTCTCAGCATGAAACACCATTTATTTTCCCTGAATGTCGAACTTTTAGCTGCTCTGCAGATCATACGGATTGTACTGGGAGGCTTTCAGGTGTGAATGTAACACTGTGTGCATGTAAACAAATAAACCCTGGAAGAAGCGTACTGCTCTCTGCTTAACCTCTTATTATGATAATAGATGCAATTTAGAGAAGAAAGAATAAAATGGCAGCCTATAATTTGGCTTTCAACGTCTAACAAGGTATTGATTTATTTATTAAAGCTTTTTTTTCAATCCTAAGCTTGTATAAGTGAGTACCAAATCGTTTTAAAGAAAGACAGGAATTATTTTCAACATGAATACCTGACCTTCTCTCTCTCTCTCTCTCTCTGTTTCCATTGCAGGCATCCTCGTGATGATGGCGCTGTGCGAGCAGGTGCACGTGTACGAGTACATTCCCTCCATGAGGCAGACGGACCTGTGCCACTACCACGAGCGTTACTATGACGCCGCCTGTACGCTGGGAGCCTACCACCCCCTGCTGTACGAGAAGAGCCTGATCCAGCGCATCAACACGGGGCCCGAGCGGGACCTCAGGAGGAAGGGGCGGGTCTCTCTGCCGGGCTTCAGCACCGTCAACTGTGACATCTGAGAAATGAAACCTGACCCTCTGAGCCAAACAAACACACACTCCGGCCTTTTCTGGCTGACTAAGGGAGAGGTGCAATAAAGCCACTGGAGACACGGAAGCTGGAGCTTACACGTTTCAAATTAAACCCTTGAAGAACATAAGCCATAGCGCTCCAGGGAGGGATCAACATGGAGGCTTCTGAAGGAACTTGTCTTCAATAAATTGGTTTACTTGACCAGAGACTGCCTGAAAGAGTCTCCAAGAAGGATCTGGAAAAGACGTTCTCTCTGCTTTAGCTGAGCCACGTTAGCGGTGGAGATGACTAGGGTAGCAACAGATCAGTTTTTAGATAGAAGAAGTGCATTTTCAATAACTGGGTGTGTTTCAATGGTGTAAACTCTGTGTTTTTCAATAGTATGCATGGGTCTCCACTTAAAAGGAAATGCCACTGTTCAAAACAATGGATATCTGTGATTTTTGTTCCTTTCTTTTTTACTGGTCCAAAGGGTTGTGAATAAATAAAGAAGTCATCCACGCTGAATGTCATAAATCCAACAGACACAAACACACGCAGCAACAGGAGATATGTGTTAAAGACGTGTCTGCAAACATGGAGACATGGTGTCACCGCCGTCCTTTTACTACATTTCATCGCCTGTTTGACATTCCCCTGACATCTCCTTGTGAAATAATAAGTTAACCAGTGCCGTCAGGAAGGGGCTTCTTTCACACTCACTGCTTAATTACTCTCCTGTGCATGCCAACCTGCCGCTCCTTGTTCACACTTCAGAGTGGATAATCATTCAGTGTCAAGAAGCCTGTCTCTCACTTTAAAAACCCCACAGGGAGGAACGACCTGGTTGTCCTTTGTGGGTTCAGTTATAGTAACATGTTTTTATCAGTAAGTAAATGAGGCCAAAAAGAGCCGAACAGCGGAAACCCTGTGCCTCGTGGTCGCCTGAACACTCTCCTCGGGCTGCCTTGTGTCTGTTCAGGTACACACAGTCTAGCTTCATACCGGGACTGCAGGAGCGTTGAGTTGAATTGCAGTGAGAGGTGTGACGCAGTAGATATTGCTGAAGTCAGCGGTTTTCTCCACCACGCTTCAGCGATCTCCCCCCCCCTGTTCTTCGACGGTCAGATGGTTCACTCGTTATTGAATGTAATTTCCCCTTTGCGTGAAACCCTCCCTGGAGCTCACCACTGCAGTACATGTAGTCTGCGTATGTGCAGGGTTATTTCTTTGTCATGTAACAGCCAGAAGCTCATTTCCTACGACTATTAATGTCTCATATTTCCTGAATCCTTTTAATACTGGGTTGTACCGTAGGCAGCTCAAAGCGGAGACCATTATAAAGGAGGAATTTGAACCGGTTATTATGTGAGCAGGTTTGCATTGTCTCACGCTAGGATGATTTTTTTACGTTTACAGTCAATCAGTGCCACATCTGCGATCTAGAGGTTGTAGTTTAGTGTGGAGAGGACGATTGGTTGTGATTCTGCTGCAGACAGTCAGAAAGATCTTGCCTATAACTGAGATTTGTGTTGTTATTCTACAAAATGTTCTTGTGCCATTGGTTGTGGATTGATATAAGATGTGAAAACGTGTCTCGGAAATGTTGCTTTTGAATATCCTGATGTATGTTGAATTAGATGGCTTTGGAATAACGGTAGAAGTAGTAATAATAGTGTGTAGATGATACTGGGGCTTAACATTGATGTACAGTAGGGCTGGGTATCACCTGAACTGTATCCGTTTTACAAAAAACAAATACTTTGCTGATACCAAAACAATGCATTTCTCATTTTTTCTACAAAAACATTTTTATAACTGGGGAAGCACCTGATCAAAAGGAAAAAAGTACCTGAGCAAGTATTTGGCACCAATTTTGATACTTGACAGTCAGGGTGGGCAATATCCATTTAAGTAAACCTCTATTATGGTATTTTGTATTGCAAATTTGATATACTGCGTATCATTATAAAGTAAATGTTCTGGAAATTCTGATTTGGAAACTACACCCGGTTGCTAAATCATATGGTAAACACTGCTAAAACAAAAAGAAATTCAATCAAATAAATGGACTAATTATGAAAAACTGAGATATCTCTCTAATGTACTACAATTAAACATCACCAACTTAACATAGGCAAAAACTACAGCCTCCAAAATGACCATGCAATTGGATCAAATCCTCTAATATTGGAGGTGTCATTATACAGCATTACATTTAGCTAGGTTTACCACAACCAGCAGCAGATGGGGTAGACAAAATAACCAGATGGGAATGACTAATTCAGTGAATTACATACATAACAAAGATATTTCATCACATTGATGCAAAATTCTGTAAATCTAATATTGCCAGAAAGCAGTACAAATTGTGTAAAAACAGTCGGTCTCACGATAAGTATTTGATTATATCGCCCAGCCCTACTCGACAGTTTGAATACTCGGTTGTTGTGGAACATTTTGAAATGCAAACTGTGGAGAAGGTTTGATACCCAGCCCCAGTTTCAGGTGGTTTTCCTGGCATGTCATAGGAAGAGTATTGAAACAAGGAACCTGGTAAAGTATTAGAAACGATTAGAGGACTATAACGGAGATTTAAAAAACAGTCTTAACAGATCATTGTGAAGCTTAAGGAGATTTATCATTCATTTTGAATCATGCAGGTTTCCAGCTGAGCTGTGGGTCTTATGTTCCTTTGTCCAGATAAATGATCAAATGTTTAATTGCTTGTGATTGTAACACACTGAAGGTGCAAACACCCTGAACATATTGTACATGTATATTTCCAGTAACTTGGATTACTTTTCAATGCACAGAGCATGCAAGTCAGGATCAGGGCTAAGAGTCTCAAACTGTCCGTGCTGTACCGTGCTGCGAGTAGGCACCATAGTCATTAATGCTGTGAGAGGCGATTATGCTATAAGATTCTTTTTTAAGTGGTGTTTTGCGGATATTAGTGCATGCTTGTGGACAGGGAAATCTCATTAAGCTGCGGTGCAGCTATTAGTAATTCCCGGGGAGCATTCGATTCAGTGCAATGCGTTTTGGCAACTTCATCTTCCCTTCTGAATATTGTGCCAAATCCCATCTTTAATTATGTCTTCGCTGGGTGCAATGAGAGTAATAGCAGGTGCTAATGCTCCTCTCTGTGATGATTGAGGTGGAATTTAATTAACAATTTGATTGCCAGAATTAAATACCAGACCGTGTGATGTAACATGAGGGATGAGAGAACCTATTTGCAGTCACTGTTTATTACGTTGCCCTCTCAGCCTCTTTCTATCCACTCTTCTCTCTTGAGGCCTATTTTTCATTAGATGTTTTTACTCAGAATTGTGGGAATGTGTGCACCACACTGCCTCTAAAGGATTGTTCCACATTGAAGGTTTTTTTTGTACATCTAACTCCTGCAGGTTGTTGCAGTTCTCCTCGCTCAATAAAGAAGCATCCATGACTGGACATAATGAGTGAATGCCTCACTCTCAAACAGCCTTAGGGTGTTCTTCTTGACTTTGATTTGTGAGTGAATTCTCTTCTTACACTTGAATTGATATTTAAATAGACCATTTGTATGATTTCAGCTGTTGTAATTTGTCTTTTTTTACTGTGTAAATAAAGCTGTTGTAAATGTTGAATGTTGCTGCCTCACCTGTTTGTTCATGAGAATGTAGATGACAGGGTTGATGACGGTGCTGCTCTTGGCCAGCAGCGAGGGCACCACGCTGGCCACAGGACTGATGATGTTTGGGGGGCCGAATGTTGCCATCATGGCCACCACGCCGTACGGCATCCAGCACAGCATGTAGCAGGCCGCTGTGGTCAGAACCATAAACAGGATGTGGTACTCTCTCCTCCGCGCTGCCGTCTTTCTAATCTTACCCACCTGTGAGAAAGAATCGGGACACAAAGTGAAGCTTTAGTCTTTTAAATGGCTCTTTCCTTTATTCCTGAAGTGCTCCTTTGACTTAAAAGTACTTTCTGTCAGAGAGTGACAGCTGCAATGTAAGTATCACTTTCTTGGCAGCTAGTAATTTACTTTCATTTCACTGCAGTGGGAGGCTTAGACCTACACAACTTTTCTTTCATAAACTTTCAATTTGTAATCAAGTAATTAATTTCATCATCTGAGCTTCAGGAAAGGCATTAATAATGAGCATATTAATTGGTCCTTGCGTTGTACTGATCTACAATGCAACTGTAAGAAAGTGATGAAAAAAGACACTCACTTGTATGTTATTTGTATTGTAGAAAAAAAAGGCTTTGCACACTCTGGCTCCACGTGAATTTCTCTTTTATTCAAATTACATTCCTACCCTTAAGCCTTCTTCAAGATCAATGCAAAGTCTTGTGAAAAGTGGCTCGAGTGCACGTCGTGACAACAAAATACATACAAAATACAAATACACTGATTGCTTCCTGCTGAAAACGCTTTTGTTTCTGCTCAATAAAAAGAAAAGTACACACTTCATCTGAGTGCTTGTGTTTTGTCTTGATCTTTTTTTGAAGATCACTAATCATGATTGAAATAGATATGGAGCCAGAGTGTGGATCCCTTTTCACAAGTATAATGCTATAAGAAATCAGCCTGTCACTAAAACTGTTGGAGTGCGTTACTTTTGAAGGGGTCCATGTTTTTTCTAGGTTTTCCCATTCCTGGGCTCTGGTTTCAGACAGATGCTTAAAGGTGGGGTATGTCATTTTTATCAGAAACACTTTTTGTTATATTCCATGGAATGCTCTTAACATCCTGATAGCAATGAATATATTAAATGCTTTGACAATAAATACATAACATTTCATCTGTGGAAGCCGTAATACTGTAAAAAGCACGACCAATCATTTTATCCGGCCCGGCTAAAATAACTGCAGGCCTACCTGCCTGTCAGCCTTCCATCTGTGCACAAACTTATCTCGTAGGGAACGAGAGTCATGTGCGCGTTCGTGTGTGTTGGAGGAGGGGCTCTGTAAGGAAGTCTGAAGGAAGAGGCAGATTTTTTCCAGTTGTGTACTTTCAAATTCTAGCGCACTTGGTTTCTCCAAAATGACATACCCCACCTTTAAGTATTTTTGTCTTGATTGATGTTAATGTAGAAATACGCTTCAATACAATACAGGTTTTGAAATAGGATGTTGACACAGGGGCACTATGGAAGAGAAGTCGAGCATTATGTAATAAAGCAGAACTCACCTACGTTGATATTGTACTTCAACGGTCCAAATTCCATTACAATTGTGCGATTAATCAACTGACTAAAGCCAATTTAGGCGCCCAGGGTGTGCAATATATCTCCCTTTATATCAGTGTACACATTTAACTGATCTGCTCTTGCTTTTCGTCTCTTGAAATGTATTTTTCAAGAGGATTAATCTAACTGCATCTTAATCCTAATTCAATTAAAGTTATCTTGACACCATTCTGTGGATCTCCTCACACACAGAAGGATCTCTTTGTTCTCCCTTTCTTCACCCTTCTGCTGTTTGGATGAAAGAGTTGGAAAGCAGCGTCACTTCATGAGACCCTCAGTCAGCTGAGCCCAGTACCTTTTTACAACCTCATTAGACTCACACACTTGATGCAAATGATCCCCAGTTTTAACGACCACCAGGGGATTTAGCAGGACATCTGGAGCTCAGCTCAGCTCTGCTAATGTATGTGATTACTTTAATAACATGTGGTAATACTTACTCATGCAGGGGAAGTCCAGTTCACTTGTGTTTAAAAAAGGAAGTTGAACATATAATTCACTGTTCCCCCTTGTAACATGCACGATAATAATAATAATAATTGTGCTGTCATTCATCATCACAGGGAAGTGAAAGGAGCCTTTTGCTGCATGCATTTGCAAATAAATGGAGCACTGTATCAGTTTCATGGAGCTATCATATGAACTGGTTGTTGACTCGAAAGTTAGCCCTTTTAATCGCAGATTCTGCATTCAGGTGGAAAATAAGTAGGCAATGTACTCCAAGGAATTAGGACCAATCACGTTTAAGCAGGCGTTAGCTGTAAGCAGTTTGTGTGGAGCAAAAGAGGATGAACGCATTGGCCAAAATGTAATCTAACAACCCATTGCTTATCGTCTGACAGACAATTAGCTTGTTATAGGCTTGTAAACTGGCTCATTGTAAAATATCCGGACATAGTTTAATCTCTCAATCCCAGCTCTATTTGTTGCGTCTGATATCGCTACTTTGGCTGTTAACTGTGTTGACGGATCAGATGAATATTTTCCAGCCGAATCACAACTTAAAGCCTGCCTAATTCAATAAAGAAACTGCCAAAAGACTATAACCTTGCCAGAAACCCATTGAAAAGCATTACACACACAATAGAAAACACATAATAAGCTTCACATCACACATTCCTTGGTGTTTTCTGACGGAGAAAACTAATGTTTGTTTCACAGCTGATTGTTCCAAATTGACCAATTAAAATCGAGTATTCTACAAAGCGGCGTAATGGCGAAAGATAACATGTTGGATATCTCAGCCAACAGAGAGTGTAGTCAACAAATTATATACAAAAATTGCCAGGTCAATTATAATAAGTAAAGAAGGTCCTCTGTTATCCCCGACAATGATTTAACACACCTTACGTCAATCAAATATTTGTTAAATTAACATGTCATTATGATGAGAGAATGGACAAAACAAAGTATACTGAATGTTGTATCTGTGTTGTTGATTTGGCAGAAGCATGCCCACTCACTGTCACCAATGAGCAGCCAGTAAAGGAAGATGGTTTGGATATTCGCTGGCTACATTTAAACCCCAAACAATAATATCTCCTGCCCCAAGAGGCTTTTTGCCGTCAAGGTTTCCAGATGGATGTCCATGCACTTTAATAAAAATTGCTCCCCAAGTGATTAATTATAGCTTCTGGGTTTACTTATGCGTTGTGTGGTCCAATGCACATCTCCCGCTGGCCTCCGCCTGCTGTCACTCATCTCATAGACTTTACTTTGGGTTGACATAACACACTTTAAAATAGATTTGTTTTAAACCCTGAGTGGCTGCACGGTATCCTAACATAACCGGGGTTGGAAGAGTAACTTTACTCCGTTACAATTTCTAGTTACCTGTAAGAAAAGTAATCAGTAACCTAATGTGAGTATCAAAATATAAGGAGTAATGTAACCTGATTATGTCCTGTTACTTTTGGATTCCCTCAATATCAAATGCCAATACAATAGAAAGAAAATATCCATTAAATGTGTTTTACTTCAGTACATTATATCCATACATTTTAGGACCCATTTTGGCCCACTTCTAATCTCATTCTTTCAGTCAGGACCATCGGTGAGAGTATGGAAGAGGATAGACGGGCAGATTAAAAGCTTTGCCTTCTGGCTCGCGATGAAGAGAGAGCAGATCCAGAAGGCAAAGCTCTCAATCTACCAGTCCATCTTCGTTCCTAAGTGAATTATATAAGATAACAAAAGAATGTTACCATAGAAAAGAAGAAACCAAGATATTTTGTGTAAAAAATGTGTCAGAGATTTTATCAATAAGAAAACCTGCCTTTCATTAAGCATATTCAGGCAGCAGCCTATACACCCACACGTGAGCACATACTTCAGTTTAAAAAAGCAGAAATAAAAACTGAGCTGACAGAGAATGCTCCGTTTTAGATAAATAGTCAAGGTCTCTCACACTATTTTATGAACATATAGGTTCACCTACTGAATTAAAAAAAGGAAATGAACCAAAGAAAGTGAAAACCATAAAGCAAATTCAGTATAGGTATGTAGATTACATTCAAAGAAGGAATACAATCTGAATGAAACGCAATAAGATCATTATTAGTTGTAATCCCCAATTTTAGAATTTACCTCAAATCTCATTATATCCTTTTCTATGTAACACTCATGAACTTAGTCTTTGTGATTTATGTCTTTTTTAATTTGAAAAGGGTTCACCCCCTGTGTCATGTCTGTTTTTACGTCTGTGTTTGATGACCTGATTTGGTTCACCTGGTTCCTCTGTGTTTTGCCTTCCCTCCCCAGCTGTGTCTTTTCTTTGTGATTAGTCTTGCATATAAGCCTTCCTCCCCTTGTGTTTATAGTCAGTTCGTCTGCTTTGTTCCTGATATGTGGTGTATTTCGTACCTGCCTGATTCCTATTGTTCCGGCTCATGCTTATTCCCCTGATTCCCACACCCGAGGCCTGTACTACGAAGCCGGATTTTCGCTTAGCGAGCTAACTTCAGGGAAAACTCTGGGTTTCCGGTCCTACGACGCTGGTTCACTTATTAGCGGGCTAGATCTCCATGGTAACTTATGCTGAACGGCTAGCCTGGTCCGGAGCAGAGGCCTATACTACGAAGCAGGATCTTCGCTTAGCGAGCTAACTTCCTGGATTTCCGGTCCTACGACGCTGGTTCACTTCTTAGCGGGCTAGATAACTTATTCTGAACGGCTAGCCTCCAGAGCAGGATTGGTTCCAGGATAAAAGCACTGCCTGCTGACCAATCAGAGCTCAGTGTGCAGAGTTTAAAGCGATCAATTCATATGACAGGAGAAAGGAAATACAGTTTAAACTGCCGTTGCAGGAAAGACGGCCGGCCAAAATCACCGACTGTGTGAACGTGAAAATTAATAGAATATCCCCTCCCATGTTCAGAGCAATCTGACTATTATAACATTAGCGTTAAGAAAGCTTACTTAAATATCTGCCACAACTTAAGTAACCGGATCAGAGTAACATTACGTACAGTCCGCGGCACTGTGAGTGCAGACGTCGATGTGTCCCATTATCATTCATATCATATCATATCACATCATAATGTATCATATATTTCCTTATTTGAGTCAGCTTCTTGAGCCGTATCTGGCCGTGCAACACTCACAGTGTCACATACTGTATGCAGAAGTATTATTTTAAGCAACACATTAAGTTGACGAAACACTCGAGTCAAATGTAATTAAAGTCAGATCCACTCGTGTCTTGGACGGGACAGTGATATCACAAACCTGTTAATGTACGCATTCAAACACTTTTTCTGTTACCAGCAGTATTCACCTTGCAGGTGCAGCTATGTGGCTTTTATCTTGGATAAAGTGTTTAAGTCATGGATGTTTAAAGTTTAACGTCTTCATATTTGTCTAATTATAGTTGACTTTTCATTCAGGAAGTATGACGTGCTGCGCTGTCAGTATGCTTGTCCATGTTTGTGATTGGTCGAATGCTCCAAATACCACCCCTTTCATGTGAACGCGCACCTAACTAGATAGGGCAAAGCTGGCTTGAGCGATCGAGTTGATAGCCAGCGTCGTAGGACAGTTTAGCGAGAGCGCGTTTGTTTTGGATTAGGTAAGCCGGGTAACTCAAACATATCCAGGTTAGGTTGAACCGGCTTCGTAGTACAGGCCTCTGGTCTGTATTCAATTATTATTTTTGTATTCAGCTGTTTTGCCTGGTTCCCCTTGTTTTTTTGTCATCAGCTTTTTCTTAATTAAAAGCTTGATTTTGGTTATGTATTCCTGCCTCCCTCTCTTACTGCGTTTGGATCCAACCTGACAGTAACTCTAAAACAGTTACCTTTTTCCTGTTCTGTTACATTCGTTACTCCCAAAGCCTGAAGTTAACAATACATCCATGATCAGTTCAGTTTTGAAATGCTGAGCCCGGATAAGCAGATTGCTGTTAGCTTTCATTCATGCTTCACAATCAGCGACTCTTTGACCAGCTACCTGGATATGAGCTGGCGAATGACACCCAATCATTTTCATACACTCAGCTTCCCTTATATCCACTTATCACTTTCACACCACTGATACGGTCTGATGCTGCATTCCCCTCAATCAACATGACCTTTGCTTTACTCCGTGTGCTGAACTTCTCATGCTGTTGCTCAGATATATTCTCCATGCATTTTGCATACGGGGGATTCGTTTTCCCCGCCGAATCGTTGCTGCTCTGATGTTTCCAGAGCGCTACCTCAAAGAGCAAAGCCTTTTCAGCCAAATCACACTGTACAACCATTTCATAAAAAATCCTTAACATGGCTCTTTTTTACTGAACGTACCACAGCAAATGACAGCCTAATTTCACAGTTTGATGGGGTTTCAAATGCTTGTTGAAGAATCCATTACTGATTTCAACAAAATATGGTGAGAGTTGAAGCATCCACATTCGACCAAAAGGGAAACGTTGTACTTACAAGACTGATTAGGCTGTGATTGGTGCTTAGAAAAAAGGGATGAGGATTTTGCCAACCAACACTTATATTGATATTGCTCAAAGGAATTGATCTCTTTGTATACACAAGGAGGAACAAAGCTGAAGACAGAATGGAAAAAAATGTGCATTTATCCTCTCACAAAGATCTAAATCTCTTTACTAGAACAGGTACTGTAGGCCTTCTTTATAAAAACACAACAATAAAGACACAATATATGCCAGCTTTAGCAGCCGAGGCTAGACTGTATCTCACAGCACAATCCCTTTAATACACCCTATCTACAGGAATGTACAGTATATGTCTGCTATGTGAGGAATGAGTCAAGATATACGGTGTTTCTTGAAGTCTTTAGAAAAAGAATCCATTTTCTAAGTGGTCAACAGGTTGTTTCACAAGCACCAATACACTGTAAGTGTGTGACCTTTCTGTTGAGAGAACATCCAGTTTCCCTTTGCTGATTCTTGTCCTAAAATATGGCTGCCATTTAGGTTTAGTCATTTGTTCACGCGTAGACTACTGGAGGTTTTAAACTGGGCTGCTAATTGCACAACATCAATTACACTGTGAGTCAGCATGACGTGAACTCTTTAGCTTTAATTATGTTATTCCTAATAAGGAAGGTAAGTATGTTAAATGAGCATGGACAGCACAAGTGGTTTGAATAGTGCCTGAAGAAAAGTTAATGAAACTGAGCTGAAACCAATTCAACTATGTGACCCACATAGTTTTAATCACAGGTGAAGGGCACTTTGAAAAATCTGCTTATTGATAGAAGAAGGTCGAGCAAAGAGCGTGATTTAATTTAGAAAAGAGCCACCTAGCAGTGAGGATAAGACGGACCAGTAGAAGAACATTAGACCTGTGCAGCTCGATAGCAGCGACTCCTCCTCCCTCTTAGGAGTCAGAGGTTGTTGCTGCCTTCTTGGCCAGGTCAGCATTGAAAATTAGATTTTATTTCAATGCTTTTTTATCTGGTTAAATAAAGGTTAAATAAATAAATACATTGTCTTTGTTAGTGAGAAGATGTGTGAGTGGTATTAAGCTTTGTCTCTGCAGCTGTTAACAGCATCATTCTGGGATAATCCCCTGCGCTGCAGACCCCTTCAGCTCTCAGGAATAAACAGTCTCTATCCCTGGGAGACCAAATGATTTAACCTCTTAGCAGGTAAAGTCTCTCCCCAAAACCCAATGCACCAGTCACTGCAATAGATACTCGTAATGTGCCTGACCGTGATAAATGAAAATACAATCTGTGTTGTTGTGTTCAGGGCAGCTTTTTTTAAATCAATGCATGCTAATACTTTCATTTCATGTATTTTTGAAAGATAGAAAGTGGTGTAGAAGCAGAGTAGGGATTTATGGCACAGTTTCATTTACTTACAAGTGCATGGGAAAAGTCTGACAAACCTCCAGCAAAACATACGCTGATATAAATCTATTAGTTGTGTTATTGCTATGCAGTCAAACAAAAATTGAGGAACAAATCCCATCAACGCTGGGGGTATTGCTTCTATTTTGGGATTTATCACGAGAGAATCACATGCCAACCCAGGAGGGGGGAGGCTCCCTTTGGCAGTGTTCCCCGCAGAGGACCGTTTTTTTTTCTCTATATTTCTTGGTGCTAGAAAATACCAGAAACATGTCTGAAATGTGCACACCGTGCTCCCATACAAAGAGTCTTATAAGTCTTTTAGAGGGTGAAGACTGTATGAAATATACTGAAGATAGTGTATTAATATTCGATCAAAAGAAGTATGGTTGCTTCTTCTTCCTCCACTTCCCTTCCACCCCCTTAGGCACCAAAATGCATCCCTTTTTTATGAGGCTGCTAGTTGCATTTTGTGTACCTCACATTTGAAAGGTTTTCCATTGATGTTGTGAAACTCTCTGGACGCTGTTAGAGTTCTAAATGAATTGTGAAATGAAGTGAGGCTAACCACCTGCTGTTCTTGTGTATACATAAACTCACAAATATTCTTAATCCTCTTTGAAGCCTAGAGTTTGTGCAAGTCATATTTTGTTTGAGGAGGATCGGTTCGAGCAATATGTGTGGTTTTGCCTTCAGACAGAAAAATAACATAAACAGTCAGACGTTGATGTCTCCCTACCTGTTTGACTGCCCATAACAGCCTGCTGTAGCAGTAGAGCATCACCAGGATGGGTAGGCCCAGGCAGAAAGTGAACAGGCAGATGATGTAAGCGTGCGACTGGGACGTTTTGACCGTCCAGGACACGGAGCAGCTGGTTCCCGCCCCCTCGATGCCGTAGCTGCTCCATCCCAGCAGAGGGGGCACCGTCCAGAACAAGGAGTACAGCCAGGCGCCCCCAACGGCCAGCAGGGGCTTTCGGTAGTCTGGCCCACGCTTGTTGTATACAGTCAGAGTGCTGTAGCGGTCGTAGGATAGGATCACCAGAGAGATGAGCGACACAATACCTGGAAACAAACAGAGAAGCAGTGAAGTGAGAGTGGGAAGCTCTGATAGCAGCACAGTACTTTCAAAACACAGCTGCCAGAATATTAACCAGAACCAGAACATTTGATCATATCACCCCTGTTCTCATTTCATTGCATTGGCTCCCGATTCACATAAGATCTGACTTCAAGATTTTACTATTAACCTTTAAAATCTTACATGGACTAGCACCTCTGTATCTATAATTACCCCGCACATATCTACCAGGCTCCCACGATCACATAATGCCAGTGTCCTTTCCATCCCCAGAATTAAAAAAGCATCCGTAGGTGGCAGAGCATTTTCATTCCGAGCGCCTCTCCTTTGGAATCGTCTTCCATATCAGATCCGCAAAGCTATTTCCGTTGACTCCTTTAAAAGCAAACTCAAAACCTGTCTCTTCGCATCTGTCTTCCTTGTAAAATAATTGTCATCACCTAGTTTCGGTTCATCAATACCATCACTCCAGTCACATGCTTTTAACACATGGCAATACTTATGTTGATGTATACTGTAATGTTTTTATAATTTTTATGCTATGACGTTTGTATTTTTATTTATTTATTGCTTTTGTTTGCTTTGTACAGCCCTTTGAGGCATTTCTTGTGATTTGGGGCTATAATACATTTGGATTTGATTTGATTTGATACTGTGATGGTTGTTGGGACATTTCACAAAAAAACCCACATCAAAACCTTATTGTGGCGCTAGAAGAAAAGTCCAAAGATCTCCAAAATAAAACTAGGATTCATGAAGAGCCGTACAAAACGATGTGGATGTTGAGATCTTTCTGTGGATATTAAAACCTTCAACCTGCTGGTGGCACCACAGGTTGAGTCACGGATCACCAACGTCATTGGGGTTCATCCTATGGCGACCATGAATGTCTAAATAACACTGTTTTGTTATCCATCCAATGTTTGTTGGATATAAAGTCTGAACTGAAGCTCCCTTTTGGAGGGAACTATGGGATCTTAGCCTTTGCAGACCATTAACCTGCACAAAACCCCATGTAACAGACTACAGGGTTAGGAGAACCAGATGCATCAGGATGTCTGGTAACCCTATGCATAACAGAGCCACTCATTTTGGGGGCAAAGCTTTCAATTAGAGCGTATTTCCGCCTCTGCAGATGATGAAAGCAGAGTACCCAGCTAGAAATGTTTGGTTCTCAAAACATTCTGAGAATGTTACCATTCACTGTTCTAGGAATGTTTTCAGCGGGAAGTTTTCTTTTGGTTCTCGGAATGTTCTTCTGAAAGGTAGGATAACGTTTTCTAAAAACATACTTAAAATGTTTGGTGATAACCTTCTTAAGATGTTTTTGATAACATTGTTCGAACATTTTGCCCTACTATTCTTAAAACGTTTTCAGATGGACGTTTTATTTTGGTTCCCAGAATGTTCTTCTGAAAGGTAGGATAACGTTCTCTAAAAACATTCTTAAAATGTTTGGTGATAACCTTCTTAAGATGTTTTTGATAACCTTAAGATATTTTTGATAACCTTAAGATGTTTTTGATAACATTGTTAGAACATTATGCCCTACTATTCTTAAAACGTTTTCAGCTGCAAGTTAGATTTTTTTATGTTGCCAGAATGTTATTATTTTAGAGTAGGATAACGTGCTTTATCGTTCCAATTTATCAGAAGTCTTTTTTTTCTTTTCTTTTTTAAATGCGACCAGCAGCTAGTACAAGTCACTGTCGGTGTCACATATACTGGAGGGGACCCAGAATCAGACTCGGAATCAGCTGGTGAAAGTAACATTTGTTTATTAGAAAAGGGGAGCTGGGAGTGGAGGTTGGTTATGGCGGCAGTGGGAAACAGGTGTTCCAGGGTGGGTAGAGAGGCCTGGCTGGTCTTGGGAGTGTGGAAGGCCTTGGATTCCTCCTGGGAGAGACATACAAATGAGTGTCAGGCAAAAGCAGGCAAAGTTGTCAAAGAATATGCTGGTAAAAAGCTAGAGCGGCACGCAACAAACCGTTCACGGCAACAATCCGGCAGGGAATGAGTGCAGGCTGCAGGCTTTCATAGTGTGGCTGATGAGCAGGTTGCAGGTGTGGTTGATTGGAGATTGCTCCCAGCCGTGTCGAGCAGACCAGCAGGCAGAGAGAGAGACACACAGTAGAAACAAACACATACAAACACTAACAGGGGTTTCAGGGACGGGCAGTGACAGTCGGTCCATTCTTCTATATGTCTGTCGGTCTCAAATCTAAAGGGTGCAATAACAATTTTTATCCAATATGCATAAACAGCGGACACTGTTTATACGCAGCCCTCACAAACCACACACGGCCAGATAGCTTATCCAACAGTTAGCCCCTACATACGAGACACAACCTTTATAGTCAGAAAAAAGTGTGATTATTTTCTGATATTTTACACATATGATATTATGAATACTGTGGGCCTACATACCTTAGTGTGATTATAAGTGCATGTGAGTGAATATTGGCATGCAAATTCGTTTTTATACGTCCTACACATTGTCTCAATGCGCTCATACATCTTAAAGTTATCACCAAAAATGTTAAGAATGTTTTTAGAGAACGTTATCCTACCTTTCAGAAGAACATTCTGGGAACCAAAATAAAACGTCCCGCTGAAAACGTTTTAAGAACAGTAGGGCATAATGTTCTAACAATGTTATCAAAAACATCTTAAGAAGGTTATCAAAAACATCTTAAGAAGGTTATCACCAAACATTTCAAGAATGTTTTTAGAGAACGTTATCCTACCTTTCAGAAGAACGTTCTGGGAACCAAAATAAAACTTCCCGCTGAAAACATTCCTAGAACAATGAATGGTAACATTCTCAGAATTTTTTGAGAACCAAACATTTCTAGCTGGGAACTCACACATGCCACCGCAAACATGCAATATCTGCTTACAGCTTATCATGAATTACATACTGTACTTGTTTGTCTTTTTCAAAAGGAAAATGTGGTGACATCAGATTTTTTAAAACATCCTTTTCCAACAAATGCAACAAGTTTGTTTTTTAAAGCACTCTAGAAATAAATCTGACGTTGACCATGACCGTGTTAATATTTGCCATCACAGGAACGCTTTATAAAAAAAGAATAACATCCTGAAAACATTTTCAGAATGTTTCTTGGAGAATGTTCTTCATTTGTTATCATGTAACATTGAGGGAACGTTTTATAAAGAACATCTTTAATGTGTTACCCCAACAACGTCCAAAACACATCCTTAGAATGTTGCAGGCAAAACGTTCCACCTTTGTTAACATATCACATTAAAGGAACATTTTATAAAAAAAGTTTCTGTCATCTCAGGCCTCAATAACATCCTGAAAACATCCTCTGAATGTTGCAGTTAAAACGTTATGTCTTAGTTAACCTTAAACCTTATAGGAACATTATTTGAAATAATAAACATCCAAAAAATGTTCTTTGAACATCAGATTAAAACGTTTCTTTAAAACATTATTAGAACCTGTAGGTAATGTTAGCCAAAGTTGTGAGAACGTTCCCCCGCTAGCTGGGTAGGCTTACCTTAATTGTAGCCACATTAGCATACACGGTGCTAAAACACCCGGGCCATTTACAGACCTCCACTAAATGAGGTCTGATTAAAAGGATCTTGCTGTATATGTCTTGCATGCACTGACAACTAGAGCTGTCCATCAGATCTCAAAGACTCAGGATAATGCGAGGTCTGAGCAGGGCATTGGATGATAGGATTATCACACCGGGTGACTCAATAATGAACTCATCCACTCTCCTCACGCCAACTTAATTTGAGGCATACTGAGGCCTTTACTGCCACTCCACTTAATAATGAGTCACTGAGTAACTAATTACATTTGTTCAGCACTTCCTTCAGTGTTGCTGTGTTTTGAATATGTGAATGTCCTTGAAAGTCTCTACCTCTCTCATTTGTTTTTGTCTGGAGAAATGTCTGACTCCACCTCTTATCATTCCGGTAGGGAGAAAAAACGATTCAGCATGTATATCTTTCAAAAAGTCTCAATTGTCTTGGGTGCTTAACAGAAGATTCAGCAACACTTTTTTTTGCAAAACAGTCACATGCAGATAGAAAAAAAAGAGGATAATGCCACCTGATGTTCCCGGTAATGGCTTAAGCCGGAGATAAACTTGCTTTTAACTTTTTTTTTGCAAATGGCTGCTTATCCTGTGTCCGTTCAGTGTTTTCTGTTGTGCATGATATCAGAAATAAACCTTACGCGTCCGCATGATGCACTTTGAACATGAACATCAGTGAGCAGTATTTTGTGGTAGATTTAGGGGCTTACTTAAACCTGCTGTGATCTCCTAATCAACAAAGTAGTAACCATGACGTCCTTGGATGTTGCCATGTCTTTGTCATGCTTTATATGGGTGTAGGACAACCAAGAAGTTAGCATTCAAACGGTTCCCTCGACAAAAAGCATTGGATGTGGGAATATTGCAGAAAATAAGCTTTGTGGCCAACTCCTATTTTGATTATATTGAAGCAGGATAATCTCCACATGTTAACATCAGTTTGTGATTGTTTAAGCGTAAATGCACTCGGCAGAAGTAAAAAGCTGACGTTAGGCTATCAAAAAATTACATCACAGTCACATGGCTGCGCATCACCATTATGTGGTCTGATTTAGTCACTTTAGTCACCGTTTTTATGACAGTCAGAAGCTTCTGACATTCACCAGCGGGGTATTTACTAATGTATTTTAAGTTATAGTTCTCTGTTGTGTCCTTTAGAGCAATCCTCCAGTAAAACTATGTAATACATCTGCAGGTATGTGAATAGATACATTCATGACACCACCGGTTCTATAATACTTGAACGGGTGGTTTAAGAGCAAATCTCCTGCCTCTCACAGTCTGGTGGGTCAGACTTCATGTCACTGCTTTCCACACATTGTCATGGAGCAGCCGTCACCTTATGGTACTGTGGGATTTGTTGTGCATTATATACCACTCAGAATATAATACAAATATTATTTAAAGCAGCTACATTCAAATTTAGAGAGGACTTATGCTCCGGAAAGGTCTTGATCTTTTCAACATTAACCCGACACGGCTCTGCTTCTCCTCTCTGGAGCTCTTGACCTTTCTCATTCTTTTCATCTTGCCGTGTCATGGCATCATGATCATAAAACAAGCAGAGACTAGTAATCCCCCCCCCCCCCCCCCCCCCCTCTCTCTTATATTGGACGTCCAGAGGAGTCTCACGCACCTGTAGCTCACAGTTCAATTACACCGTATCACCATCTGGCATTCAAGGAAAGGGGAGTTGGAGGGCATGACCTCCGGTATGTCTTGAGAAGAACATGGAGCCCTCCAGTTTATTGCTTGGCAGGTCTGTAGACTTTAAAGGACAAACTTAAGATCACTAGTAGAAAATCATGAAGTATGTCTAATCAAGTGTTGTACAATGTTGAGATACTTGTATTTCCATTTAATGCTATTTTACCCTTTCATTCCACTACATTTTAGGAGCCAATTTTGTACTTCTTAATTAACTACATTTATTTTAAAGCTTTAGTTTCTTTATATAGATTATTAGTTAACACAACATTTAAATAAACTAATACCTAAAACTTATAAATAATTATATTATATATATTATATAATAATAATAATTATAGCTTAATCCAGCAGAAGTATAGAAAAGTACTTGTTATGGCCCATATAAAATGGGCCATAACATGTACTTTTACTTTTGGTACTTGGGTATATTTTGATGCCAATACTCTTGTAATTTAACTTTTTACAAGTTTACGAGTATTTTTACAATTAAGTGGTGGTGAAAAGTAACAAAGTACATTTACTCAAGTACCATATTTAAGTTCTATTTTGACATATGTGTTACTTGAGTATTTTCCATTTTATGCTCCGTTATACTTCTACTCCACTTAATTTCCGAGCGAATATTGTTCTATTCAGTAGATTCAGCACATAAGTCCACGTGTTTTAAAAAGCATCTAGAATAGGCTTCACGTTGACCAACTACAACATTAAAATACCCTGGCATGTATTTGTAAGTGATAAAAACAGGATCATATAAAATTAGATCAAAATATAGTATTGTGTGTATGGGTGAAAGGAGCCATTTTGCACATTTTGGCCGATTTATTTCTGTAACTATTCTTAAGTACAATTGTTTTGCATGTTTTCTTAAGACCATAGTATCTCTTAAAAAGAAACTGAGTACTTCCTCCTACTCCATTATGTATTGCTTCTTTCTCTTTAGTAAAACATCTGAGTACTTTTTCCACTACTGCACAATATAGACTGAATGAATACATTCAAACCTTTGTGCCCATTCCAACGTGACTCCAACGTGATTACTGGAAAATCACAGAAATACCTTGGAAATTCATGCAGCGAGCATGCAGACTCCACACATCAGATAACCACCTGCTGTTCAAACCTTATTGAAGTGAGTTACTGCCAGAATATGTATGTGACATCAAAGGGTGTAGGAGAGGCAATGTGACGTCTGAGTAAGAACCTTTGCAGAGACTTCTACACAGAATGAATGTCACCATACATACTGCACTATACATGCAGAACACTAACAGGACAGCTTGTGTATCTCTGGTGGAATTTATTTTATTCAACAATAACAGTGTATGTGCATAAAATCAAAGAAATGCATATTTTTTTCGTTCCTGCACTTCCCCCAAAGGCCTGCCCTCTCCAGAAAAACAACTGTTATTTGTTCAAGCAGCTTTAACAACCAACTGTTTGTTTATATTACCTATCAAAAGAGGGAAGTCGTTTGACATTTTATAGCTCAGTGCACCGCAGCACTGTAAAGCTTAGATTGTGGGATGGATTTTCTTTTGTTTGTGGATGGTGGTGGTTGCAATGTTTATAGTTTGCAGTATACAACTACAGTATATTAACACATCAAACGGCAAGGAGAAGGAGATGTTTAATGACCTAATATCGGCTGTTTTGCATCATACTAATTAAGAGTTTTCAACCTATAAATTGAATTTCTTCCACATCAGAATTACGACTTGATAACTGTGATCTTCCTTGGTCTTTCATCAGACAAACCCAGATGTAATGGATGAGGTGTTGTAGGCCTACTCTCAGTCGCTCTGTAATCTCAGGCTACCTTTACATCTCTTTCATCACTGAACCGACGTCTCCTGTGTGATCAGCCTGAGTGTCGGAGTGAAAAAGGCTTTTTGAGTCAGAGGGCAGCACTTTGTGAAATCACGCTGATGTGGACATGCTGCTCATATTCCAAATGTAGGTAAAGGAATTGGATTGTTTGTTAATCTGTCTAAATTCATAAACTTAAAGAGGCCCTATTGAGCTTTTTTCCTATGGATTGTTATATATCCCCCCCCCCCCCCCCCCCCCCCCGAAGCGCCTCCATTGGACTAGTGACATCACTATGTGACACCCATGCATCTATTGGCTAGAGCTTGAACACATTGTATGTGATAGGTTAAAGGGCGGGACATCTCTAAGCCAGCTAACCAAGCTGGTTTCAGACAGAGGGTGTAAGAGGTGCTGCAGCACAGGCAGTATGAGACAAATAAATACTTTTTTGAACATTAAAGCATTAAATATGTCACAGTAGAGACACTACTGTAAATACAAATACATATCAGAAAATGAGCATTAAATGTCCTCTTGAACAATATGCACACAGTCTGTGTACAGTAGGGAAGAGCAGTAGCACACAAAATATATACAGATTTTTTTAAACGTCACTTTAAACTGTATTGTTTGTCTGATGTGGTCAGGGCTTATTCCATTAATCCTTGTCTTGTTTTCTTTACATTGCCCAGCAGTTTCAGGAAATAACCTAATCTTTTCATAAAATAAAAGCCTTGTATTTGTGATCTGTTTTTAATGACTAACGTCCTCAGCTGTCCGTAAGGGGCTGCAAACAGAGTCAGGAAGTATTATAAAATATCAGACTAATGCATGTTTGCTTATTGTCTTTTCAAGGGATTTGTTGGCAATATGAAAAATAAGGATTAAAGCCAGACTTATCCTTTAAGCGTAGGAGCGGCAGAACAAATAACCCTTGAGTATAAAGGCCAATGCTATCTGAATGCACTTTGAATGTTTGAGGTCAATGACATAACATTTTGTGTTACTACTGGAAGAGATGACAGCCTTGGATTTGTTCTTCTTGTTTTGTTAAAGAAAGGTTCATCAGGGTCCTTGGTTACTTGAACTCCTAATTATATTCCTCTGGAGAAAACAGTGCTTGTCTTGGTACAAAAGAGACATTGCAGTAGTAATCATATCAACATTTGAAGGATGGAGAAAACCCATAGTGAGAAAGAAATCGTGCTTCCCTTATAGGACTGTCATTCCCATACTAAAAAAACGTTGTCTCATTAAAAAGAATAATTATAGGATTTGACATACGTAGCAGCATGAAACCATTTTGTTTATCTAGCTCTATCTCGCACAATGAAATAACTGTCTAGCTCAGGGGTCGGCAACCTTTTTGATATGAAGTGCCATTCAAACATTTTTTTTTTATCAGCGTGCCGACGATCGTGAATTATCAACGGGGGGGAGGGGGGGGTGGGGGGGGGGGGGTGAAGAGCTCGACGAAAACGCTCGGGCAAAGTGATGTTTTAAACTCAGTTAATGGGGCTCATTCACTGGCGCTTCCACAAACAACAACCAACATAATTGTTAGATTCAAATGAAGACATTATTCAAGTTTACATTAACTTTGGATAATAACACGGGAGAAATGAGCGGAAGCGCTCTCTTTTCCTCTCTCCCCCTCTCTCCCCCTCTCTCTCTCTCCTGACAGCCTGTCAGTATCTCATGCAGCTCACTAATCCAGTAATGAGTGACAGTGAAGAATACATATATTTATAACTAGTTTAGCTTGTTCCAGAGGTAGATAAAATAGCTAAGTGTGTTAGGTCTTAACTCTTGTGTGTTCTGCTCCGCTCACCGGTCCGTCACAGCGGGCGGAGCTGCAGGATTTCTGCTTCACACACGTTGCATACCGCTATTTTATTGTCTTTTTCGGACACCTTAAAATACTGCCAGAGTGATGAAGCGATTTTGGCGAGCTTGTTTTGCCGCACACAGAGAAAAGTGTCATGTATTTTACGTCTCGCGATCGGCCTTTTTAGAGAGCACCGATCGATCGGCAGAGAGTGAGTATCGGCCGATATCGATCGCCACGCAAAAACTGCGGCATTTTTACAGCTCGTTATGAGTATTGCAATTTGTGAAGTGCTTTCCTCTGTGGTGAAACTATGAGCACTGCATTACGGAGGAAAGCGGCAGAAAGTCGCCTGGAGTTAAACAGAGCGGGGCTGCGCTGCGTGCATGCATCCTTCTGCAGGTAACGGGGAGACGCGCTCTGGCGGCGGTCTCGTTCAGGATCCGAAAATAAAATTTAAATATTTTGCACACTTATTCCACTTATTCCTAGTGTGCCACTGGTTACGGTGCCGCGTGCCATTGGTGGCACGCGTGCCAGGGGTTGCCGACCCCTGGTCTAGCTTATCAATTTGCTCACTCCCCAATCCTGTTTCTGCTCACAGAATACTTTGAAACATGTTCCTGGTTACATAACGTGTTTTTCAAAGATGATGGTGCCAGGGTCAGGCTGTGCAGGTGGTCTGACTCCCATACAAACACCTGCCAGTATTTTCCACTCATTCTCCCATACACCAATACATTTTAAATGGTAAATGGACTGCATTTGATATAGTGCTGTTCCAGTCTTTACAAACCCTGAAAGGCCTTACATATTCAAGCCAGCCTTCAACCATTCACACACATTCATACAGAGAAAAAGGCAACATTAAACTGCTGTAAATATCTTGCCCGTGGATACATTGACATGTCGATGACAGGTGTATTTTTATTTGTTATGTTGAATCTGGCTATAGGTCGTTAGAAATGATTCCTCTGTCTGGATTCTAAACAACATCTGTTGAGAAATATGTCACTAATGTATGAAGTGTTTTTTTTTAAATGCTATGATCTGATTGAGAACATCCATTGCTTGTATTTGAACAAAGCCTTAGTGGGCAATGCCACACTACTTTTTTTTTAAACAAAACTGAGAGTGAAAACTGAGGAGAGTTCAAGGGGTTTACCTGTTCCTGAAAAAAAAAGAGCCTTTGCTGAAGTGCCCTAAAGCTGCATTCCTTCTAATGTCCAGCAGGAGGCAACTGATGTAGGTGTATAAATCTATGAGAAAATGTTCCTTATTCTCCCTTGATTCATTACCTCAGTAAACCATATATTAGTAAGGTTATAGTCCTGAATGCTACTTTAAAATCTTCTTCAAAACAGTTGTTTTTTTCCACGATAAATCAGTGTTTCTTTTAGGCCGTGCCTATCTTTTGATTGACAGGTCAGTACTACAGGATTATCTGGTTTGCGTGTTTTTGTATCATAACTTTCACGGTGTGTTTATAGTTCATGAAAGTCTTGTTCATCTTTAAAGAACTTTTCTAAATTGATGGAATAAGAGTATCTAGTATGAGTCATCCTGCATCATGCCTGTTTCATCTGTAAAAATACCTTTAGAAGACTCGGGTGGCTTAATACGTCTTCACTGCTCTCTGCAATATGAATGTCACCTTCAAAAGGCGTTTATTTTTTAACTTGCTTTTAACTTGCCTTGAGCAGAGCAACACAGTGTGATATGACACGATTACACATGAAGTGACTTCGAGGAGCAGCTCCTCTGCTATCTCATCTGATGGTGGAGATTGTGGCAGGGAGATCTATAGATTAAATGAATAATTTAAATCCGGCATTTCCGTAAGAAGAGTGTTTGTGGTCTCACCAAAGCCCTCCACTTGTTAAAGCGTGGCCATGCATCAATAGACATGTGAAACAGATGGTGTATGAATGATCTTTCAACAACACTGAGAGAACAAGATGTTCTTGACGATGTTAATGTGCTGGATGCTGTTCAATATGTGAACACATTTACATATTGTTTACGCTTCATTCAAGTATAGGAGTACTTATTGTGAACGATGCTGCGAGATTGATGAGAATCAAAAACCGTAATTAATCATCACAGCATGTTTACACGTTACCCTAATATGCGAGACAAAGTACACATAATGTTATTAACATGCACCAAATGAGGTCTCAGAATATCATGGTGAGATTATCTTTATGCAGTTTGTTCACATTGATAGAAGAATAAGAAGAAATAAGAATTAAAATAGAAAACATGACTCTGTTTCTTCCGCACTTGTACCCGCTTGTATCTGCTCAAGTGTCTTGTTAAAAGATTTATGTTTTTTCATTGCCAGTAATATATATAAAGATATCTATCTCTTGATATCTAGCTCCAGCATTCAGCACCATGAGTCAAGACCTGTGTGCAGCAGGCGAAGATTAAGTATAGATGAGAGGGTGGAAAAACTATATGTGACAACAGAGGGAAACAGGAACATTTATTATACAAAGGGAACAAAAAGAAGAATACATTAAGGAACACATTTCTTCAGGGTGTCTTTTAAAATTCTGCCAAGCACAATATGTATTCAAAATGGATGAGTGGAGATTGGTTCCCAAGAGACAAACAAGGAGTAACCCTTTAGGAGGTCGACAGGAGAGATACCTGCAGTGTTCGGTGTAACGCGAGGAGTCAAGTTGATTTTCCAGCCCTGTAATTGGGCTCAATGATTGGAGTGATTATGTATTCACAGCAAGCCTGGGAATTAACAGTTTTTTCAGAACAACAAGCGTGCAAGTCAAGTGGAGTATTCAGTATGTGTTTGCCTGAATAGATAATTGCTCAATTGACTGCATCAACTCAAACAATGTGGAGTCCATTTGTAACAGTGAATTATGGTTGTAAAAAAGCATTTTAATGCTTGATGTTGAAAAGCCAGTAAGAGCTTTTATCCGCTCAGGCCAGCACTAATCCACCTCAAACATGCATTAGTACTCTTGCCAACTTCCTTTCTAATTTGTTTCTTCTGAAAACCTGAATCTTTCACAACAGGACTTTGTTTTCAATCGTTTTTGGACAACATTGTGTATAAGTGTATATCAGGAAATAGATGTCAGTAAATACATTCTCCGGAATTTGTTGACAATAAGAAAAGATTTCGATTTTTTTTTGGCTTTCTCATCACGTTTGGGAAACTTATTTCAGGTACACCTCTCTAATTACAATAAGAGTAGTAATCACAAACCCCAACAAAGCATCACAATTAGGTTAACTCACACAACGTTGGAATTTTGCCAAGATCTTTTCAGCTATTTCAGTAAAGCAAACAATCTCATGTTTCTTTTAAAAAGAGGCTTGTGAGAAGTCATAAATGTATTTCATGATCACACTTAGATGCATAGTGGTGTATATGTTAGGCGTTAAGCAACAAGAGATTGCAGTACAGATGTGCCAAACTAGGTTTTGATGGCAAAACAGCAACAATGTCACCACATATTTTGTCCCTAGGTATAGAGAGCACTGACTAGAGCTTTTTTTGACTCATTATGAACATTCAGCATCATTTTTTCATTCTCACACAAAGGTTCACACACATTGTATACCTTGACACCAAACTTGCCCTTGCTCCCTTTTCTACCCTTCCAACAAAAAAGCCAATTATTTCCGCAAATAAGCATTTACAGCTTCATTTGAGTGAGTCCCCTCAGTGAAGTCATTAGACAGATGGTGCAGCAAAGAGAGGGTCTGCTCTACTGAGAACATCAACACATCCAATCCCCTTTAGATCTCATATAGTCACTGATCTACTGTGAGAGGGAATATAAGCAACGAACAAGTGATATGGTGATATATCCAGGGAATGGATTTGCCTATTTACACTGAGCTATACCTTTAAATGTTAAAAGATATAGGCTATCCAGTTTCCGTTAATGTTTCAGTAAAAGCAAACGAGCAGCAGTCATTTCTACTTTTCATAATTTACTTCCCAAAAAGTGGACTACTATATCACAATATATTGTGTTTTTTTATCTTTACAGAAACAATTTGTTTAATTTTTTGCTACGGAGGCATGCGTAACATATAAAACCATAAACACCTGTCTAGGTTGATTCAAGCCCTCAGTCACAGCCTATGATATAAGAACCAATGTTGTATTTGTGATTTTTAGTGTCATTTAAGTATACAAAAAATGAGGCATCACAAAACATTGCTATTGTGATCTTTGTATGAGTAACCTGGTTTGTTTTTGGCCACTTAACAGATGTAAAAAAACATGTAAGCATGCAGTTATATATTAAAAGTCCTCTTTATAAAATGATAAACTATATCATAGAATATGAAAACAAAATATTTGTAGGATCTTCAGTATTATTCAAAATAGAAAAAAAACAACTGTCAATGACATACTGATAGAAACGTGTTTTTAAGTAAGCATAGCACATACTGTAAGACTCACATAAATGTACACTCAAACTATTTTGATATGTTTTTATGCATGCTTCTTAGGTAATATTAAGCTGTCTTTGGCTCTTTTCTGCTGTAACAATGTAAATCTCCGCTCTGTGGGACTAATAAAGGTATTCTGATTCTGATTCTGATTGATATATGTCGAAAGGTTAACTTTAACTCAAACCACAATCAGTTTACCAAACACAGCAGTTGAAGCTGTGTTTTTACTCAAGGATCAGCAGGGAGCATCAGTAAAAGGCGCTCACCAAAGCAGGAGTTGATGAAGCCGTACCAGCTGCAGCCGCTGCGCCCCAGCAGCCACCTGCCCCGGATACTGGAGGCGAAGCTGAGGGTGGTGCCGAACAAACACACCAGCATGTCACTGATGCTGATGTTCAGCAGCAGCATGTTCACTGGTGTCCGCAGTTTCTTGAATTTGCAAAACAAAAGCAGCACGACGAAGTTGTTGAGGATGCCAAAAGTCATGATGAAGCCCAGCACCACGGAGAGCACGACGAAGCCGGAGGGAGACAGCCTCCCTCTGGCTTCATCGTGCTCGTCCACCAGCTCCATGTCACCGCTCTGGTTAAAGCTGAAATTCAGAGCATCCTGACCAGAAAACATCCTGCTGTCCATGCATCGGAGCTTGTCCTCACTCTGGGGCAGTTTTGGAGGAGGGTTGGTGACTTTGTTTAAAGTTTAAGAGCTTCCTTCTTAAGTCTTTCTCTCTGCTGTGTTTCCTCCGGGACATGAAGACCTGAGCACTTCATGTTTTCACATTCCTCCACAGCTGCTGAGAGCATGCAGCTGCTAAAACGATGTTAAAAAACTGACACAAAGGCTAAAACGAGATCCAAAGGTCCACCTGTTACCGTGAAGCTTCGCGCGTCCCTTTCTCCGTATTCAGCTCATTTCAGTCAGCGTTCAGGCTTTTCTGACTCCTTAATCATTTGCCAAAGATATTCATCTCTATTCTTCACAGTAAATGAAAAGACTCAATCTTATTCTAACAGTTTTTTCCTAAGTTGGGGCAGTCTGTTCTCTCCAAGTCACCACTATTTGATGCATTGTAATCACATTGAAGACTCCGGCAGGATGAGTGTTGCGTAAAGTGCGCTTTGCTCCACCGCCCAGCATCCTATAAAGGAGGCTCCTATACGTCACGGGACATGGCTCCTACTGTACGTCACGGGACATGGCTATGACAGGGGCCAACACGATGTGTGTGTGTGTGTGTGTGTGTGTGTGTGTGTGTGTGTGTGTGTGTGTGGGTGGGTGTGTGTGTGTGGGTGTGTGTGTGTGTGTGTGTGTGTGTGTGTGTGTGTGTGTGTGTGTGTGTGTGTGTGTGTGTGTGTGTGTGTGTTAAACTTCTGGAGTCATGTTGTGAAATATAGTCAAAACTTAAATATGATTTTATTTAAACCTGGAGTACATTCACAGGCAACCCTGCAGCATACAAATAATTAAACTATACCTTCACCTTTACCAGCTTAAACACATGAATGTATAAGTAATTATAATCAAACCATATAATATATATATTGTTCTGAAATGGGCCAATCTGCATAAAGAGTACTTCTACTTTAAGTATATTTTGATGCTCAGACTTTTGTAGGCTACCTCTTATTGAGTAACATTTTGATTGCAGGACTTGTACTACTTTTACTTAAAGGGGACCTATTATGCAAAATGCACTTTTTGATGTCTTTTACAAAGTTCACAAAGTGTCAGAAAACAAAACCCTCTCTCTTTTCCTCAGTACCCACATCTCTCTCTCTCTCTCTCTCTAAAAAAAAAAAAAGGGGGTTGCTAACAAGCAGATCTAGAATTTTCGCTCCTATAACGTCATTGGCGACATCCGGCCGACGTGACACGTCCCAACCTATATTCTCCGGCACACGCGACACGTCCCAACCTATCGTCTCCGTATACAGTGGCAGCTGTGTGTCTGTGTATTTAGCAGGATGTCTGCTGGAGCCACTAAGAGTAAAGTTGTTATATATATAATACATATAATGGCACTGTTCTAGCGGTAAACACAAGAAAGAACATGTCAAGCTACTGTATGTGCTGTATCAGAAACAATGCGCGGCGTGTTTTGGGAGTAATATGCTGTGTGTTTACATTAGCAAGCATGTTAACACTCAGAGCTAGCCATGGAGCTAACGCTGTAGGCTACTGGAGAGTGTTAGGGTTGAGTGAAGCAGGCAGGACCCAAATGCAGATAACAAAGAAAATACCGTTATTACGGTTTTAGCGGTGACAAAAAGAACACTAACCCGTTAACACAGTCACAGACAAACAAGGATCTAACAAAGACAGACAGAAAAACCAGAACTTAAATACACACAAGACTAATCACACAACAAGACACAGGTGAGGAGGGAGGAGAAAACACAGGGGCACAAGGTGAACACAATCAGGAAATCAGACACACCAGGGAAACTAACGACGGGAAGGCAAACACAGGGGGTGTTTCTCAATCGCGAGTACGCTTGCTTGGTAGCACATGTCTGCCGAGCATCTTGCTTCAGAAGCTAGTCAAGAATACTTCCTGGCATTCGGAAAACGAAGAGTGGAACAGGCTAGCAAGTGTGCAGGTGTGCGTCATATGAGAGGCCCCGCCTTACATCTTCCGCCACAGATTTGGGGAAATTGGTCCGTGCGCAAAGCATTGTGGGGATTTTAAGACCGCGGAGTCTACTCATGTGTAGCCTCGATATTTCTCCAAACGGAGTACGCCGGGCTCGGTAGATTTCCAAGTATGCTGGAGATTGGAACAGTACTTCGGCGGCACTCGATGACGTAGTATGCTTGAAATAGTGGCTCTGAAGCAGCTTTACTCGCGATTGAGAAACACCCACAGAGTAGGATCAGACAAGACACAAGGAGGAAAACATTTCAAAACAAAACAGGAAACCAGAGACAGAAAAAGACAAGACACAACACAACACAGACAGATCGTGACATTACCCCCCCCCTCAAGGCACGGATCCCAGACGTGCCAAAAAAGTCAAAAAAAAATCCAGCAGGGTGGGTGGAGGGGGACCGGAGGAGGGACACATAACTAGGGCCAAAAGGGTGGGTGGAGGGGGTCTGGAGGACGGGTTTGGGCTGACAGCCCAGGGGCACAGCGGAGGACCCGGAAGGGGTCTCGGGCGGACGGCCCGGGGGCAAGGCAGAGATCAAGGAAGGGCGAAGACCACAGCGGGCGAACTCAGGGGGCCGGGCATGAGAGCAAAGGCAGCGGCTGAAAGAGTCAGGAGGCCGGGCTCGAGGGCGAAGGCCACGGCTGGGGAAATCAGGGGGCCGGGCTCGAGGGCGAAGGCCGCGGCACTCAGGGGGCCGGGCTCGAGGGTGAAGGCAGCGGCTGGAAGAGTCAGGGGGCCAAGCCCGAGGGCGAAGACCGCGGCTGGGGAACTCAGGGGGCCGGGCTCGAGGGCGAAGACCACGGCACTCAGGGGGCCAGGCTCGAGGGCGAACAAGAAGGCGGCGACGGGACAACCCCGGAGGACGAGCAGGAAGGCGCCGACGGGACAGCTCCGGAGGCCGGGCAGGAAGGCGCCGACGGGACAGCTCCGGAGGCCGGGCAGGAAGGCGCCGACGAGACAGCTCCGGATGACGTGCAGGAAGGCGCCGACGGGACAGCTCCGGAGGCCGGGCAGGAAGGTGCGGACGGGACAACTCCGGAGGACGGGCAGGAAGGCCATGACGGGACAGCATCCGGAGGACGGGCAGGAAGGCGCTGACGGGAAAGCTCCGGAGGACGGGCAGGAAGGCGCTGACGGGACAGCTCCGGAGGACGGGCAGGAAGGTGCTGACGGGACAACTCCGGAGGACGGGCATGACCCAGTATCGGCCGGACAGGAACCGGAGCCGACGGGACAGGATCCTGAACATGACATGGGCTGGTGTCAATGGGACCCCGGATGGAGCAAGGGCTGGTGTCGACTGGACCCCCAACAGAACAGGACACAGAGTTGGCAGGACCGGCGGTGGAACAGGTGTCGGCGGGACCTCCAACAGGACATGACACAGAGTTGGCAGGACCCCCGGCAGGACAGGTGTCGGCGGGACCCCCAACGGAACAGAACATGGAGCTGGCAGGACCCCCGGCGGGACAGGTGTCGGCGGGACCCCCAACAGGACAGGATATGGTGTAGGCAGGAAACCCGGCGGAGCAGGTGTCGGCAGGACCCCCAACAGGACAGGATCTGGTGTTGGCAGGAAATCCGACGGAGCAGGTGTCAGCGGGACCCCCAACAGGACAGGATCTGGTGTTGGCAGGAAACCCGGCGGAGCAGGTGTCGGCGGAACCCCCAACAGGACAGGATCTGGTGTTGGCAGGAAATCCGGCGGAGCAGTAGTTGGCGGGACCCCCAACGGGACAGGACATGGGGTTGGCAGGACCCACAGCGGAACAGGTGTTGGAAGGACCCCCAACGATACTGGACGTGGAGTTGGCAGGACCCTCAGCGGAACCCCCAACGGCACAGGACATAGGATTGGCAGGACCCCCGGCAGAAGAGTAGTCGGCGGGACCCCCAACGGGACAGGACATAGGATTGGCAAGTCCCCCGGCAGAAGAGTAGTCGGCGGGACCTCCAACAGCACAGGACATAGGGTTGGCAGGACCCCCGGCAGAAGAGTAGTCGGCGGGACCCCCAATGGGACAGGACATGGAGTTGGCAAGACCCCCGGCAGGAGAGTAGTCGGCGGGACCTCCAACGGCACAGGACATAGAGTTGGCAGGACCCCCGGCAGAAGAGTAGTCGGCGGGACCCCCAACGGAACAGGACTGTTAACATTCAGGTAAATATGTTACCAATTTGTGTTATTTGTTGTGCATGACTGGAAGCCAATAGCGTAACAGGTTAAAGGTCAATGATGGGTATAAATAAAGCCACGCCTCCAATGGGAGGCCACGTTGAATGAAATGCCACTGTCTCTGATGTTTCGTTACTCCTCTGCTTATTTGGATGCTAAACAGCAATGAAGTTATGCTTACTCTGCTAACAGGTTATGGGCCCAGAGACACCCAAATAAGTATTTCCGGCGTTTGTCCACCGATGGAAAGTCGCAACGTAGCACGTGTGGTGGATTAGCAAGTTAAGCTAACGCCATGAGCAGGTTGGGCGCAGGTTCCAGTACCCGCTGGTCTCGGTTAGTGTTTGACGGGGATGAGAAGAACTATGAACTGTGGGAGACGAAATTCTTAGGCCATCTTCGCTTACAGGGACTGAAGAATACTATTTTAAGGAGTCCTACGGACATAATAGAGGAAGATGAAGAGGCGGACGATGAAAGGAAAAATGAAGAGGCTTATGCAGAGCTTATCCAATTTCTTGATGACAAAAGTTTGTCCCTTGTAATGAGGGAGGCGGCGGATAATGGTCGGCAGGCATTGAAGATTTTAAGAGACTATTATGCTGGCACAGGTAAACCACGTATTATCAGCCTATATACTGAACTGACATCACTCCTAAAGTCAAGCAGTGAGAGTGTGACGGAGTATATAATACGTGCAGAGACCGCCATCACCGCTTTGAGAAACGCGGAGGAGAAATTAAGTGATGGGCTTCTTGTAGCAATGGTTTTGAAGGGACTGCCAGAATCATTTAAACCATTCACCATACACATCACGCAAATTGACCGGATAATAAGTTTTGCTGAATTTAAGACTAAGCTCCGCAGCTATGAGGATACTGAGCGAATGCGCACACCGCCACCAGAGGACAACGTCATGAGGGCGCGGGAACAGTTGAGAGCGAGACGACCCTCTGTACCAAGAGCATGGGATAAAGGAACCAAGTGTGCGGACATTGTTTGTTATAGATGCGGCCTGAGTGGACACAAGGCCGGAACGTGCCATCGTAAGCTGTGGTGCAGTCATTGTAAGAGCAACACGCATCGGGATGCAGCCTGCAGGCGGAAGCAGCGACGGGAGGACGACGCGCGGAAAGCTTCGGATGAAACGACTGGCGAGGAGTATGCTTTCCGAGTCAACGACGTGGACAACAAGGTCCAGCCAGGACGCAGCATCACCGAGAGAGGACTGATGATGGACACAGGGGCGACTTCACATATCGTCACGGATGTAACAAAGTTCAAGAGGTTTGATGATGACTTCCAGGCTGAGTCCCACTGTGTGGAATTAGCTGATGGTACCAGGTGCAATGGTGTAGCAGAAGGAAGAGGGGACGCTGTTATTATTATGGTGGACAGCATGGGGAAAAGACACAAAACAACTCTGAAGAAGGCGTTGTACATCCCATCGTACCCCCAAGACATTTTTTCTGTGAAAGCAGCTACTACCAAAGGAGCAACGGTAACCTTCAAGCAGGGCAAAGACGTCCTGCAACACAAAGACGGTACAACATTTCACATTTATGAATTGAACAGACTTTATTTCTTGAACACAGTAAATGATGAATGTGATGACCAATGCAACAGGTGTTATGATTTACAGACATGGCATGAGATCCTGGGACACTGTAATTATGATGATATTCAGAAGTTACAGAATGTTGTTAATGGCATGTCAGTTAAGGGTAAGGTAAACAAACCTCCACATTGTGATGTATGCACTAAAGGGAAGTTTACCCAAACCAGGAACAGGGAGCCTGATGTAAGAGCCAAAGCAGCTCTAGAGTTGGTGCACACAGATATAGCAGGACCAATAGATCCGCAATCCAGAGAAGGCTTTAAGTATGCTTTATCATTCACAGATGATTACTCCAGTGCAGTGTTTGTGTATTTCCTTAAAAACAAAAGTGACACAGTGCAAGCAACAGAGAGATTTCTGGCCGATACAGCCCCATACGGGAAAGTAAAATGTATCAGGTCAGACAATGGCACAGAGTTCACAGGGAAACATTACCAAGCATTACTATGCAGTAATAAGATTAGACATGAAAAGTCAGCACCGTATTCCCCACATCAAAATGGCACTGCTGAAAGGAATTGGCGCACACTTTTTGACATGGCCAGGTGCATGCTTATAGAAAATGAGTTGCCAAAAGTATGTGGACCTATGCAGTACAGACAGCAGCTGTAATAAGGAATAGATGCTTTAATAACCGCACAAAACAGACACCTTACTTTATGCTGACAGGTAGACGGCCTAACCTTTCCAGAATGCACAAGTTTGGGTCAGTGTGCTATGCCTATAAGCAAGACAAAAAGAAACTGGACTCAAGGTGTGAAGAGGGAATTTTTGTTGGATATGACAAAAATAGTCCAGCCTACATGGTCTATTTCCCTCACAGTGGAAAAGTGCAAAAATCTAGACTTGTGAAGTTTGTGACCAAGACCAATTCAGAAAGAGAAACACAAACGGAAACCGTCTCTGATGATGATTTTGAGGTACAGAACAAATCTGGCAAAAACAAACGTGATACTAACGTAAGTCCAGTATCTATACCTGTGGTAACAGAGACAGAAGACGACAAGAGTGAGCTTAGGCGTTATCCTTCAAGAGTGAGGAAGAAGCCAGTTTACTTATGTGACAGTGTATGTGGTAAGAAAAGTGAGGATCAGCTACTGACAAATATTGACTATTGTTACAGATTAATGTGCAATATCCCTTTAACATTTAGGGAGGCTGTAACTTCATCTGAGTCAAAACAATGGGTTATTGCAATGGATGAAGAAATGCAATCACTAAAAGAGAATGACACATTTATCCTGACCAACTTACCTCAAGATGAGAAAGCAGTGGGGGGTAAATGGGTGTACAATATCAAAACCAATGTTGATGGATCCGAAAGATACAAGGCACGATATGTAGCCAAGGGATACAGTCAGAAGAGGGGTGAAAACTATGATGAGACATTTTCACCTACCGCTAACCTCACCAGTATCAGAGTGTTAATGCAAAAAGCAGCACAGGAAAATCTGATTTTACACCAAATGGATGTTAAAACTGCTTACCTACATGCACCAATAGACTGTGAGATATACATGGACCAGCCAGAGGGTTTTGAGGTCAAATCTAGTAAAGGTGAAAAGTTGGTGTACAAGCTAGAAAAGTCACTATATGGGCTTAAACAGTCAGGCAGAAATTGGAACAAAATGCTACATGAGTATCTGAGTGAAAATGAGTTCCTACAGAACCCTGCTGACCATTGTGTTTACACAAAAGAAACTGAAAATTGGAAAGTGATAATGATAATATGGGTTGATGATATAATCATTGCAGCTAGTGATAACAATGCATTGAAAGTTGTTAAAGAGATGCTCACAGCTAAATTCAGGATGAAGGACTTGGGGAAACTAAAACATTTCCTTGGCATTGATTTTGATCAAACTGATTCATGTGTAAAGATGTCACAGAAGAAATATGTGAACAAAATACTTGAAAGGTTTAACATGCAGGATTGTAAACCGAGAGCGACACCTTGTGAGCAAAAACTGAACTACTTGGATGATGCTGTACCGATGAAGGATGTTAGAATGTACAGAGAGGCAGTAGGTAGCCTGATCTACCTAGCTGTGTGCACGAGGCCTGATTTGAGTTTTGTTGTCAGTAAACTGTCCCAGTATTTTTCTGAGCCGACAGAAGAGCAATGGATTACTGTCACACATGTACTGAGATATTTGAAAGGTACAATCGACAGGGAACTGTGTTACCGGAAATGTAAGAGTGAAAAACTGGGCTTACAAGCATACAGCGATGCAGATTGGGCTGCTGATCTAACGGACAGACGCAGTATGTCAGGTTATTGTGTTAGCCTTAATGAGAGCGGGCCACTGGTTTCTTGGAAAACCAAAAAGCAGCCAACTGTTGCTTTATCAACTTGTGAAGCTGAGTATATGGCTTTAGCAGCTACTATGCAGGAGTGTATGTACTTAATACAACTACTAGAGGGCATTGACAAATGTGAATATACACTACCTACGATTTACGAAGACAACCAGGGCACAATAGCGTTGGCAAATAATGCTGTTAACAGACATAGATGCAAGCATATTGACAGTAAGTATCATTTTCTGAGGTCAACTGTGGAAGGGGGAAAAACAAATCTGATTTATTGTCCAACAGACCAGATGGTGGCAGATGTTATGACAAAACCTGCACCAAAGTTTAAGTTGATTAAGTTTGCAAAGTTTATGTTTGGTGAGTAACAATTTCTGTAAGGTAGAGAACCTTATAATGTTTTTATTTGTTAAAAGACCACAAATGTGTTATCAAGTGGGGGTGTTAACATTCAGGTAAATATGTTACCAATTTGTGTTATTTGTTGTGCATGACTGGAAGCCAATAGCGTAACAGGTTAAAGGTCAATGATGGGTATAAATAAAGCCACGCCTCCAATGGGAGGCCCCGTTGAATGAAATGCCACTGTCTCTGATGTTTCGTTACTCCTCCGCTTATTTGGATGCTAAACATCAATGAAGTTATGCTTACTCTGCTAACAAGGACATAGGATTGGCAAGACCCCCGGCAGAAGAGTAGTCGGCGGGACCTCCAACGGCACAGGACATAGGGTTGGCAGGACCCCCGGCAGAAGAGTAGTCGGCGGGACCCCCAATGGGACAGGACATGGAGTTGGCAAGACCCCCGGCAGAAGAGTAGTCGGCGGGACCTCCAACGGCACAGGACATAGGGTTGGCAGGACCCCCGGCAGAAGAGTAGTCGGCGGGACCCCCAATGGGACAGGACATGGAGTTGGCAAGACCCCCGGCAGGAGAGTAGTCGGCGGGACCTCCAACGGCACAGGACATAGGGTTGGCAGGACCCCCGGCGGAAGAGTAGTCGGCGGGACCCCCAATGGGACAGGACATGGAGTTGGCAAGACCCCCGGCAGGAGAGTAGTCGGCGGGACCTCCAACGGCACAGGACATAGGGTTGGCAGGACCCCCGGCGGAAGAGTAGTCGGCGGGACCTCCAATGGGACAGGACATGGAGTTGGCAAGACCCCCGGCAGGAGAGTAGTCGGCGGGACCTCCAACGGCACAGGACATAGGTTTGGCAGGACCCCCGGCAGAAGAGTAGTCGGCGGGACCCCCAACGGGACAGGACATAGGGTTGGCAAGACCCCCGGCAGAAGAGTAGTCGGCGGGACCTCCAACGGTACAGGACAGGGGGTAGGCGTCGACCGTAGAGCCAACAGGACACGGGGGGCTGGCGTCGGCCGGAGAGCCAACAGGAGACGAGGTGCTGGAGTCGGCCGGACCACCGACAGGACACAAGGGGCTGGAGTGGGCCGAACCACTGACAAAACACGGGGGGCTGGAGTGAGCCGAACCACTGACAAAACACGGGGGGCTGGCGTCGGCCGGGGAGCCAGTACTGGAGCCGAAACTGGAGTCGGGACCATGGCTGCTGGGACCGGAACAAAGGCCTGGACCATGGCTGTATGGGCCGGTTCTGGAGCCGGAACCATGGCTGTTGGGACCAGAACTGGGGCTGGAACCATGGCTGCTGGGGCCAGAACTGGGGCTGGAACCATGGCCGCTGGGGCCAGAACTGGGGCCGGAACCATGGCTGCTGGGGCCAGAACTGGGGCTGGAACCATGGCTGTATGGGCCGGTTCTGGAGCCGGAACCATGGCTGTGTGGGCCGGTTCTGGAGCAGGACCCATGGCTGTGTGGGCCAGTACTAGAGCAGGCACCATGGCTGCTGGGCACGGAACCGGAACACGGAACCATGGCTGTGTGGGATGGTACTGGAGCACGGTACCATGGCTGTGTGGGCCGGCACTGGAGCACGGAACCATGGCTGTGTGGGCTGGTACTGAAGCCGGAACCATGGCTGCTGGGGCCTGTACTGGAGCCCAAAGCATGGCTTCTGGGGCTCGGGCTGCTAGCCTGGACTTGCGACTCCTTCTCTTATGAGCCTTTTGGAGACTCCTTGGACCTCCAAAAGCCAGACGAGTACCCGAGAACGGCTCCTGGACAGGAGCAGGAAATGGGGAAGAAGCAGGGGCTGACTCCAGATGGAACACACCAAGACGTACGGTGCCAGGCCGGGAACTGGGAGGCAGGGGGCTAGCATGCCTGGAGCTAGCAGGCCGGGAAACAGGTTTGACCTCAACGCTACCAAAAAAGTCCTCAATCCACTCGGGTAATAACTCCCTTAACCAGGGCCTTGAGGTTACTTCTTGGCGTGCCGTAGAAATGATAGACTGCCTCTCTTCACTACTGGAGGCATATCGAAAGTCATTCCTCAAGCATGTTAAATTGTACGTCACCTCGTACAAGCTGTCTGCTGGGTCCATTTCTGGTTAGATCCTTCTGTTAGGTAGTGATGGCAGTTTGACACTGAAGCTTCGAACGGAGCTTCAACCCTGGACTTCCTATTCCATAGAAGCAGTGATTCGAAGCTTGCTTCAAATCACGTGACATATGACGTCCGAAGCACCAACTGCTTCATTTCCTGAATGAATCACTTGACTGGTTCGCGGTCCAATCACGCGATTCAATGCACTGCCTCGTCTCTATTCTGACAGGTGACAGGTTGAAACAGTTTCGAATTTGAGCGCTTCAACACTTATAACCGCTCTAAACAATGCGCAATGTGTGGGTTGTTGTAGTTTGCGTTGTTGCTGTTGAGTTGTTGTTGGTATTGCATTTTAATTGGATCATTATAGAGCAAGCCAGGAAGAAAGATAGGTCGTTCTGGCTCGGGAAACACTTCGAAATGTGGAGAACTTGTGAACAAAAAGACACTTAACACTAATATGAAAACCATGTTACAAACTTAAGGTATAGATAGCCCAGTGGACGACGATGTCCTCTGCGCAGCTGGTTCAAAGCCCGGAACAGATGAACTTTTAATCATTCCTTTTCAACTTTAATACTTTATTAACTGATAAAAGGCCCTCTCCGCCCAAACAAAATTCCAGCACTCTCTAGTCTCTTCTCAATAACCCGATACGCACAATTATCAATCTTTAATTGCAAATAGAACATGATATTCAGTCTTGTGTGTGTGTTCATCGAATATTTTTCAAGGCAAAGATACGTTAAACCCACTGCAGCCTTGCACTTCGCCAGGAGAGGTCGCTGTAACTGAAGCTTCGAGAAATGAACCTATTTCCGACACAATTGTCCAAGTGGTTCGATGCTTCATTCAAAGCTTCATTTTGCCATCACTACTGTTAGGGTTGAGTGAAGCAGGCAGGACCCAAATGCAGATAACAAAGAAAATACCTTTATTAAGGTTTTAGCGGTGACAAAAAGAACACTAACCCGTGAACACAGTCACAGACAAACAAGGATCTAGCAAAGACAGACAGAAAAACCAGAACTTAAATACACACAAGACTAATCACACAACAAGACACAGGTGAGGAGGGAGGAGAAAACACAGGGGCACAAGGTGAACACAATCAGGAAATCAGACACACCAGGGAAACTAACGACGGGAAGGCAAACACAGGGGGTCCTTCTCAGGTCGACTATTTTCATTTCCTCGGTCCTCGGTCCTCGGTATCACCGGAAGTTGATTTGTCTGCGCCATCTTGAGTAGCGTCCCATGGCTCTTATTTCTGCCGGAGGACCGAGCATCCTCAGATACTCTCCCCGCCCCCTTACTGTGTATCGCTCACTGATTGGACGATGCAGCGCATGCACTGATCTGATGCTTCTTGACATGAGAGCAGAGTTTCCCAGCGGAGTGAAGAAAACACATGAAACTCACGGGACTCACTCCTCAGTTTATACTGTGTTTTGTTTCAATTAATGCATAATTCAGTTACAAATATGTGATATATATGAACAACAAAGTGGTCAAAAATTATTTTATTCATTTATTGGAAACATTTTCATGATCGCTTTTTCGTTTTACATTTTCATTTATTGTCATTTCCATTCAGTCAGTCATTAAGTGCTATTTAACATGTTCATTTGCTACATATCCACACAAACAAAGTGTGCAATCCATGCAATGAATGTTAATCTAACTGGGTTTTGATAGATAACATATCTCTTTTTCTTCTCTGAATTATTTTATTTCTATTGTGCACTCTAATCAATATTAATCCAACTATTGTTCGTTTATACATTTTAAGAATGGCGTTTATCTTTTTTGAGAATGAGTTCTTATTTTATTTAATGTATTTGGGTCTACAACAGATGATACACATGTTTGTGTCAGTAAATGTGTACTAACAGAGGCGGGGGTGTTTGTGAAAATAACGGGGACAGAGCATGGATGTATAATAACTAATAAGAACTGGATACAGCGTGGGAGGCGGGGCCTCATTCATTCCTATGAGAGTTGCTCATTCGCGCATGATGATAAAATGGCCCAACTTTTGAGAGAGCAAAACGTCACAGATTACCCGGCATGCCTGAGAAGTACCCGTATGTGCGCTCATAGCGCATGCGCAACTTTAACCATGCCCCCCAAAATGCACGTCAATTTGCGTACACGTAACAGCACCGCACGTTCATGACAGCATGGTAATGTTTGTTATGATAGATTTGATATTAACGAGGCGGCAGTTAGCAGCTAGCGGTTAGTAATTATGCTAATTTACACATCAATCGTTATGTACTTTTATATTACGCTGTAACAGGATCTAGTGATATCCAAGCAACAGAGCTTCATTTAGCATGAAAGAATTATTGCACTGTATATATATATATATATATATATATATATATATATATATATATATATATATACACAGTGCAATAAGCTTCTTAGTGCAATAAGAAGCTACAGGGACGTTAATCTACGTCGGTAATATTAACTTTATTTAATACAACATTTACGGTACAAGATTTAATCATACAGCCCATGTAGTATAATATTTTACAAATGATGAATTAAAGCAAACATGTGCAATATATCCATTATTACAGCTCCGTGGGCTGGCAGTAAGGCGATATGGGTCCGTTCTTATTGTGCATCCATGAGTAAAGATAAACGCATGTAGTGCTGAACACGTAACATGAACGTGCCGGGCAGCGTGGTCCCGTGGGTTAGATGCGCGTTCATAATGTAGAGGGAAATAACTCTCAGAATAACGTTATTAGCACATTTTACAACTTGAGGAACGAATGTTTTTAATAAGGGCTATACAAGTGTTCATACTGGGTAGTTTATTTAGTTTCAAAAAAATTATCCAACGATTTACAGACCACTCTTTCCCCATGTAAGTCAATGGGAAAAAGTGTTTCCGGGCCTGGCAACCAAAAGGAAGTGTAGTACCGCCGTTTGGCCAGCACGAATATTTTCATCAGAGTCCGGCGCACTTCCTTGGGGCTTGGGACAGAGCTGCTGTCAGACGAACAGCTGTGCGGCGTCATCACAAACAGACGTCGCTTCACGTGACGCTCCGGAGGAAAGGACGTCCCATTGCTCTTAAAACTCATTTCCCTGCTTCTCGTGGTTTCCTTGCGTCTCTCCATGCTTCCCTGGTGGGAGGGACTAAACGCAGGGAAACGACGCAAGTGAGGGACGCAAGGATTCCATTTAATCGACCTGAGAAGGACCCAGGGAGTAGGATCAGACAAGACACAAGGAGGAAAACATTTCAAAACAAAACAGGAAACCAGAGACAGAAAAAGACAAGACAAAACACAACACAAACAGATCGTGACATTGAGAATATGCAACCCAGTCTCACGGCATTTCGTGTTATAGTCACAACATTTAATCTATTGATTCGTGTTCACCAACACGATTTTCCCCTTTTTTTCGTGTCACACAGAACGATTTTAAAAGCAATGTATTTGTAGTGTGTTTCGTGCCTGCACCACGTCTTTTTGTCCGGTTGGGTCTTGGAAGACTGGAAGCTGTGGGGTTCATAAAAACATGTTCATACTCATTATCAAGCCACGATTATTGTTTTTATTTTAAATCGCATAATGTTGGACTTTTTTTGCCGTCCGCGAGGAAAAGAAATGGAGCTCAGAGCCTCAGAATACTGAAATCTTCCTTCTAATTTGTTATTATTTTCTAACTAACACACTGTTATTTACTCAACAATAACACACAATTATCCTTGTTTTTATTTATTCGTTTGATTCTATAATCGTGGGCTTTTTAGCCGTTCCTCAGGAACTGAATTTCAAAATAAAGTCACCGGAAACAGACGTAGGCCTATATGGGACATTTCGAGCATCATTGCGATACACACCCATTGAACTGATTACCCAAGATCCTCAGCTTGAAGCTTGGTGATTGGATGTTTTAGCCGCAATGCACATTGGGATATGGTGTTAATGCGATATGAAATCCGAAAAAATGTCAGAGTTTAGGATGGCCGAAGACACTACACTACCCATAATCCTCCGCTATCGTTTGGGACTACATTCCCTTTGCTTGACAAACCCCGTGATTAATCTTCAAGCTCTGGGATTGGATGTTGGAGTGGCAGTGCGCCAAGGTTACGCCGAGCGTCAAACAGCACTTTGAAATGGAACGAAACCACGGCAGACTATCCAAAACTGGACTCGAACGGGAAGGTGATTGTCAAGTGCCAATAATCAGGCGAGATATTTGATAGTTGGTGCATGAGAAGACTAAACATTTATCTGCAGATCCCTATAAAGCATATTCATTACTCGTTATTCTCTACTAATAGTTAATTAAAGACTGTATATAATGGCTATTTTGCACATCCCTTTCAAGATTTCAAGATTTTCAAAGGTTTATTGACATATCATATACACAACTACGTTGAAGTTATGCAATGAATGAACAACTTGGATCGCAGGTTCCTCAACAGTGCATTACAAGACATCTATCAATATGTGTGTATACCTCCACCATTAAACTGTCATATTCTGCACATTTCTTATACTATCTACATACATAAGAGTATAATTAATGTGTATAATATCAGTTAAAATAAGTGCTTCAACACAGTTAACATTGCAGGAAAGCAATATATTAGACGTTAAGTACTTTGTCAAGCTTAATATTTATCTGTAGATACCCCCAAAGCTTTTTTCTTATTTAAAAGAAGACCTTAACCTAAAGTATTCTTTAATGTTTAAATAAAGGTTCATTAGTTTGTCTGTTTTGCACATCTTTCTATTAATATCTTTGTACATCCGGCACTAAACTGTTTTATTGTAGAGATCACTTACAGTATCTTCTTGACTTTTTTATATTCTATATTTCTATCATTGACCTTCTACTTTCCCCCTATTTTGTATGTACTCTTAATATATTTTTCATCAAATATAACATATTAAAAAAATAATTCAATAAGTAAGGGTGCACATTATCCCGCTTATTACATGGCCACATTCTCAACAAAGTAATGATATGACTCCCAATATTAATTGAAATGCTTTTATGGTTTTAGAAAATGATTTTATTGATTTAAAAAATAGTTGTATGTATTGATTTAAATTGACATGCATCCGCTAAGGAAAATAGTCCGTTGTTACCGTTTGAAAAACGTAGCAACGGCAGGAAGGCGGAGCTTTTTGATTACAGATTTGAAAACATCGTTGCTTGCTTTAAAAGTAGCACAATTCATTATGTCAAACCTTGGAAAGTATCTAGATATCCCTGCCCTAATGCCAAAGGAACTGCACACTGAATATGTTTTGCCGTTTGATGTCTATGTCTGGACCGCTGCGTAAAAAGGAGGGTTTCTGCCCGTTACGTCTCCGCTGTTTTCTTGTCGCTCTTGTCTTGTCGCTCTTGTCTTGTCGCTCTTGTCTTGTCGCTCTTGTCTTGTCAGTTAGAAAAGCAAACTGCATGCAGTTTGCTTTTTGGCCAAACTGTATACAGTTAAATCGAACAGACTTGTTTGTGCAACGGTCAATAAATCCTTGACAGCGGTCTGTCTGTTCTAGATTAACAACGTCTCACGTGTTCTGAATTGACCAATCAGAATCGAGTATTCAACTAAGCCATGTAATAACGTGCTTTAACCACTAGGCGGTGCACACAAGGTACACACAGCATACAATGCCATAATAACTTTGTATTATTAGTGTAGGACACTTATGTGTGTATAACATCTGAAGATGTGTAGTTTTATTCATGTTTTCACATAATTTTACAGGATATTGCTATAATATTTCATATGTTTTACTTCTACACCTTAATATCTGATTTGTAAAACATCATAGACAGAAAGGTATATCCGTCATTTAATGGTAAGCTATTGAAATTCTGATTCCATAGATGTGTCTCCCATCACCCAAAACCCCTGACTATTCTTTCAACTCAGTATTTACTTTCTTATATTCAAAGAAAATCAGTAATATCTTTAAAAACTACAAGTCCCTGTCTATCAACTGTGCACTGCTACCTATCTTCCAATTGGATCAAATATAAAAGTCAGCCGAATTAGTGTTGATACTGCAAGGAGACGTATTGTGTGAAGAGAAATTGAAGATGTTGTTTAAGGATGATATGACACCTGCATTGTAACTCTTCTTTCGCCGCGAGTTCTGATCGCTAATCGATATCTTGTTTGTGCAGATACGATAAGTAATAAAGGTATTTTAACGTGAGTTCTGTGCTAAGTGTGTTAGCATTTTTTCGCTCAGGGCTAATTCAAAACCTTTGTTATTACCCTTATGCTTCGTTTTGCTAAAAATTGTTAATATTGTCTGATAGCTGAGTTCTTTCCCGTTAAGTGGATAGTACACATTCATAGTTTATTAAATGTTAAGAAGCCCTCAGACGCTGTGTTATGGCAGAATGTTTAATACAGCGTATTTCTGATATTCATTAATGATCACATGGTATTCCATATGATGTGTGTTACTGAGTTGGGTCACACACAGTTAGAGAGACAATGGTCGTTCTGAATTATCAATAGATGTATTCATTTTAAGTGAGCTGACACCGAGGGTAGAGGAAGTTCAGAGAAGGCCTCAAGTTACAAAAACAGTTAACCTTTGTTTGTTAACTAATCCTAAAGATGTCATAAGATGATGACGTTTAAACATATACAGGTAGGCCTATAGCTTTCAGAGAGAAAAACATGTGACATTTGTGTGGTTGGCTGCATGATAACAAGTGTGTGCGTTAAACATGTTTGGGGAACATGTTCGTGTGTCATTTAGAAAAGTATATCTAGCCCAGCTTCTGTTCTTGGGGGCATTTCCGCGATTGGCTGCTGTGGCAGCAGGTGATGTACTTCCCATTATTGTTTGTTTGTTGCAACAACTAAATAATAATTACTTATCAGCTATATCTGTGTTTGTGTTTTATTGATTCCTCTCTGTTTCATTCTTTCCTGTTGTGTTATGCTGGATCTCCACAACAGCTGTTTCTTGCAAGATGTTGCGTTTTGCCCCCGCCCGCGGGGCCGTGGGGTTTAACTGGTTAATTGCTGATAATATTTATGATCCAAGTCACGTATTCAGTTTCGGCGGCATTTCTTCCAGTTTGTCTAGAAGTCTTCTAATCAGGGCTCTATAAATAACTACGGCAGATGTGTAATATTTAATGCAGCCGAACCGTGTATTACAATGCATTTAGGTGATGACTTCCAAAGAGCACACTCGGAATAAAGTATTATTTTTAGGGCTGTCAGTCGATTAAAATATTTAATCGCGATTAATCGCATGATTGTCCATAGTTAATCGCGATTAATCGCAAATTAATCGCACATTTTTTATCTGTTCTAAATGTACCTTAGAGGGATATCTTTCAAGTTTTTAATACTCTTATCAACATATGAGTGGACAAATATGCTTTATATGTTTGTTTATTATCATTTGAACAATGACAAATATTCTCATGAATATTAAACACAACAACCTCTGAACATTACAAATATTCGCTTCAATTCAACCTGGAACCTCTCTCATACAATAATTGTGTGTGTGTGTGTGTGTGTGTGTGTGTGTGTGTGTGTGTGTGTGTGTGTGTGTGTGTGTGTGTGTGTGTGTGTGTGTGTGTGTGTGTGTGTGTGTGTGTGTGTGTGTGTGTGTGTAGACACTGTGATGGATCGTTGGAGGAGCTATGTGCAGCTCAAGGCATATATGCTCGAATGGGAGCTGCCTGGATGCTGCAATCATGTTGCGCGCACTATCCGTGCTGAGTGTGCTGACTTTTCGTACAATGTCCCACTGTCTGGCTACCTGCATAAAGTCAAGTGCTCGGCGCAGTTGTCGGCGAAATGTCATTGAAACAGCTCCTTAAATCCGTTAGCGCAGCTAGCTAGCACCAGATGCTAACAACAACAACACGTAAGGTGTGCCTCGCTCGCGCGAGTCGCACCACACATACACACTCCCTCCCAGTCCTCCCGATGGCCAGTCCGGGCCTGCCAGTGAGCGTGGAAGTGTGGTCTGCCACAAGCGGGCGGTAGGAGCGGGGCTGTCAGCATCAGCTTGTCGATGGTATTTTAAACTCCATGCGCTCTGAAACTACGGCGGCCGAGGACAAAAAATACACATGCGTTAATCGCGTTAAAATAATTAGTGGCGTTAATTTTTTTTTGCGTTAACGCGTTATTAACGCGTTAACTTGACAGCCCTAATTATTTTCTTTTTTTAAATGTTTTTCGGATTTCATATCGCATAAACACCATATCCCAACGTGCATTGCGGCTAAAACATCCAATCACCGAGCTTAAACCATAGCTGAGGATCTTGGGTAATCAGTTCAGTGGGTGTGTACAGTATCTGTTTCCGGTTATTTTATTTTGAAATTCAGTTCCAGAGGAATGGCAAAAAAGCCAGAGATTATAGAATTAAACAATTAAATAAAAACAAGGATAATTGTGTGTTATTGTTGAGTAAATAACAGTGTGTTATTTAGAAAAGAATAACAAATTAGAAGGAAAAAACGATTTAAAAAATACAGATTTCAGTATTCTGAGGCTCTGAGCTCCATTTCTTTTCCTCACGGACGGCAAAAAAAGTCTGACATTATATGATTTAAAATAAAAACAATAATTGTGGCTTGATATTGAGTAAGAACATGTTTTTATGAACCACACAGCTTCCGGTCTTCCAAGACCCGACCGGACAAAAAGACGCGTTGCAGGCACGAAACATACTACCAATAGAAATACATTGCTTTTAAAATCGTTCTGTGTGACACGAAAAAAAGGGGAAAATCGTGTTGGTGAACACGAATCAAAAGATTAAATGTCGTGACTATAACACGAAATGCCGTGAGACATGGGTTGGAATATGTGTAACGTAATGTCCTTGTGGTAAACCCTGCAAGAGAGAAAGGTTTGAGCTCCATACTGTTTCAGAAATAAAGCTTGGTTAGTGGTTAGGAGCATAACATAGCATTTAATCACCGCAGCGCTTAGCTGAGATCTCCCGGTAGCAGGGCTGCGTGACGCTACAAAGGGGCGTGGCTAGCAGCAGAATCAGCCTGTTTGTAACAGAGCTGCAAAAGAGGGGTATGAGACAGTGGCGTAACAAGGTTGTGATTGGCCCCGGTGCAAATTTTGTTTTGGGCCCCCCCCCCCTTTGGCGTATCTATCGGCGGTGCAGCCGGTGTATCATGTGATACCTTGCATGACGAGCGAACTATAGCTAGCAGCAGCAAGTTCGGCAGCATTATAAGAAATGTAATAGCTTGCATTTATAATGTACAGCAAACCAAAGCACAAAAGCGGCGCTCAAAAGAGAAAGGACAAGAGAGAACAAGGAGATGTAACATCTAAACTGACGAAATTAGACATAGTCATACATCGTCCTCAAAATCGAGCGCTAACGTTAGCAATGTTGAAGTGCAGCGGGAGCCGGAAGCTAACGATAGCTCACCTGCCTCACCACCAGTGGCGTCGCCTGGCCTGGGCATCCGGGGCTTTAGCCCCGAATGTTTTTTCTGTAGCCCCGGACAATTCTCCCTCCATAATATAATACATTAACCGTGCTTTATGTGAACCTCATCATGACACAAGAGAGGACGGCAGGACTGTAATTTCCCGTGTTCAGTGAATGCAACAGAGGCATGACAACAGACCAATCAGAGAGTTGCATGGAAATAAACGTGTGCTTGTGTCATTCAAGCTCGGCTCTGTGTGTGTGTGGCAATAGCGCATTTAGTGTGATAGAGAGAGAGAGAGGGAGAGAGGGGAAGGGAGGGACCGGTGTCAGCATGGACCGTGTTGTTAGCATCTGGTTAGCTAGTTGCACTAACGGACATAAGGAGCTGTTTGTTCCACAACAAGCTGGAGGAGAGTCCTCTCCTCTCAGACTGAGAGACTCAGGTGAGCTAAAGGACTCTCTGAGTGTTTAGATACATAACTTTAGTCTAAGTTATCTCAGTGGGTCTCAAACAGTTTGGTCACAAATTATTCAAAAGATTATTTCCGCGGCACACCTTCATATGATCATTATAGTTATAAAAAAAAAGAGAATAAAGGAAAAACAGTTATGAAATACTATATGGCAGTAAAACAAGAATAGAGTTTAAAAGGGGAGTGATTAGTAAAATATCCATAAAGAAAAAGTACATCTGTTTACAGTTCTGCTTCATATGGGTGTTGAGAGCTGTATCCATAGATCTCTTCATTTTGCTCTCAAAGTGCACCAGATTGATGCATTTAACTTCAATATTTAAAAATAAATCTTCCCGGGGGAGCATCCCCCCGGACCCCCCTAGAGGAGGTGAGCCCCCCACTCATAAAAAATACCACTTTACCCCTGCCTATATGCCGTGAGCTGATTATCGAGCCTTCATTGTAACAGTCGCGGGTGTATTGTGTGTGTGCGTGTGGGGAGTGTTGCAGTGAAAAATGCCACTGTAGTGCCGCCGCCACTGTGGGCTAAGCCCCGAATGTTTTCAGGTCCAGGCGACGCCCCTGCTCACCACCATCATTGCCATCTAGCTCCACAAGTGAAGCTGTATCCGTGGCCGTGGCTGTGCAACCTTTTTCTCCAGCCAGCCAGGAGGAGAGGCTGGATTTGGCTGTGCCCGGCGGTGGTCCAACAGTTCCCCCAAGGGCCCCAACCGATAGGGGAATCTATGGCGCTATTGAGACCCCCGACGCCAAGATCAAAAGCTGTATTATAGCAACCAGTCCATGTAAGCCTACCGGCCCATTCCCCAGAGACAAATATCAAGGAAACAGGTGTAATCCTCTTCTTAGTTCGCTGTGCCGTTGTCAGGCTGTGGTGGTCTGAGGCCAGGGCAGATTGACAATAAAGTTGAATTTGACTTTTGACTTTGACTTGACTTGATCAGTCACAAGGTGCCATGTGACCACACAGTGGGGGATCAGTGATCTGGTCATGGGTCTATTGTACTCTGATAGGGTTATGGGTCAGATATCTCATAACTAAGCATGTATTCACAGTAAAAAATAAATAAAAGCTCTCCCTTGGCTGTGGAGACATTGCTCTTCATGTTGTTTGCCTCTTTTGCAAAAGATTAAAGAACCACAAAGACATCTCTTTGACTAGTTAATATCAAGAATTTCCACCACAGTACACAATATGAGTACTTCTGTCACCTCTGTTAGAGACAGAGCAGCACATCACACAGTGCACAACAATTGTAGCCTGCCCCTGAATTTTTTTTGTTTATAGGCGTCCACAATTGATTAGATCAGTAAATAATAAATCTTACCTGGGGAAATAAAAGAAAGCAAAGCATGACAGTTTGTCTCTGCCAGACACATCATGGGAAATCAGACTGACATATCGTCAATTTACACTAGACCTCACAACTATTTTCCATAATTTGTTCATGTATAATATGTATACTATTGGCTATATCCTGGACAATGATATAGAATTCTCTTTTCTTTTCTTTTTTGCTGTCACCTTCAAGGGTTAGGTTATAGGGCGTCCTATACTTAAAGAAAATAGATTCTGTCAATGAAGGTACAAGGTTCAAAATGTAAGTATTCACAACGATATACTCAAAATGTATACACACACAACAGTACATTCAAAGGCATACATGTCTGTTCTTGTTGTGACTATTTGTACAATGCTTTGGAAATACTGTATATGCCAGTATGACCGTGCCATAAAGCAACTTGAACTTGAATCTGACAGCGAGAAGGAGAAGATCCTTTAATTTATTTACTTGCATTTTTCCTGCTGAGCTTTTCTGACAGCGGGATCGTTATTTGACATGAGTGCTGCTATTACCTTACACATCTGCTGCTGGAGGAGCCATCCAACAACCAGCTCGCAATTACTGTTCCTCACAATGTGGTTTGAACATTAGCTGCATTTTTTATTCACCCACACAATAAAAAACTATTTACAGAAATTGTAATAACTGTCACTTATTGAGGATTGGCTTTAATGTGAATACCTTTTCTACATTAACAATACATAATCCGAGCAGAGCTTTGGAAGCTGAAGAAGAGCATTATTCAAGATGGACTCACGTTTTTAACTCTTAGCATTTTTATTTTCAAGAAGAAACTGCAACTCAGAATATCAAAAATGTAATCTATTCTGTGCCCAAAAATGCAGATTTTTATTTATTCCACAGACAGTTTAAGTTGTCACAACAGGAAAAGCACAGGTGGAATTAAAACACGAGGTGTGCTTCAGATCCTATATCTATAACAGCAACTAAAATGCTTTTAATTACACTAACAAGGACAAGTCAAAATTGTGTTGAAATGTCACTAGTATTTTGACTCAAAAATACATTGAGGTTGATACCTCATTTAAAGGGGCTATATTATGTTAATTGTCAGCGTCATATTGGTATTAAGTGCCTCTACTGTGACATGTTTACCCCAAAAAGCCTAATAGGCCATCTTTAATTAAAGCCAAAATAAAAATAAAGTAAATCCTACCCTCCAAAGAACACGGAAAAAGCTGATAAAATTTATTTGAAGTGAAATAGGATCTCATTAAGATTGTATATTTCACAAATGTAAAAAGTAAAGTGAGCTTTAGTTGTTCTACATGGTATTGCAGAAAAACTAGATTTTCCACACTCAGTTCAAACAGCTGGCACCTCAAAAATAATGATGTGAGCGTGTTGGATAAGGGCCCAGAATGATGCCGTGTAAGGGGGTAGAGAACCTTATGAATAAATAAAACCCAATCTCCATCAATCCTCACAAGAAGGACTCTCAACTGCTCAATACTGAGTATTATTATAATTACCTTTAGAAGTGTGAATCTATTAGTTTGGCCAGCTGTTTATTGATTGCATTTCTCATTCTATCTCTTTTTTCTTTTAATACCGACAGTATTTACTATTCCCTCTGCCTTTACCTCTCGGTGTAAAAATCCTGTCTGAGTTACTCTTTGTTTGTTTTATTTGTTTACCTGTGATGGTGAGAGTATACTGCACCATGAAAACCAAAGCCCAAATGAGCTGTAATAAATAATGTGAGTCTACTTTCAACAGTAAATAAGTAAAAACACATCTGACGCCTGTAAAAATGTTTGTTATATAACTTTTTGTTATCATTTTTTCATGTTTTTTTCTCCAGGGTAACTTGTCAGACTTTCTGAAAACAACAACCTGACAATCATGCCTGCATCCTTATTTCCTGTCTCAAATTCAGTGCTTTTTAATTCTTTACAAAACTAGGATTCCTAATGTGACCTACGACACATCTTACTATATATAAATAGTATATGAGTCTTGACTTTGCTAATGTAACCATAACCATCTTACATTATCCAGAGATTAATTTCTTTGAGCTAGAATTAAATTAAATTTAAAACTAAATAAATGTGTGTTTAGGCCAGTTGGTTAGTTACCTGCTTAGCACTATTACTTAAGGCTATACGTGCAATGAAAGCAGTGATAACCTTATTAAATACATTATATGGGTTGCTGATAAGTCCAGCTTCCTGTTCAATTTAAAGGAATGGAAAACATTTGCTGACCTTGAAGAAAAATATCTAATGCACTGATGTAAGGCACTTTAAAGCCGCAGCCAGTTACACGATATCTTCAAATAAGCGCCACTTTCCTTAACAGCCAGCATCTTTTTTTCCCCAGTTTAATGACGAATTTAATAATGTTGCATGAACTGCAAGCTTTGCACAAAATAATAATGCTAGTATTAGAACATCGACTGAGCCCGGGGCTTTTAGAAACATTACAGGATGACAAGCTTGTCTTCATACAACAGTAAAGGCACACTTACTGTAGCGCCTCTGGGTTGTCAGAGCTACAATTTCAAGATTTGTACTGTTAATGTGATTAAGAGTTTTCACTTTTTGTGTTGAAATACAAACATTCTAACCCCAATTTTGTGAAGTACCTTTTAATTTCCCATGTCTATGTGATGAAGCATAGATGAGCAGTAGATAAGGGGAGGTGTGTGGCACAGAGGACTAATGCGTTGGTCTACAGATCAGGGGAGCACAGGTTCAAATCCCACTGCAGTCAGCATGTCGTTGTGTCCCTGGGCAAGACACTTCACCCCAAAATTGCTCCTGTGGGGATTGCCCACAGTATTGAGTATGTAAGTCGCTTTGGATAAAAGCGTCTAACAAGTGACATGTAATGTAATGTCTGCTCCTGTAATGATGATGCCCTTTTCTTACTTTTTCCCGTCTTGGGTTATTGAGTTTATCCGGAGATGTTGAGCACCGGAGGAAAAGTGGATAAGAGCAGGTGTACCACATCACATCCATCATCCCCTGCTCCTCCTAATGCACATGCAGTATTTAGGAGGAACAAAGAAGAAAGAAGGAAGTGAAAGGACAGTAGTCTACATTTAATGTAAGAATGCCTTTTGGATAAAAGCGTCTAACAAGTAACATGTAATGTAATAAGGGGCTGGGCTGAGTATTTGGACTTTTCAAAGTGGGGGAAAGTCATATTTTTGGATATCTATTTGGCATGTAATGGTTATTTGTAAATGGAACAAAATGGGATTTTGGCAAGTGCTACGACTTTCCACCTCAAGCCGGTCATTTCTGTTGTCCTGTAAGCCATCTGTGAATGCCTCACAAAACAACTGCTGCCTGTACAGTATGCCTGCTGCTGTTTTTAACTATCTGTTGGGTCGTTTTAATTCTACATACCTCAAACATGCAATTTGCTTATATTATCTAGTTTTAAGAGGACATATTATGCTCATTTTCAGGTTCATATTTGTATGTTGTGCCTCTACTGTGACATGTTTACTGGCTTTAATGTTCAAAAAGCTCTTTATTTTTCTCATACTGCCTGTGCTGCAGCACCTCTTTTCACCCTCTGTCTGAAACCAGAGCCCAGTCTGCTCTGATTGGTTAGCTGGCCCGCTCTGTTGTGATTGGTCAACCGCTTAGAGATGTCCCGCCACTAAGCCTTTCAGGTACAATTTGTTGGAGCGCTAGACAATAGAATTGCGAGTGTTACAGAGTGATGTCATTATGTTCCAGAAGTAAACAACGGAGTCCTATGGAGGATATTAGCATTGCAGACCATTTACATGCACAATAACCTCTAGAACACACTACACCAAAAAAAGAATAGGGCCCCTTTAAGATAATATATACTTAGCAGATCCTTAGATATTTCCATCTGGAACAAAGCGGTGGACTGACCCACAGACTGAAAGGTCATTGTCGAACATAAGTAGTAAAAACCTCTGAGATACGACTCTTACAGTAATAAGTTGTAGATGTTCATGTGATTATAACTCTGCTTTCCCTCTGCATTATCCACTGCAGCGATGGTGCTCAGTTCCCAAAGTGTTTGCTTTTGATGATGCTGCAGGGTGCAGAGTACATATGCTCTATGGTGGATGTTTTCTTGCCAATCCCCACTATTAACAGCTGTCAGATGGTCAATTACCAAACTCCTCCCCTGACAGATGGGTTGTTCTATAAGTTATCTCTGAGGGATAGTATAAGCCAAATCACATCAAAACGTGAAAAAAAAAAACGACATACTGTAGCATAGAAACTCTTCCTCGTTATGTCTTTGTAAATTAAACTGAAAATGTGTTTCTCTTCCTCTAATATCAAATAGCAGTTTTTACTGATAAAGGCCTGCTTTTGATATGAGCAATACAAAGGGAATTAAACTTACCATTACCTGACTATAACATCATTCTGTGTATTTCAGTAAGCTCCAGGGACTGTACAACCTCCTGATGTGAAATAAATAGTCTTTCTAGACATGCTGTAAAGGTTCTACTTAAAAATGCTTTCAAGAAATCTTGCTGTGATTTCATTTCATTTCAAACCTTTATTTATCCAGGTTGTATCCCATTGAGATCATTGACCTCTTTTTCAAGGGAGACCTGCGACCTGTGATCATCTTACCTCTGGTTCCTCAGTTCAATTAATTCCTACTCAGAATTGCAATTTGTGAACATGTACAGCAGCTCGTTTTCTACCGTCCGAGTGATTTCAAATTGGCAACTGCATGCCAGGAGAAAATGAGCTGCGCCATTCAAGACCTGAACAACATAATTATCCCCAGCTGAGTGCTCCTATCAGCGCCTTCTGCCAAGTTTCAGAGTACAAAGACAGCGGGGAAATTAGTTGTTCTGCTTTTACTTTCTTCAGACCATACTTTAAAAAATGTCCTGCTGATGCGTGAAGCCTCTGTGCACTGCCTGCAGATTATTATTATACTGTTAACTTGACTCCGCTTTCAGGAAGATGTGAATCGAGGCCTGTCTCTCTTGCTTTATTGGCTGTAAAGATAAAATGAGGAGAGTCTGGTTTATTGAAAAGTAGGTTTTCACATACAGGAATATGCTTTGGTGTAATGGTGCATATACATTCAACATTAATATCCAAGAGAGGAAAATACATTGAAAATATTTTTATTTCAAAAGGAACTAGGCAGGAATGTGCAAACATATATACAGGGATGTTCAGTTTTGTAGATTAAAGCAATCAATCAATCAATGTTTATTTATATAGCCCAATATCACAAATGTTACATTTGTCTCAGTGGACTTCACAGTTTGTACAGAATATCAGTATGACAATACGACACCCTCTGTCCTTAGACCCTCACATCGTACAAGGTAAAACTTCCAGAGAAAAACCCCACAGTTTAAAGGGGAAAATGGGAGAAACCTCAGGGAGAGCAACAGAGGAGGGATCCCTCTCCCAGGACGGACAGACGTGCAATAGATGCCGTGTGTAAATCGAAGAGATAATACATTTTACAGCATAGGTAGACCAAATGTTTGGAAATGCATGTGTCTATAATAAGAAGATGAATCCACGAGGATGTCAACAATCCTGTGGGAGCCATCAGGGAAGTAGTATGATGAGAGTCAGGCAGGACCGCAGAGACAGGTTCAGCCACGACTCGAAGTCCAGGACTCAAATCCAGGACTCAGGATAGAGGATCCAGGACTCAGGACTCAGGATCCAGGACTCCGGATCCAGGACTCCGGATCCAGGACTCCGGATCCAGAACTCAGGATGCAGCATCCAGGACACATGACTCAGGATCCAGGACACACGACCGCAGCAACAGGATCAGCCACGACTCAGGAACCCGGCGTAGATAGACACCAAAAAGACATTTGGGGGAAGCTGGGTTATTCGGAACATGAGAGTACACAGGTACAGACAGACAGAAGGAAGAAGTAAGGTGTCCCCCGACAGTCTCTAAGCCTATAGCAGCAAAACTAACGTGTCTACGTACATGCACTCCCTTAGGATAGGTTGAGGGAAAGGGGTAGCAAGTAAGAAGTAAGGAACAGAGGTGGAGAGGCATAACGTGTCTGCGTACATGCACTCCCTTAGGATAGGGTGAGGGAAAAGAGTAGGAACTAAGATGTAGAGTATGCGCCACATCTATACCATGAGCGCATTGCTCCTAAAAAGTGTGTCTGGCACTGACACCAATCAACAGTTGTGTGTCGACTCGGCAGGGATCAAGGCACGTACAGTATATGCCTCTCCCTGCTTCCACCGTCTACACACACAACCAAATTACATCTATACCATGAGCGCATTGCTCCTAAAAAGTGTTTCTGGCACTGACACCAATCAACAGTTGTGCGTCGACTCGGCAGGGATCAAGGCACGTATATGCCTCTTCCTGCTTCCACCGTCTTCACACACAACCAAATTACATCGATACCATCAGTGAGGGAAAAGAGTAAGAACTAAGATGTATTGGTGAAGAGGCACAACGTGAGCAATGTTTGTACGTCATGTTAATCTCACACACAGGAAATCGTAGGGATATGCATTTGTTTGTGTTGCTCAAGTCACCACTAATGCATCAATAGTCAATTGGGAATATCACATTTACACAGTCTGTTGTCTGTCTTTGCATATATGTATTTAATATTTAAGAGATTATATAGACCAGTCCATAATTAAACCGCGGGGAAGCATTAATGCAGCACCTGAGATAATTTCATTTCATTTAATTGTTTATTTGAATAGGGACAATGCACATTAATGAACACTTAAGACAAATAATGCTTCAAGTGTAAATATGCCGGATTTGAGCTTTGAGCTAATTTCCATCCGTAGTCCCTCACATACAACATATAAGAACATGACATTTATAAACATAGCAAAAAATAAATGCATGATATGCAAAAAGAGCAAGAGCAGCATACACAAGTATTTACCACATGGCAGTACAATATAGCAGCAACGACATATAAAGTGCAAGAGATGATACAAGAGCTACATAAAGTGCAAGAGGAGATACCCCTGTACGTATTAAAGTGCATTTAGCGGCCATTGCACGTCTGTTTGTTTCTCAACCATTCTTTGAGTTGACCTTTAAAGCTATTGAGAGTGGGACAATCCCGTATCTGAGTTGGGAGGCTATTCCAGTTAAGTAAGTTGGAAATATATATTTCTTTCATAAACTTGATCCAAAACTTGACATAACACATACAACACAAATATGATATGCAGGACTTGCTGTTCATGAACAGTTTTGTAACCTGTATGGGGAAACATGAACATTACTAGAAAAACCTGTGTTGTTGAGGTGAAGACCAGCCAGAGTTACTGTCTCATTATTCTAAAATTCAGTTTTTAAAGTCTCTCTGGTAGTCTTTTTTATAAATAATACCTGCTGTGTAATGCCATACAGTTCACATGAGCAAATTCAAATACATCTCTTACCCTATGAGCCAACCACACAGAGAGCTTACAGCACCAAACAGGCTGCAGTGGTTCAAGTGGGAAAATCAACAAGGTGTTCAACAAGGTTACTTTACTGCCCTGTGGAAAGTTTCGTGTGATTGAATGAATGAGCCATTGTATCATTGCTAAATTAAATGTTTCTGCAACTCGAAAGCCATGATCCCATAAAGGATGATGAAGATTTGGTCCATAGCATACTATTTATGTTATCTGTCAAATAAAAAGTTGTTAGATAGCTCATAAAACACAACTAAATGACTTTTATTATTGGAGGCAAGTCAAAGGAGCGTCACGCAGTCTCTGCAGGAAAAGTCAGGCTTCTAAATCGAGCAGTGAGTAATCGCTCATCTGCTATCCCTCGGCCCAACAGAGAGGAGCAAAACTCCTTCATGAGGAAATGTCTGCGCACTTAAAATGAGAACTTATTTTATTTTCAAGACACTCACCTGAAAACAAATGTGAGGCAGGATTCGCGTCTTTTGTTTTTCCAAGCGGCAGCTATGAACGGGAGAAAAAAACGCTGTCAGTTAAGTAGCCTGCTAGCTAGCCGTAGTTAATTGCTAAACGGGTGCTAACGGCTAACCGTTTATCTTAACTGTGTTATTGTTATTGAGGTAGACGTGTCTTTAAGGTATAGTTTACGTAAGATGTGATGTGTTGTGTGTGGTTAATCGGGGGACACATGTCGCTGATAAACAAGTGTACTAGTAGTTGTGAGTGTTGACAGTGTAGCTTTGCCACCTGGTTCTGTTTGCTACCTGTGTTCAACAGCTAGCCACGTAAACTGCTCCTGCCTGGTGTTGACGTAGCAGCAGCAGCTAGCTTTCCTGTCCTGCTGCCAATCTCACATTGCCCAATTCTTTTATATGAATTAGGATCTCCAACTCGTTGACAATCTCCTTAGCAAACCAAACACACCCCGAACAGCACTAATGACATGAAGAAGTGTGAGTCAAAATGCTTTAGCTGGACTTGATTGTGTTCCTGGTGCTTGTTGCATTGAGCGGATGATGAAGCGGATCATCTGGCTGATATCAGGATTAAACAGACGAATGATGAAGTTGCTTTTTGCCCTCGCTTTGATCGCCTACATTGCCTGTAAGTACTCTGAATGTCTCTAAACTGTTAAACTGTCATAGTTCCTGTGATTGTATGTCACCTGAAAACTTTGAGGAATTTAAGCTGACACAAAACCACACATTGTTTGGTGACCCAGCCTCCTGGAGAAATGTTAAAGGGTTCAAGCTCAACATACAGAACACAACAGCTGTTTGACAGGAATGTCTCTCAGGAATTTCAACTGACACAACACATTGTTTGTTGACTAAGCCTCCAGACTCATGGTGACTTCATACAGGAAAAAACTGCTGGAATACAGGGATGGATGTCTGTCTGTCATCATAACTGGGAATTCATGTCTCCTGAAAACTTTACAAATATATTATGCCGGGGGCCGGGGCCAAGTCTCCAGACTATCAAGTGTTGAAGGGCTCAGATTCAGAATGCAGGACACATCCATTGTACCATTACACAAATGTTTGTTTATTAGTGTTTCCCCTTAAAATGTAACATCTCAAATCCAATTTTATACGGAGAGAAGGACAGTGTTATGTTATAAGTGGAAGGGGAATCAAGCTTTTCAACTAAATGTACATCTATGGGAAGTAACTACTGTTCTAGTATTCAGTGGTTTCTGCTTCTTTAATATGAGGTCAATGTTGGCTCTTGGAAGTTTTGTTGCACAATTCGCACCAAGTTAAATCCATCTAAAAATGTCCCAGACGATTAGTTTAAAAATAATTTACAGATTAATCGATATGAAAGAAGTTGTTCATTGCAGTTTGATTGGTATTTACAAGAAGTAAAATGTTGTTGCAATTGTTGTGATGCAACATCATTTCAGTACTTCCCAGTCAACCTTTTCTATTTTTGATTGACTTGGAAACACCCTATAATTTGGTCTGCTCTGCGTGATGCATTTTGAACAATGTGTCTATTGAACCTTAATGGTATTCTCTTTTTTTAAAAGGTGTAATGGCAACGTTTTTTCCATGCATGTTGATTTATATTTATGAAACAACTTGTTTTATTAAATATAGCCACTGTAATGGCAGATATTTATAAAGAGTCTGAGCTCATCTGTTTCATTTGGTTTCATTTGGTTTTCATATTTGCTGATTATTTTATCTTGTAACACGTTGTACGGTTGAACTGACATTGAAGGGTCAGAGTTGTTTGAGCGTCGCTGCAGTCAACAACGTCTTTGCCAAGACCTCGACAAGTCCAAATCCAGGCACAGTCAAGTCTGATTTAGAAGCAAATGAAAATAGACTTGAGACAGATCCAAGACTGTCAAAACTGATCCTATCATAAGGCTATGTTCAAATTACAAAAGTTCATACAAAATGAAATGAGATTTTCTGCTCTCATTTGACAGAAATCAGATTTTGGCTTGATTCGTGTGTGCTCCTAAATCAGATCACTTGCCATGCACCGCTGTGTGAACAGTAATACAGGAATTACTGTCTTTATCACCTCTCAATCACTATTTCTAACTTGTTAAGACCATATAAAGCTTAAAGGTCACCTATTATGCAAAATCCACTTTTTTACGTCTTTTATACAAACATGTGTCCCCTCTGAAATTGATTCTGAAAGTTTCAGGAAAAAAGATTTGCTCACTTTTTGTCCTGATCCATTTATATTAGGGATGCTCCGATCGCCAATTTTGGGGCCGATCGCCGGAACCAGTATCGGCTGATACCGATCGCCGATCCGCTCGAGTGGGCAGGGCCTATGGGGATCTTCCATTTAAAGTGATGTTTAAAACTCAGTTAATGGGGCTCATTCACTGGCGCTTCTACAAACAACAACCAACATAATTATTACATTCAAATGAAGTACATTATTCAAGTTTACATTAACAATAACACGGGAGAAATGAGCGGAAGCGCTCTCTTTTCCTCTCTCCCTCTCTCTCTCTCTCCCTCCCTCCCTCTCCTGACAGCCGGTCCCTCCCTATCCGTCTCATGCAGCTCACTGATCCAGTAATGAGTAACCCGACAGTGAAGAATAAACATATTTATAACTAGTTTAGCTTGTTCCAGAGGTAGATAAACTAGCTAAGTGTGTTAGGTCTAACTCTTAGTGTGTGTTTTCCGCTCACCGGTCCGTCACAGCGGGTGGAGCTGCAGGATTTCTGCTTCACACACGTTGCATACCGCTATTTTACTGTCCTTAAAATACTGCCAGACTGGTGAAGCCATTTTGGCGAGCTTGTTTTGCCGTACGCAGAGAAAAGTGTCATGTATTTTACGTCATATGATCGGCTCTTCTGATCGGCCTTCATAGAGGGTACCGATCGATCGGCCGAGAGTGAATATCGGCCGACAACGATCGGCGGCCGATCGATCGGAGCATCCCTAATTTATATAAAATCCTGTCTTAAAATGAGCTGATCAGATTTTGACCACTTTATGATGTCATAACGATTTTTTGGCTTGTCACCATTAGCCAATCACCAACCAAGGTACCCCCCCCCCCCCCCCCCCCCCCCCCTTATCACCTGCATCTCCTTGATATTAAGTAGGGAACTATGACCTTTTTAAGCACAGTTTTAAATATTATAATCACTATTAAATCAAATATTAAAAAAAAAAAAAGATTGAAATACCCGCTCTTTTTGAATTGTCGGTTTTTATGCAAATACATGACAATAACAAAGTATAAACAGGATAACATTGAGAATATTTTAACGTTTACAGCGTCTTCACTCACTCTATTTTGGGCGGAGTGTGAAGTTTGGTAACGTAGATCACGGTGTTGTTGTTGCTCCTGATTTAGCAGAGCTCACTGCTGCTATCAGATGATTACACTCCTGTAAATACCTTCATGTTATAAACACACCGCACATCTGAAATACACATTGTTGTAATATAGTCTACTCAAAATCGGCCTATTATGGCCTGACAAAGCCTTCTTAGGGGGTCAGCGCCTATATTAAAGGTGGGGTAGGTAATTTTGGAGAAACCAGCTCGAGTGCGCTAGAATTTGAAAATACACAGCCGGAACAAATCTGCCACTTCCTTACAGAGCCCCTCCTCCAACACACATGACCAATGAGGGGCACGAGATAAGTTTGTGCACAGATGGAAGGCTGACAGGCAGGTAGGCCATCCAGTTATTTTAGCCGGGCCGGCTAAAATGATTGGTCGTGCTTTTTACAGTACTACGACTTCCACAGATGACATTTTTTTATGGATTTTTTGTCAAAGCACTTAAGATATTCATTGCTATGGGGATGTTAAGAGCATTCCATGGAATATAACAAAAAGTGTATCTCGAGCCGGTTTCTCAAACTTACCTACCCCACCTTTAAGTGTGAAGATTAAATAAAAATAATAATAAATACCGAGATCTGAAAGACAAGATATTACCCGGTTGGAATTCAATACTAATGCATTCACTAATAGTCAGATTTTTCACGGATCAGTTTTGATTATTTACAGATCAATAATTGACCATCCTCCCATCAGACAATACACATGTGAGCTGAGAAAAAGAAGATAACCAAAAGAGCTTTTCCTGCTCGCTTGTCTCTCTTTGGCACCTTTTCTCTTATCTACAGACTAATGTGACACGGCACTTTACATGTACTTTATTCATGATTCATTTGGTGACAAGTTTTATTTTTCTCTCTTTCAGCTGTCTGGGGAACATATACCAACATGAGGTACAGTAATGAATGTCTAACTACTTCAATGTGAAATATGTACCTACTGCAGGGTAGCTGAAGTCTTGGTTTTAAAACACATTTGATCAGCAGGAGTCATTTTACCTCTTGAAGAAAAAGAAGGGTGTGTTAAGATAATGGCAGCAATCTTTTCTAATCCATAGAAATACGATTTCCTTGAAGCAATCTTTTAGCAACACATGACGCACAATTCCAACACATCCATTAACAATGGGATGGCGTATATGTAAAATCCTGTATTACATCTAACTTTATATTTCTATGTGTATATCTTCATATAGTCAATTAGATGGAGAAAATATGATATATGTCAGATTTTAGCTAATAGCTTATTTCCATCTAAACTACCGGTACTAACATTTCAAAATACAGATCTATAAAATATAAATGCCAGCACATTTATCCGTACATCTATAATCTTACAATTCATGGCAACTGAATACTTAAATCACAGTCAAATTAATGTTTGCAAAACTGGTTGCTCAAATAATTGTGGTAATAAAGGTAATCCATCTGAGTAATGCTAATAGTGCTGACATATCTGATAAGTGCCATAAAGCAGTGAAGCTCATAGTTTTTTTTACACTGCAAATAAATCCTATTACAACCAAATGTATATTGAAAGGGATAGCCACCACAGTACAAGTTATTTAACTGGACAGCTATCACTTCAGATCAGAATCAGATTTATTACCAGGTAGGTTTACACGTACGAGGAATTTGACTTGGTGTCGTGGTGCATAAAAACAAGAATTAAAAACACAGGTAGAGAACTAGAAAAATATAAAAAATAATTTAATATATATAGTAACATATAACAGTATTTATATTTGAAATGGAATGAAATAGAGGAATAAAATATGAAATAGAAATCAGCTGTAATACAAAATAATGTTGTACATTGTGTGTGCATTAATGTAATGCATATAGTCTGATGTACAGATGTAACAGTTGTGAATATGCAGTGGGGTTTATTTGTAAATCATTTTGTATAATCACACAAATTCTGTGTTTTATAGTAAGTCATTCTGTGTTCTTCATTTATTGAATGTTCAATACCTGACAAGGTCGGAGATCAGTGGGCGGAACCTCTGAAGTGTAGTCACTGTACTCAGGAGATTATTTTTGTGGGTACACCCCCCCTTTATATTGTGTCCCTCACATTTCCTCTTCCCTTTTTGTAGATGTTCCACGTGAGAGGAGTCACTGTGAGGGATGATAAATGTAATACTGATTTGTTACATCTGTTGTCAGATTAAACGGAGATCGTCCAAACTGTATGCTGGCTCGGGTCTCGTCCATGAAAAACGCAGAGACCGCTTAACGACACCGGTTACACAGATATCAATGTGGTTATATTAGACCATTATTGGGAGTGTTGCAAACCAAAGCGCTGCATTGCTTTATGGCAGTATTATATTTGTATACAATTAATCATTATCGTGATTTAACTGGGGTTGAATTTGCTGATCTATTTCCTGGTCGGTTATCCACGAATAGAACATTGACAATATCAATATATACTTTTTGATATTATGACAACAACTGACTTTTACTGGAGGATTTTACTCGTATGTGCCTACTGTATGTTAATGGTTGGGTTGGAGGTCTTGCGTCATGTGTTGCTCACTAACAACGTGCTTCAAGTCAATAGCTATTTTCTCTGGCTTCGTGATGATTGCCGCAATCATCTTATGCCCTTCACTTGTATGAAGAGATATTTTTTGGGAGGAGCGGGAAGTTGAATAAGGTTAATCACTAGTCATGATGAGTGTGATTATTATCAGCATGAGCCATTGTGCTGCTGGGTGCAGTTTGACCTGTTTTATTGACTGTCCTGACAACAGCGAGACAATCATGCCTCCCAATGTCACAATTCACTCCTAAGGGTTAACGTTACATTAAAAAGTCGATTTAAACTCAGTTATCAAATACATCATATTTTTTAGACAGATGTATACAACCTCATACTTACTGTGGACCTTACAGAGCTAAATCATACTGCTGCATACATATTTATTATTTTTTATTTTCATATTTATTACTTGGCACAAAACGGATCCCTTTCAGTTATAGCTGAGTTGTAGTTGCGATGCTAAATATATTAGCAGGATTGGTGGATTAAAGAGTTATTGATTTATTCAAGGGTTCAAAATATTCACAAGACAAATGTTATTTCCCTCTCATAAAGAGGGGCATGTTGAAACCAAATAATTAAAGTAATTCATCTGTTGTATTGTTAAATGAATGTATAGCATCAAAAGTTATTATTCTAAAGATATTCGGTCTATCTTCAGTGTCTTTTTATATTTTATTTATTTGAATGAATAATGTCCATTTGATTTAATTCGATTTTTTAAATATAATTTGCAAAATGTTTTTTCTGTTTTTGAATTTTTCTAAAAATATTTTTGATCTTTAATATTTTTTTCAGTTTTTTACGCATACTTCCTGTTAAACATTAAGCTGTCTTTGGCTCTATTTCTGCTGGAACAAATGTACATTTCCCCTCTGTGGGACGAATAAAGGGATTCTGATTCTGAAGATACACGTAGAGATATTGTGATTAATGTGGGATTTTAGTCGTGTATATATCCACTGTTAATGTGTGTGTTATGTGTTGCTCAATAACGTCGTACTTCAAGTCAATATCTGTTTTCCCTGGCTTTGCGAAGATTGCCTTCTCTTATCCTTTCCTTGTCTTTAACTCTCTGATCCTAGATCAATACAAGAACACGGAGAAATGAAGATTGAGCAGAGGATTGATGAAGTGAGTCTGACACGTCTTTTACAGGTTCAATAATATCTACTGAACGTTATCGCACATAGTAACTCTCTTTTTTATGCATGTATTATTCCACATGTACTTGTATAAAACCTTGAAGGCATTATTTTGATATGCGTTCATTTGCAACCGCTACATGCTTTAGCCTAACATTGATTTATTAGTTTGACCATGACCAATACAGTGCAGCCTTAGCTTAGGCTGGAGCCACACGAGGACGATAACGCAAACGGACCGCAATCGTTATCAAAAAAGTATTCCGTCCACACGCAACAGGCACCAGAAACGTGTCCGTTCACACGAGACCGCTCGAAAGCGCTGGAGAAGCTGTAGTACATAAGCCAGGCCTGTAAGTGGCGCTGTAGTCCTGCCACAAAAGCAGCGAAGAAGACTTCCCGCGCATGGTTGCCATGGTTGCCCTTCTGTTTATTCTCTGCTGTGGACGCTCTGGCTCTTTTTCTCCCTCCCCGAGGCAAGTGTTTGCTGCTGCTGTAATTCTCTCCGGTAGTCCACCAGCAGATGAAAAACACCCACCTCTCCGCCTCTTCCAAGGGACGAGGGAACCGTGCGGCAGAGTTTCAGTTAGATTTTTTTCCGCCGGTCAACATGTCCGTTAAAGTTTAAATCTTCCAGACAAAATTAAAAAGTGCCGGTCAAAGGTCTTCTTTGTTATTTATTGAGCTTTAAAACAAATGAATAAGGACTCTATATAATAATAATATAAGAATAAAAAACGGAGCCTCTCTTTTCCTCCCCCTCTTCTGACAGCCCAGCAGCTGATCTCTGAGCAGGAGAGGTGGGGAGAGGCGGGGCTATTGCTTCAACGTTATCAGGGAATGATCGTATAGGCGTAAACACGGAGCCGTTTGCCCCCCCAGAGCGTTTAGTTTGCAGATCTACCCACCTTGGGACCCGTTATCGTTATCGTTTTCTGCGTTTCCATGTCGGCCTCGTGTGGCCGAACCGTCTATCTGATAGTGAACTGTAGCGGATACGACCGTTATCGTCCTCGTGTGGCTGGGGCTTTAGTCATTTACTGTAAGCCTGGGATGTTCGATTTCTTTTTTGCATTGCTAACACGAGTCCAATTATACACTTATCACGCCACTGATACGTCTGAACATCAAAGTGCCCCAATTTATTAAATGAGAAACTTGAATACATTATAACAGATGTGTTTAATACATGGACAAACTTTAAACAATGGCTAAATTATTAGTCCTATGTTTAAAAAAAACAAAGGGCATATTTGTTATCACCTTTTTAAGTAAAACACCTCAGTTATAAATTGTATTTAAATGATGTGTGACATTTTAATTGCTAACTGGTATGGCCATGAAATTATTAAAAAAGGTACAAATAAAAGTATATCTTTTTTTTAAGCATTCAAGTGCTTCATGATCTGCTGCTAGTCTCCAAATGAGATTTTCTCAGGTGGTTCCTGAGTGTTTCCTGAGGTGTTAATGAGTCTCTAGGTCAACAATCACCAAAACACAAGTGGTACTCGCATCCACTCTGTGTGTAATTTATGTATTGTGTTCTTCCTTGAGCCACTTTTCCAACGTTTATGAAAATTAGGCCAGTAGTGTTTTCGTTATCCTCCTGACAGACAAACAATCCAAACCAAAACTCTCTAGGTGGAGGTTATGATCATCACCATGTGTGCCATTTTTATTGTATTTGTGATTAATCTTGAAGGCCCTCCTAATCTACTTATCACGCTATATTTAACTTCACATGACCTCATTGACTAGTGGATCAACGCAATGTTAACACACACACAAAGTGTTGTAGGCAACTAGACTACTATTCTAATTGGAAAAATGAATTCACACTGCGTCGTGTATCATGGTTTGGCTGTGCAGATATTTCCCAAGCCAATTGTATTTGTAATCTTCGTTGTGCAATGAGATGTCTATTATGAAACCTGTTAGGTATTGCAACCACTTCAGGAAACAAACTAAAGGTCGCTGAGAGGCTTAGGATCGAGCCTTGTTGCCTTTTTTCTGACATGCTTTCAGAAATGAATGCTGAGATCCAAATCTTCACTTTCTTAATTCAATGATAATGGTCAACTTGTATAATAACGAGCACATACATATGATTTGAAGAATCCAACTTTCATCAGAGTTGGGGTCACACCCTACACAAACCTACTCATAATTGATCACAAAATAATAATATTATAAACAAAGACCAATACTAAAGTATGAACAATCAAAACCCTTATAAAATGAACTACATACATCACCGCTTTCTGACATTCAGGGCTGCTACAAGTATCTTTAATGCAAGTTAGTGAATGGTGCAAATGGAGGAAGTCTTTTCAAGTCTGGCTTTAGTCGAAAGGGCATTTCAAAATTGAGACTAAAGATTGCAATTTAAGATCATAATTGTGAATACACATTTTAAGATATTGTTTTTCACCCACCCATAGATGAAGATGTCATGAACACAACCTTACATTAACATGCTGATGTTGTAGTTTGACCTTTAAGACACACCGTAGGACCAATTCAATCTTAACAAAGCATCGACTCCTGCCTGACCTCATGTTTCTCTCTCTTCTCCACTCTCTTTAGGCTGTGGCTCCTCTCAGAGAGAAGATTCGTGATCTGGAACAAAGGTGAGTTTCCCTCTTTGATACACACATGTGCAAACACCTGCTCAAAGGTAATGAGAAAAATATATAAGACTTATGAAGCCTGAAATACTTGCATGTTTTCTATATTGTAGTACCAACTCAAATGGTCGGCCCTAATGACTAGAATTAGGACCCAATGTTATATGCATATTTTAATTATTACTTTAAATTGTTCTCCCCAAAACCATTTAATACTCTTTCAAAGCTAAACTAAACCTCCCAGTGCATCTGACGGACATTAAATGAGCCTCTAAACGTCCATTATCAATAAGTTACAGCAGTTTACAGAGCATGAAAGAGAAGCAAGCTGTGCTGATTTGCATAGCTTTCCTCACCAGGCAATACAAAAATAGATGAGAAAGCAAGATTAGAAATATGTGACCTCAGGCTAGCAGGCTTTCTATGAATAACACCAACACTGTACTGACCGTTGCATTGCAGCTTCTAATGGTTATTATTTATTTTCCAAGACAGATCAATGGAACAAAACCGACAGCATTATTATACATGGACATAGCTATCGCACAGACAAGACACACAAGGAGGGACGCCGAGGGTTACAGCGTTTCATTATTTTATGCATGCGTTTATTTTTAATACGTGGTGTTACCATAGGAACCATATCATCTTATCTTGGCACATGCTTTACTCCAACTCCAATTAGGACATTTTCTTTTATTACAAAGAGAAGAGGCATGTTGTTGTAAATTCACAAATGACCTTCTAGGGTCTCATTAATATTTCCCACCGCTCTACCCAGATGTGACAGTAAAGATGCAGCTTCTCCCATTCGTATGAGCTTCAGAAAGTCTTCCAGCTATTTATTTAAGTTAAAGGGGACCTATCATGCAAAATGCACTTTTGTACGTCTTTTATACATGAATATGTGTCCCCGGTGTTCCAGGGAACTCACCAAGTGTCAGAAAACACAACCCTCTCTATTTTCCTCCATACCCAAATCTCTAAAAAAGGGGCTGCAACGGATCTGATAAAAACTGATCCAGATTTGAACACTGTCCTGACGTCAGGACGGTGGCGCTACGGCTATTGGGCCAACTCCACCAATCAGGAGGAGACAGCCACGGCCATTGCCGTTCGAAAGCGCTGGAGACGCTGTAGTACATATGCCAGGCCTGTAGATGGTGCTGTTCTCACTGAATCAGCCCTTGCAAAAACAGTAAAATGCATGATCTGTTTGTTTTTTTTGTTTTTTTTAAAGTATAAATATGCCTTATATAGGTATGGTCCTACACTATATTATTCAAATATAGCATGATAGGTCCACTTTAAAGTACTTTGCCTTTCTATCTTTAGGGTTAATAAGAATTATACGTTTTGTTGCAGGGCATGCTAACGCTATATGCTATTGTACAGATGTATATGGACATAGACCTACACCCATATTCATGATCTTTAAGAGTGTATCCCTTAACTACATGTTAAGTTTTTTTTTAAAGAGGACATATTCTGCTCATTTTCAGGTTTATACTAGTATGTAGTGTCTCTACATGTCTCCATGCTTTAATGTTCAAAAAGCTCTTTATTTTTCTCATACTGCCTGTGCTGCAGCACCTCTTTTCACCCTCTGTCTGAAACCAGAGCCCAGTCTGCTCTGATTGATTAGCTGACCGGCTCTGTTGTGATTGGTCAACTGCCTGGAAATGTCACTATAATAATAATACATATTACATTTATATAGTGCTTTTCCTGGTGCACAAAGCACTTATCAGTAAGTAATCAAAGGAGTCCAATGGAGGCGTTACAGCCTTTGCAGATCATTTATATATAAAACACACTTCAGGAAAGGGACTTCAGGCTATTATTCAGATATTCATAGCAAAATATATAGGTACCCTTTTATCTGTGTGAGAATAGCTTTCAATTGCAAGTAAGAAAGGAAAGAGGATTCTTTCAGAATGAATTGTGTTATGTTTTGTTTATCAACAGGTTTCCCACTGCAGATTTTTCCATCCATTTTTGTGTGAAAAAGGAATACCTCCTCTGTATAATTTAAACCACACTAACAGAAAGATAGATCGATGGATTATTCTACCTTGAAATGGGTTTGGGACAACAGCGTAATGATGCTACAGAAATATAGATTTGTTATGCATATATCTGTTCACGCCTTGAATGCTAATGAGACCGATATAAACAAAGTCACTTGTTTGTATTGCTCCGATTTCTACGGTGTGCTGCTTTTTATAAACCTGCAATATGTCACAGGATTATGAAACCCTCTGTGATCCTCCTGAGAGGACACTGTGGAGAGCTGCATGTAGCCTCTAGGTATTCTGTTATGCTGCAGCTCCCGATAATGAACAGATTGTGCTTCCTTGACACATGTTTGACACTTTGCTGTTGAGGTATACGTATACTCAGGCTATTTTATTGATTTAAAGGACAAGTAGTAGGCTTTGTTCCAATTTAGAGGAACCAGAGAAGACTAGTTTCTCAGAAAAGCATTTCACTTATCTTGTTGTTTTCAGAGCGGCAGGAAAATACATAAAAAACCCATTTATTGATTCTTCATGAACTATTTTTTACATTTATTCAGTAGATATTGATCTGATTTGCTTCCTTCTCATTAACCTTCTCTTCCTTTTCTTCTCCCCCTCTAGTTTTTCTCAGAAATACCCACCCGTGAAATTCCTGTCAGAAAAGGATCGGAAGAGAATTCTGGTATGGGATAAACACGATTTCAGACGACCTTTACAATAATCGTTATTATACTGAAGATTTAACCCTGATTCGAGCCACTAGCTGCTTAGGGTTTGAACAGAATGAAGTTCTAATCCTTATCTTTCTCTGAATTAAATCTAAACGGGGAATTTCTGGTTTTACACAAAATGGGTCTTATTGTTAGCTCTGCGGCTGTGGCCCTGTGGATATTTATGGTTCCAGGAAAATGTATCCTGATGACTTTCGCTATCCTCCTGACTTTTCATGAAGCCCCGTCAGGAACTTGACATTTTTGGGTTCAAGTGAAAACATTTTTAATCAGTCAGGTTAATTTCTGACTTTCTGTCTGACACCAAGAAAATGTTTTTGATTACTTAGCAAATACAAAAAAATGCTCCACTGATGTTTTACTGTTGTTTTTACCAAATGCCTCTTGCATCAAAGGCACAACGTTTAGGATTACTGAACCAACAACACTTTATTTTTATTTTGACGGCAGTTATGGTCAGCATCTGATTGGTCTGCTAGATAAAAACAACATGGGGAAGTGCAAATTGGTACACGTTTATTTATAAAGCTTTGTTGGGTAAACTCCCGTATTATATCTGCTCTCTGATAACACAGAGAGTTGCAAGCAGCTATTGTCTGAGATCGCATGATGTAGTCTTGTTAGATGTGCCAAGAGCAAGGACTGTCTTAGGTAAGACAGCTTTTATGTGCGCAGCTCCACTTGCTTGGAACAATCTTCAGCAAGAATTGAAACTGAGCAATCTCATTCCTCTGCATGTTTTTAAAGCTAGGCTAAATGAAATGCTCGTTGATACTATGGGTACTTGTAAATGTCTATAACTATGTAAATGTACCTGTAAATATGATGTCCTTTATTGTTTCATGTGGAACCTATTTGCTGCAGGTCTCCCTTGAAAAAGAGATCTATGATCTCAATGGGACCATCTGGTTAAATAAAGGTTTGAAATGAAATTAGATGAGAATTGGCTTTTTAACCAATATTTAGCACCATGGCTGCTATAAGTGTTTTAAGTTCTTGTATGCACATCTTGTATAAAGCTGTTCATACTGTGGTTAAATGGTAAAAGTAGTGTACTGTACATTTCCTCTTAATTTTCATTTCAAATAGTGTACATTTTTATCAATTAATATATTGTTTTAATTTCTAAGACAAGTCAAAGTGTCTGCTGAGTAAAATGCCCGTTGATTTAGACTTCACTCTTCCTTTAGAGTACATACAAAAGTTTAATGAAACACAAATATGTATCTTCCTTTACTGACATGTGTTTTCTTCCTCTAGATCACAGGTGGGGCGGGGTTTGTGGGTTCCCACCTGACGGACAAGCTGATGATGGATGGCCACGAGGTGACGGTGGTGGACAACTTCTTCACGGGAAGGAAGAGGAACGTGGAGCACTGGATCGGCCATGAGAACTTCGAGCTCATCAATCACGACGTGGTGGAGCCGCTCTATATTGAGGGTGAGTTGGAGAATAACTGTGGGAGGGGATACATTGTTTATTAATACTTTAAGACCTGGTTGTCCAGAAGTAACTACATGTATTAAAACTATGAGAAGCCGGGAAGCTTTACTACTGATCACAGTACAAGGTATCATATGTTTCAATATGGAGTATGACCATAGTGTAGTGTTTCAGAAACAATAAAGAAAACTTCAGAAATGTCATTGAAATGCAGTGAAACATGAGTGGGTTGGGACTTTGGTTTTCCCTTAGAAATGAATTTTGTATTATTTATGCAGCATATGACACATTTAGGCACAGTTTTTGGTCTGTTTACTACGGTTCAAGGTTCTCCCAGTGTTCAATTCACCTCAGTGGTTTCAGGACAGAAAAGTCCGGAAAATATGCTTTACACAAACCACAATGAGTCCCTAGTGCAGGAGACAAATGCTTCAGTATTTCCTTTCAGTGTGTTTGCAGGATCAGGAGATCATATATCTAAAGTCTTATTTGGTAGCAGTTAGTAGCGTTTAGGCACAGTAGCGTCTGCTGTCACTGCGGGGAGGAAATGCATTCATCTCAGTGTGTTGTTGACAGAGAGTGCTATAATGACTTCCAGTGAGGCTGTTGGTTCAAACTGTATTTGATTTGAAAGAGGCCCTATTATATGTTCTGAGGTTTTCCCTTTCCTGTAGTGTGTTATAAAGGTTTGTGTGCATGTAAATGGTTTGCTAAAATCCTAAAGGAAAGGAAGCCTCCATTAGACTCCTTTTGTTTCCTTTGAAACATAATGAATTCACTGTGTAACACTGTACTTGATAGGCTAAGGGGCTGGACATCTCTAAGCAGTTGACCAATCACAACAGAGCCGGCCAGCTAACCAATCAGAGCAGACTGGGCTCTGGTTTCAGACAGAGGGTGAAAAGAGGTGCTGCAGCACAGGTAGCATGAGAACAATTAAGAGCTTTTTGAACATTAAAGCGTGGAGACATGTCACAGCAGATGCTCAAAATACAAATATGATCCTGAAAATAGGCATAATGTCCTCTTCAAGTATTTTATTAATGCTTACGACGCCATTCAAATCATACAAATATAACCTGGCTCAGTCACTAGCAGAAGTGAGACTGAAAGTGGTGGATACTTTGCTGCTTTATCGACAAAACTACTCTATCTTGTATTTAAAATTAATCTGTCATTTAAAAGTCTGCTACTACATTTAGTTAGATCAGACAGCACTTATACCTCATGCGATGCAAAACAACCCTATTTGAATCGTTGTATATAACCTAAAAAGTAAAAAAAACCTATAGAAGGAAGTAAGGATACTAAGAAAGTTGGAAATAAAGAGAAGAGAGTTTTGAAACTGTTTGTTTTCTCAATTTATCTCCAACAGCTTGTTCTCCCCCGATTGTCACCTCACAGTACGATTTCTAGGTGGGGGCTCACAATGATTGGCCAAGAGAATCGATGCGTGTGATGTTTTCGTTTGTCTGTTTGTTTACTTTAGACCAGTGCCAAATGCAACCTGTTGAGCTCTGCTAGGCTCAGAGACGACGGTGGATTTGAGATGGTGGGGGGTGGGCCTTTTGAAATGCTGAAGGAACAATGAAAGAAATTGATAACAGCACTTTTTTTTTTTTAGCAATGGCAGGCATGGCAAAGAAAAATAGAAAGCTGAGTGTTGATGGATCAAATAACATACTGTTGGAAAAATATCACTCGCGGCTTGAGCTTCAATATCAGGATACATGTATTTATTATCCTTGCAAGAATGAAAGTAGTCATCACATGCAGAGCTTATGATACAATTAGTTCCAGATCAGTGTCCTTCAGATGCTAATATACAAGACAGGGTGTTATTCAGTCACAAGATACGTGAATACCGGTTCAAAGCAGTATTCTATGCTTTGTTCAGATTAGCTAAGACCCACGTAAGCAATACACATGTCAATCATATGTCTATCTCCATAGAGGCTGAATCATCATGTTAATCACATACTGTAGCTATCGTATGTCTAAAATAGTCCTGACGCTCTTCTAGGTAATCATACATCCTGTCATGTACACAGCTACGTAGGGCCTTTGTTATCATGTATGTGCTACTCTGATATTGGAAGAGTACATTCAGTAATTTCCCAACATACCTATAACTGCTAAGGTGTATTAATATCTGCTGCCGTGAAAAGATGATTTAATTTTGTACGCAGCAGTATACCTAATGTTTCTGCCTGATTCAGCTCAAGGCCTTGGCTCCAGTTTTAGTAGGAAGACACTGAATGATCCATCAGAGTAATATAATGCATGAACAGTACCAGTGCTGCATCAATTCAAGGAAGAAGTATTCAGATCTTGTACTCAATTAGTAGTAGAAATACCAAAGTTTAGGTATACTCAGTTACAAGTCAAAGTCCTGCAATCTGAATGTTCCTCAAGTAAACATTTTAGCATGAAAACATACTCATTATGCAGATTGACCCATTTCAGAATAATATATGATATGGTTTGATTATAAAGTGTCAAATAAATGTGGTGAAGTAAAAGTACAATATTTACCTCTGAATTGCAGTGACGTAGAAGTACAAATCAGTACAAAAATATAAAACTCAATTACCTACAAGTACCTCAAAACTGTACTTCAGTAAAGTACTTGAGTTAACTTGAGTAAAGTTTATTTTCCACACTAACGATACATTGATACAGCACAGAAGTATCTGGTTTACATCAAACAAAGTAACTGTTGTTATGAAATACTTCGTTTCACCTCAGTGTAAATGACTCCCACAGAGCCGCTGAAGATTATGTTTAAGGTTACGCAGGCACCAGAAGACAATATTTAATAAAACTAGTAAACACAACTGCATCATAAACCTGGTGTCCCTGTGTCAGTAACATAATGTTCTTCCCTGTAGTATCACAAATCCTCACAGTCTTCAATGCAATGTAACAATTTTGTGATAATGTTACAAACGGGAACATGATCATTTTGTGGGGTTTGCATTTTGATTCAATGAAGAGGAATTGAAGTAGAAGGAGTCTTGCTAACTCCGTGAAAATGACCACCACATGACGCCTCATGACTGTCGCCAGAGTTATATCCTGGCGCTTGGAAGATAAAGAAAAAGCATGAAATGGAAATGACTCCAAACAACGCACTCAGGGAGACTTCCTGCTGCTGCCATTCGAATAAAAAGTCTGAGTCAAGGGGTGTTTCTCAATCGCGAGTAAAGCTGCTTCAGAGCCACTATTTCAAGCATACTACGTCATCGAGTGCCGCCGAAGTACTGTTCCAATCTCCAGCATACTTGGAAATCTACCGAGCCCGGCATACTCCGTTTGGAGAAATATCGAGGCTGCACATGAGTAGACTCCGCGGTCTTAAAATCCCCACAATGCTTTGCACACGGACCAATTTCCCCAAATCTGCGGCGGAAGATGTAAGAGGCGGGGCCTCTCATATGACGCACACCTGCACACTTGCTAGCCTGTTCCACTCTTTGTTTTCCGAATGCCAGGAAGTATTCTTGCCTCGCTACCAAGCAAGCGTACTCGCGATTGAGAAACACCCAAGGTCTCTGTATCTAAGGACATGAAATGTAATCATGAATACAGAAATATTGTGGGAGAAAATGGAACAAGCTGTGAAAGGGAATATGTTTTCAGCCATGAATCAAGAGGTCAATCCATCAACTGGTGATTACATTCACATTGAGAGGGAAATTGAAATGCTTGAGAAAATGATTAAAAAAAAAGAGCACCAGAAAATGGGACGGAGATTTAAAACGTATTGAAAACATACAAGGCAATTAGACTTTATTGCAGAGCACAATGTGCCCGGGCTTTTGTTAGGCCTAAGCCAATTGCATATAACATTTTCAGGTTCATAATAATATGTTGTGCCTCCAATGTGACGTGTCTCCATGCTTTAATGTTCAAAAAGCTCTTTATTTTTCTCATACTTCCTGTGCCGCAGCACCTCCTTTCACCCTCTGTCTGAAACCAGAGCCCAGTCTGCTCTGATTGGTTAGCTGGCCGGCTCTGTTGTGAAGAGTTAACCGCTTAGAGAAGTCCTGGCCCTTAGCCAATCATGTACAATGTGTTGTAGCGCTAACCAAAAGAAGTGTTACATAGTTATCATGATTTTACTAACACAGGGGACACTGGGTTTACATGCACAAAAACCTGTATTCCACACTATAGAGGACGCACTATAGGAAAGGGAAACTCGAAAAGCACAAAATGGGCCTCTTTAAGTATCATGTAGCAAATGAGTCGGTCACGTGTCACATCTCTTTCTTTGCAAGATAAAAGGCTGTAATTACTGCGCTATGAGCTACATAGAAAAATGATGATGTAATTTGGCTCTCACAGTTATAGACATTGAAAGCAACAGACAGCTTTTAATGCAGTCTTTATAATGCCTAGCTTTCAGTAAAAGCTTCAAGGTCAAGGTTCCAAATGAGCTGCAGAATTGATAAATGGAAAAGATCTTCTGCACTGTCTCTGAAAAATATGTTTTTTTGTTCATGTTTGAACTCTTGTCTTTGCAGTGGACCAGATCTATCACCTGGCGTCTCCCGCCTCTCCTCCCAACTACATGTACAATCCCATTAAGACACTCAAGACCAACACCATTGGCACTCTGAACATGCTTGGTGAGTACATTAAGAGCACTTAACGCTTTGTCACTTTATATAATGGACTCAAAAATAAGGCTTCATGGTGACATTTTCCTGTAACAATGTTGTCAAGACTTCGAGGTCTAATTTGAATCCGCCCACATTTACACGGTGGGGTTTCTCTGTAATAAACATGGCTTTCTTGTTTCAATTTCCGAAGAGCTATGCGGTATGTTGATCTTTTATATTGCAACAAAATAAAATATAGTTAATATTCCACAAAATATTTAAACATAACCTCAGTCCAGATCCGGCAGATACAAATGTGTTTTTATTATATATATTTTTACCACAATACTTAACCGAACATTACCCTCCCTCATTAAATGTTTCACTTTTATCCATGCCAATTGACTTTTGAATCCAGCAAGACACTCAGTGAGTGTCAAAACCTTGTGTGTTGTCAAAACCTTGTGGCTTTTAATACTAGTTGAACATTACATTTTTACATTTGTATGTGTTTTTTTTAATATGTTTCTAGTTATTGTGCTTTTTTATCATGTTTTTAATTATTGTTTTATTATTGTACTCCCATTGTGTTATTTAATATGTATTGCCTGTACAGCACTTTGGTCAACTGAAGGTTGTTTTAAATGTGCTATATAAATAAATTGAGATTTAACATTTCAAAAACAGGTTCCCATTTTAATATTATATACATTTTTTTAATTAAAAAATAAATCCAATCCGTACAACCAGAAGAACATTTTGTATCTCAGCCTGTGGAGTGAGACTATGGAACAGTGTGAATGTGGAGCTAAAGTGATGTCCAGACATTAACCATACTGTATATGTATATATGTCAATCAACAAGTAAAGCAGATTAATAATAATAACAACAATAATAATTAATAATATTAATAATGATAATTATTAATAATTATTTATAGATTATAAATAAATAATTTAGGGACAAGGGGGCGAGATTAAATAAATGATACTTCTTCTCACTCCTTTTCGAACACTAGATGTGGGACTGTTTATGTTGCTTATGCTGTTGTTGTTGTTACTTGTCACTTTGTTTTGTTTTGTCTTGCATGACTATGCCCTGCAACATTTCTTTGTTTTTTGTAATTATTTATTTTACTTGTTCTAAATCAAATGTATCAATCAATCAATCAAAAAAACTGATGAGGATATGACCTCTCCTCTCACTGACCTCTCTCCTCAAACATTTCAGAACTTCTCTTCTGTAAGTATTGTCAAAGCCCTGTATGAATATCGATGTAGAGCTTTTACACTAGAAGACTGTTCCCACTGTGTTTTAAGGGGAAGAAAGAGACCGGAGCAGACTGATTGATTTCCTGCTCTTTAATTATGTCTTCGCTTAATTAAAGAGCAGGAAATCAATCACTCTCTTTTTATCTCTCGTTGAGCTGAGAGTTTTGTTGTTTGTCTTTCAGGTTTAGCCAAGCGTGTGGGGGCCAGACTTCTGCTGGCTTCTACTTCGGAGGTCTATGGAGGTAAGGCAGAGACCCCCCCCCTCACTCATCTTTAAATATTGTGCTGCCGCTTTCTAATAGAGAGGCGAAGTCCCTCCCCTTCCGGTTGAGCTCCATGGGACCTTATTTCGGAAAAATGATGTATTGAAGTCAATGGGGAGAGAAAGATTATCTTTCGATTCCGTTTGAATTGTGCCACGAATTACACATATGATGTTTGTCAATTTAAAAGATAATTTTGCAAGTCAAAAAAATAAAAATTGTGTCGTAAAACTTTGAAGTAACACTTTTTTTGTGTGAAACGCTCAATGAACTACATCTCCCGTCTCGCACCACACACCAAGACGGCCGTCACGTTGGCACATTTCACTTCTTTCTTTCAGAATGAGGCGAAAAGTATTAAAAGAGGTGAAAATCACTCCAAGTCTGGGCATGTTGAGAGCTGTACATACACACAAGGGGAGTTAGTCGGTTCGTAAGAGCCAGCATGCGGGACCGGCTTTACAAGGTTTCGTTGAGTAACACGAGTGTAATGTGTAACGTTAATGACATCACTTACGCGACTCTGGGATTTGTAGTCTTTCTAGTTGCATATTTTTCATAGTCTTATATTTCAACAGTTTTACAACAAACTGACTTTTTTGACATGGAAATTATTTTTTTAAGATTGACAAACATCATATGTGTAATTCGTGGCACAATTCAAACGGGATCAAAAGATAATCTTTCTCTCTCCATTGACTTCAACATATAATTTTTCCGAAATAAGGTCCCATGGGGCGGAAGTAGATGGGCGGGACTTCGCCTCTCTATTACTTTGTGAGCAAATGTTGAGCTTTATGAATCTCACATCAGGATTCTCGATGGACTTGTTTTTTTTTTTCTTCAAATACATACTTACATGATTGTGACGAGCATAATATTTGTTCCCTGCCCAACTCTCTAAGTCTAAGTGCTTGAACTCCGTGAATGGATGGAACTATCAACAAAACAACAGCGTTTTATTCCCCAATGTCATATTTAATAGAAAAATAATGATGCACCTCTTATTGGAGAAAGAAGAATGGAGAACAGAGAGGTTTAGAGAGGGACAAAATGCTGAAAGAATGTAAACCAAAGAGGGAGATGGAAAACAGTTCCATGTTGAGCACAAACAGCTCTCTTAATCCTCGCTGTTATAACAAAGGGCTGCACTCAACTATAAGGTTCACCGCTGTCCCTTTCCACTTATAGAGGGTTGGGGTTCGATTCCCTGCCTGTCCACCTATAAAACGCCCAAGGTAACGCAGCTTTATTTCTGTTCTTTAGTGGCTCACATGGACACTTGGAGGTCATGCAAAGAAAGTGTTATGCATGTTGTGTGTGTGACAGAGTGCAGAGAGAACATGGGCAAAGGGGATTTGTTTGTCCCATAAGAGGTGCATCACTATTTTTCTATTAAATATGACATTGGGGAATAAAACGCTGTTTTGTTGATAGTTCCATCCATTTATACATACTTCATCCTCCTGTCACGGAGTTCAAGCACTTAGACTTAGGCGCCGTTTACACGAGGAGAAAACTGCTTGTATCTGCATAGTTTCGCGTGCGTATAGCCCTATTATTTACACGAGGCCGATAGAAACTGACCCCACAAACGATAACGGGTCCCAAGGTGGATAGATTTGCAAACGAAACGCTCTGGGGGGTCAACCGAGTCCGTGTAATCACCTCTATACGAATATTTCCTGAAAAAATAGCGATAGCCCCGCCTCTCCCCACCTCTCCTGCTCACTGCTGTAGCAACTATCAAAAATAGCTGTGTTAATTAAACGCACAAGGGGTTCTCGAATGAAATAATATTATAAAAGGCAAACCAGAATTGTTAACGCCCAATATACTCCTTAAACAAAATAAACAGAGTCAGATTTCATGCATTGATCCATTATATTGACAAAGGAGCGATCTCACCCGGTGTTTGTAGAGAATATCTCTCTTTCTGAGCCGTCCTCTCCACGGAGACGTGCTTCTTGGTCGGTCGATGCAATATCCACAGATTCGGTTTCTTTCAGTTAACTTCCCCGTTGCATTTATCCATATGCTGAGGAAATGACTATATCCCGCTGAATACCAGCAATCGCCACACACACTTCCTCCTGTCAGTAGCTACTGCTAGTGCTACTGCTACTGACCATGCTACAGATATTAGTGCAAAATCTACAGCTCCTCTACCACAACCATCAGCAACAAGTGGACATGGAGAATTACATGAACTACATGTTGCTAAATACACCGCGGGGCTTAAACAGAAGGGTAGCCATGGCAACATTGCTGCGGGGCTGCTCGGGCTGCTCTTCTTCGTTGCTTTTGGTGTATTTTGGCGGAAGTTACAGCGCCACTTACAGTCCCAGCATATGTACTACAGCGTTTCCAGCGGCCTCGTTTGAACAGACACGTTAAATGAAACGAATGCATGTGAACGGAAGACTTTTTTGAATACGCATACTGTGCATAAACGCAAACGGTCCCGTGTGAGTGGGGCCTTAGGCTCACAACGTTTGTGTAGTACATATGCCGGGACTGTAAGTGGCGCTGTAACTTCCGCCAAAATACACCAAAAGCAGCGAAGAAGAGCAGCCCGAGCAGCCCCGCAGCAATGTTGCCATGGCTACCCTTCTGTTTAAGCCCCGCGGTGTATTTAGCAACATGTAGTTCATGTAATTCTCCATGTCCACTTGTTGCTGATGGTTGTGGTAGAGGAGCTGTAGATTTTGCACTAATATCTGTAGCATGGTCAGTAGCAGTAGCACTAGCAGTAGCTACTGACAGGAGGAAGTGTGTGGCGATTGCTGGTATTCAGCGGGATATAGTAATTTCATCAGCATATGGATAAATGCAACGGGGAAGTTAACTGAAAGAAACCGAATCTGTGGATATTGCATCGACCGACCAAGAAGCACGTCTCAGTGGAGAGGACGCGCTCAGAAAGAGAGATATTCTCTACAAACACCGGGTGAGATCGCTCCTTTGTCAATATAATGGATCAATGCATGAAATCTGACAATGTTTATTTTGTTTAAGGAGTATATTGGGCGTTAACAATTCTGGTTTGCCTTTTATAATATTATTTCATTCAAGAACCCATTGTGCGTTTAATTAACACAGCTATTTTTGATAGTTGCTACAGCAGTGAGCAGGAGAGGTGGGGCTATCGCTATTTTTTCAGGAAATATTCGTATAGAGGTGATTACACGGACTCGGTTGACCCCCCAGAGCGTTTCGTTTGCAAATCTATCCACCTTGGGACCCGTTATCGTTTGTGGGGTCAGTTTCTATCGGCCTCGTGTAAATAATAGGGCTATACGCACGTGAAACTATGCAGATACAAGCAGTTTTCTCCTCGTGTAAACGTCGCCTTAGAGAGTTGGGCGGGGAACAAATATTATGCTCGTCACAATCATGTAAGGTTCAAGAAGAAAAAAAAATCCAGTCTCTGTATTAATGCTAGCGCTGGGTGACCATAAATCCACTGGAATATACTATACCACACACACACACACACACGCCCACACTCGCCCACACACACACACGCCCACTCACTCACTCCCAACCTTCACCTACCGCTTCATCTCAGGAAAGGAGACTAGATTGTCAAACCCAGAAGACATCACCTCAGAGGGGGGAGAGTTGATGAAAGCACGTTGCAGCATATTGCTTCAGTGTAAAGCTTACATTGGAGGGCAGTTGTTGTGGAAATTGCTTGAATACATGCGTCAACACTGTACCGCAGACATATTAAGTGTGAAGCGATGGAAAGGCAGAGAATTAGCACTGCGCTGTGATTTAAAGGAGCACTTTGAGTGAATCACAGATGAGCTATGCAGCCTTTTAAGTAACCCTAGCCATGTTGCTCTCTTCTCTACATTCCTCAAGTGTCACTGGGACCATACTTAATGCATTACTGTGTGTAAAACCAGTAAAACCTGCCAAAAGCCCCGGGGCAGACAAATGAAAATGAATTGGAAACGCTAAAAGCAAGCAGCCCACATGGCATGCACATTCAACATTTGAGGGTACAAACTATGCACAAGAGTTCATATTGAAAGGTTCACATTTCCTATTTTAAAAAGGAACATGTTTTGCTTTACTGGAGCTGCAGATGAAGAAGACTAGATGGCGGGAATGCTGACCGTGCACACCTCCCTGATGATGATGAACCCTCCCCTAACGCTTCTTTCAAAACACTTGAGAGACAAAAACATGACATACAGCTACTGTGAAAGGTTTAAAATAAATATTGTCACTTTACCACCACACACACACACACACACACACACACACACACACACACACACACACACACACACACACACACACACACACACACACACACACACACACACACACACACACACACATATATTTTGCAAATTCCAACTGATTGACAGCTTATTTTTGGTCAATTTCTACCTTTATCTTCACCTAAATGCATTTTCTTGAATTCTGGCAATCTCAAAAGTATCACCAAATGATTGGGCATCCCTAATTTAGTTGGATATGACACCTTAAATGTTTTTCTACAATATTTGGTTCCAAAATTAAGCGTGTTTGAACATTTGACCTGAGAGAGACTGGCGGCCATCTTGGATTTGACCTCTCACGGTCCTCACGGGTCAAATCTGACTTCCCTCCACATCTGAAAATAAACCTTCTGGTATGCACTAACTATGTTAGAAATGTCATGCTTTTCTCATAAAATGCACAATTGTTGTGCTTATCCGCTGTACTAATATGCGCATTTAGAAATATGATTATGACATTTATTTAGCTGATTAAATTATTTTTAGTTAATATAAATCCAGAGGCGGCCTACAAAAAAATGCCATCACAGCCACTTCATTCAAGATCCCTTAGCTTCTACATTTGTGCTAAACATGTTTTAAACCGTTTATTTCACAGATCCAGAGGTTCATCCACAGAACGAGGAGTACTGGGGCCACGTGAATCCAATCGGTCCTCGTGCGTGCTACGATGAGGGGAAGCGCGTGGCAGAGACCATGTGTTACGCCTACATGAAACAGGTATCATTACCGCACGGTGTTCATTTGAAGGGAAATCAGGTTAGAAAGAGGTAGTCATTTTTTTTTGATTGACACTCAATTGTCTCTGTGACTTTCATCAGTAAAATGCTTTGGTTCAACGGCACACTCCAAGATGGCTGGAATGCAATAATCAAAACGGTAAAATAATAAATCCATTGTGGTTGTTTTCTCAGATTTAATGGTTATAAATAGAAAATGTCACAGCTTTCTGGTGAGGAGCATAATTACTTCTAATCTAATATGTAAAGTGCAACGATGAGTATATTCTTTGTTCCATTGGCATAAAATCAATTGAGGAAATTATGATTTTTTTTGTACAATGTAATTAATAACATACAAATAAGTTGTTTATCATGAAGCCTATTGTATGAATAGATTTTTTGACATGGTTAAGTCTCAGTAAATACATGACAATCAATCATTGGGTTATTATAGAGGTCTGTGTTTTCATGAATGTTTCCTTAAATATCCTGACTGGATGATGATGAGACTTTTTGATCATTTCCCCCCGCCGTGACTTGATTGACGGCAGCCTTTGATGATCAGATATGATTGGCTTCTCTTGCGTTGCCTCCAGGCAGGTGATATTTATTTATCTGCCTCGTCTCCTGCTCCTCCTCAGCTGCTCATTATTTTTTTCACACTTTCTGGGAGAATTCTCGCTAACAGACGGCTTTAAATATCCAGGTGTCAGTCGTTTGAGCACGGGGACGAAGATATCACTCATTACATCTTTTGCCCAGTCATGTAATCGAAATTCATTAACATTTGAAAACTGATGAAAAAGCATTTATTTCCTTCTCCCCACACAGAAGGCAAACATTATGAAGATGGAAGACATCAGTGGATTCTAATCTCCAATTTATTAGATTTATTTAACAACATTTTATTATAGGCAAACTATTCAGTGACATTTGAAGCACAGCTTAATGTAATCAAAGTTTAAAAAGAAAATGCATTATATGAAAGGATGAGCATCTCTAGGCTTTTTGCACTTTTATTGATACTCCTCAATAAAAACTTTATTTTAGGAACAAAAGGAATAACACGTTTTTGTTGCTGATTTATAATAATAAACTAACCTTAAAGGTGGGGTAGGTAATTTTGGAGAAACCAGCTCGAGTGCGCTAGAATTTGAAAATACACAGCCGGAAAAAATCTGCCACTTCCTTACAGAGCCCCTCCTCCAACACACACGTACGCGCACATGACCAATGAGGGCACGAGATAAGTTTGTGCACAGATGGAAGGCTGACAGGCAGGTAGGCCATCCAGTTATTTTAGCCGGGCCGGCTAAAATGATTGGTCGTGCTTTTTACAGTACGAAGGCTTCCACAGATGACATTTTTTTTATGGATTTTTTGTCAAAGCACTTAAGATATTCATTGCTATCGGGATGTTAAGAGCATTCCATGGAATATAACAAAAAGTGTATCTCGAGCCGGTTTCTCAAACTTACCTACCCCACCTTTAAAGAGGAGATACCATGCCCATTTTCAGGTTCTTATTTGTATGTTGTGCCTTTGACATGTCAAGCTCTTTATTTTTATCATACTGCCTGTGCTGCAGCACCTCTTTTCACCCTCTGTCTGAAACCAGAGTCCAGTCTGCTCTGAATGGTCAGCTGGCCGGCTCTGTTGTGAAGAGTCAACCGCTTAGAGATGTCCCGCCCCTTAGCCTATCATGTACAATATGTTGGAGCGCTAGCTAATAGGAGCACAAGTGTTACAAAGTAATATCACTATGTTCAGGAAGTAAACAAAGGAGTCCAATGGAGGCGTTTCAGGCCTTTTCAGACCATTTACATGCACACAAACCTATATAACACACTACAAGCGAGGGAATTCCCCTCAAAACCCTAATAAAGTCTCCTTAAATACAGTGTTGGAGGTCACCAGGTAGCGAAGAGCAGCAGTTTGCGTACATTTAATCCCAACTCCTTTTCAGCCAGTTTAACTAAAATGTGTAATTAAACACATGTATGCTTCTTTATTTATGTTTTGCCAAGGGATTACATTACATTACATGTCATTTGTTTGATGCTTTTATCCAAAGCGACTTACATACATTCAGTACTGTGGACAATCGCCACAGGAGCAATTTGGGGTGAAGTGTCTTGCCCAGGGACACAACGACCTGCTGACTGCAGTGGGACTTGAACTTGCTATCCCCTGATTCGAAGTCCAGCACTCTATCCACTGAGCCACAGCCTCCCATGGCAGGATCATGGCATCCTCTTCCTAATTAAATATATGAATACTGCAAAGATAGGTGCAGATGTTTCCATGTCATTAAACATGAAATCTCAGCATCTCCAACAAGCCCTCTGAGGCTCGGGGACATGAGCAGCCTGCACATGTTTTCTCGTTCGATCGCAGATGCTATGTCAGTCCCAGAAGCATTTGCAACTGTCTATCATAACTACAGTCAGCAGCAGGTGAACACATATGCAATCTGCTCTGCAAAGGTGTTAAATAATTGAATTAAACTCGCATGTTATTTTTAAGAGCTCCTGTGCCTCAGTTGGGAAAATGTCCCCTTTTTATTTTGAATGGAATAATCAAATGCATGATGCTTCGTTAAGTCTGTTTTAGGCAGCCTAAAGCTTACACATTAGGGGTGTTTTAGAGCATTTTATAAAATATTTCGCCAAATTTGCGTTTATTGTGAGTTTTCAGAGTCTCTTCACCTTAATCATATTTCATATTTTGTCTACTTTATTTATTTCTTAAGCCAATATAATTGCAAACATAAGAGCAACCTTGAATAAGCACACATTTTCAATTGATGCAGCGACAAATACATCACCAAATGCACGCACACGCACTCACGCACGCACGCACATCCTGACAAACACTTGATCGTATTGTTACATTTCAGCCCTCGAGTGTGAAAACTGTGGTCGCCAAACGGTGGGCGAATGCTGTCGATCCACAGAAGTGAAATATAGAATATAGAGCTGTTATTCTAAATTATGGGAACACCCGTCTTTCTGATTCTCCTCTGATGTTTGATTGGCAGTCATTTATGTGTACATGCACATAGGTCGAGAATGTAATGACCCCAAAGCAAAGTGGTTGCCTGTTAGGATGTAGGATGTCAATTACAGATGATTTTATGCATGCTCAGATGGACGGGCTTTAATTCAGAAAAAAAAAAGATTTGTGGTGGCCAAGTAATTGGATTATAGTTTCTGGAAAATGCCAATAATACACAGCATTATTATAATTCATCAATATCGTGCTTAAGGTGCATAGACAGTAATGTTTTAAAGGTTTCCTATCATGCTATTTTTAGGCATATATTATGGGTCTCGGATACAAAAATATAAAAACATGTCTATGATGTGTTTTGCTCAAAAAACCAAACAGATCACCCATTTTAGACATCCCTCATATCCCTCTGTTTCAGCCCTGTTAGAGAAACGCTGATTTTGGGTCTTTAGCTTTAAAAAAAAAGAAAAGGGGGGTGGGAGCTAATGCCTGCTCAGAATTCTACCCATTCTCAGCTAAATGCTGCCGTGATTAAATGCCATATCATGTTCAAAACCACATTAAAGGGCCCATGTCATGGCCATTTCCACTGATCATAATTCCATTGTTGAGGTCTACTAAAATAGATTTATACTGTGCATTTTTCCAAACTCACATTGGTTTCTCATACAGCATCTCTGTAAACTACGTGTATTCACTGAATTTCACTCTCTGCCTTTAACGGCTCGTTGTAGCTCCAATAGCTCCAGCCCCCACCCTCCCTGTGAGCACAGTGTGCTCTGATTGGTCGGGACGTTGTGAATCGCGCTGAGCTCCGTGGAGGTGTTGTTTCCTTGTTAGCGACACACAGCCAAACACAGCCAAACTCATCCTGAGCACACACAAAGTCACAGCCGAAGTAAAAACAATAAGTGTGGCTTGATATTGAGTAAGAAAAAGGTTGATAAACGCTGTGAGAATGGGTCTGCAGAGAGAATTTCGCCGCAATCCCAACTGTCTGTTATCAGCCTGCAGCCAGGGAGGAGAAATCAGCTGAGCTGCCTGCTCCCTGCACACAGATGTGTGTGTGTGAGGAAGTCCGTGGATTGGTCAATTTGGACCAATCAGTGGGGGCTTAACGTAACGGCTCCGCGGACGTAAGGTAACGGCTCCACGGATTGGTCCATTTCGTTCCGGGTACGGCTTGACATCATGCCGTACCCGGAACGAAATGGAAGAATCAAATGGACAATGACGTATCTCCAACGAGGCGTTTTGGGGAGGTATTTTCTGTGTTAGAGTTTTACTCGCTACAGGGTGTACTTTGAGGGTTTGTGACTCTGCAGACCGTTTACATGCATAAAAACCTTCATAACACACAAGGGGACGGGTAATAACCGGAAAAGCATGACATGGGCCCTTTAAGGATTATTTCTGAAACAGTATGGAGCTCAAATGCTTTTTCTCTTGCGGGATTACCACAAGGTGAGTTCCTTTTTTATTTATTTCCTGATTTTTTTTACACATACTCTCTCCAGTACAGGTTAGCTCTGAGTATTAGCGATGCTTGCTAATGTAAACAAAGACCATATTACGTCCAAAACATTGCGCATTATTTCTGATAGCAACGTTTCTGATAGGGCCGTGGGTGTGAAGCCCACATTTCTGATATTATGTCATGTCGGACGCAAATCTGGATCAGCTCTGTTGTACCTCCGTTTTTAGAGATGTGGGTACGGAGGAAAAGAGAGAGGGTTTTATTTTCTGACACTTTGTGAGTTCCCTGACACACCGGGGACACATATTTATGTATAAAAGACTTCAGAAAGTGCATTTTGCATGATAGGAGACCTTTTAAGTCAGAAACAAAGCATGTTTCACGCTTTGAGAGCAGCCAGGCTGTGGAGGTACAGAGGGACCAGGAGCTACACTGCCCTTTTGTTTTAAATAGGGCAGATGTGTGTAAATCCTTTAAAAGGGTTAACCCATACAAGGCTCCTGGACCTGATGGCATCCCTGGCCGTGTTCTCAGGGTGTGTGCAGTTCAGCTGGCAGAGGTGTTCACAGACATCTTCAACAGGTCCCTGCTGCAGTCTGTAGTCCCCACATGTCTTAAACACTCCACCATCATTCCTGTCCCCAAAAAGACAATCATCACCTGCCCCAACGACTACCGCCCAGTAGCACTCACCTCCATCATAATGAAGTGCTTTGAGCGGTTAGTCAAATTATTCATCACCTCCTCCCTCCCTGACTCTCTGGACCCCCTGCAGTTTGCCTACAGAGCAAACAGGTCCACAGACGACGCCATAGCCCTCACCCTCCACACTGCCCTCTCACACCTGGACCCGAAGAAGAGGAACACATATGTGAGAATGCTGTTCATTGACTACAGTTCAGCATTCAACACCATTGTGCCCTCCAAGCTGGCCATCAAGCTCAGAGACCTCGGACTCAACAGCGCCCTCTGCGACTGGATCCTGAACTTCTTGACGGGCAGACCCCAGGCAGTGCGGGTGGGAAATATCACATCCTCCACCCTGATTCTCAACACCGGTGCCCCTCAAGGCTGCGTGCTCAGCCCTCTCCTCTACTCCCTGTTCACCCACGACTGCGTGGCCACACACAGCTCCAACACCATCGTGAAGTTTGCTGATGACACGACCGTCATCGGCCAGATCACAGACGATGACGAGACGGCATACAGAGAGGAGGTCGAAAACCTGACATCTTGGTGCCAGGAGAACAACCTCCATCTCAACATCAGCAAAACAAAGGAGCTGATTGTGGACTACAGGAAGCAGCAGGGAGAGGGACACGCCCCCATCGCCATCAATGGGACTACGGTGGAGAGAGTCAAAAGCTTCAGGTTCCTTGGGGTCCACATCACTGAGGACCTGACATGGTCTCTTCACACCACCACCATCACTAAGAAAGCTCGACAGCGGCTCTTCTTCCTCCGCAGGCTGAGGAGGTTCAAAATGGATTCCAGGATACTCTGCAACTTCTACAGGTGCACGATAGAGAGTATCCTCACTGGCAGCATGACGGCCTGGTACGGCAGCTGCACCGACCTCGATCGTAAGGCTTTACAGAGGGTGGTGAAAACTGCACAGCACATCACCAGGACGGAGCTGCCATCCATGGAGGACCTGTACTCCCAGCGGCTCAGGAAGAAATCACTACGGATTATCAAAGACCCCCATCACCCCAGCCACAAACTGTTCTTTCTGTTGCCGTCTGGCAGACGTTACCGCAGCATCCTGGCAAGGACAAGAAGATTCGGAGACAGTTTCTTCCCGCGGGCAGTGAGACTGTTAAAAAATTGAACTGTTGAAACAACTTCAAACATTCAACTGCTACTCAGTAGTATGTATCTAATACCTAATATATATATATCATTCCAATAACTTGTATATAGACTCATACTGCACTATTCCACATCATAACTTTATTTCATTTTTATAACTATTATTATTTTTGTATTGCTCTTGCTCTTATTGTTATTATGTTATGTTATTATGTTGCATTGTTGGAGAAGCCTGTGACATAAGATTTTCAACTGCATAATTACTCTGTAGCTATGTCAGATTGACAATAAAGAACCTTGAACCTTGAACCTTGAATGTACAGTAGGTGTGTGTATAAGTGCAAACACTCCATCTTTTCCATTTACAAACACTTTCTAAGGCCTCCTCTCCAATTTGTCCCCATTGTGTCCTTGTTCTTCACCGGCTGAATATATTTGCAGGTTCTTACAATCACATTTCATGTTCCACATTTCCCCCAGACTCATCTACATAATGTTCATGTTTTTATTCATCTTATCTGAGCTTACATGTATTTACATCACATCTGAAGTAGCACATATTGATGCATGAGGGACTTATGAAGGCCATAGATTTTTTTGTTTTAATAAAGTAGGGCTTTGTAAATCTGTGGGATCACTTCAAGGAGAAGTACCCTCATTTATTCATTGCTGGAGAGTGTGTGAGGAGAACGTCGTGTCATACTAAACTGGGACTGAGAATCTGCTTTCCATGAAGAAATATTCTTAAAACTTGCACTTAGGGCTGCTCAATTAATCGTATTTTAATCGCAATTACGATTTTGGCTTGCAACGATTATGAAAACAACATAATCTAAATAAAATGATTTTTTTTTTTTTAGTAATCAACTGTTCACATTTATTTTTTCAATAAATGGATGTTTTCAAAGTAAATGGATAATCGTTTTTAATAATCGTGATATCAATTATTGACCCAAATAATCGAGATTATGATTTTTGCCATAATCGAGCAGCCCTACTTGCACTGTATTAAACACTTGGCTAATAGGGAAGAGAGCATGTGACTAGTGCCGTTCCAAACGTCACTTTTAGATATTCAAAGCTCTATTTCATAACCCTAAAGGAAAAATGTGGTTGATTAAATGTGATTTATAATGCTGTTTAAAGGTCCCATGTCATGGCCATTTCTACTGATCATAATTCCATTGTTGAGGTCTACTAGAATAGATTTACATTGTTCAATGTTGCTAAATCACATTGGTTTTCTCATACAGCATCTCTGTATAGTATGTATATTCACTCTCTGTCCTACACGCCTTGTTGGAGCTCCTGCCCCCCCCCCCCCCCCCCCCCCCCCCCCCCTTCCCTATGAGCCCACTGTGCTCTGATTGGTCAGCCAGTGGATTACTGGTGTCGTTTCCTGGTTGCTGCGTGGGGTCTGAGCTCCGCGGAGCTGAGTGAGTGTGTCTGCGGATTGGTCCATTTGGACTTAGTGACGTCAATAGGCCCCGGAAGAAAAAAATGGAAAAAGAAAAATCTCCAACGAGGCGTTCTGGGGCAGCATAGACACGTCTTTTCTGTGTTAGAGTTTTACTCGCTACAGGGTGTACTTTGAGGGTTTGTGACTTTGCTGACCGTTTACATGCAGAAAAAGCTACATGACACACAAGGGGACGGGTAACAACCGGAAAAGCATGACATGGGACCTTTTAAGGGACTGCTAGAAAGGCCCCGTAATACAGCCGTGTGCCTTTCTTTGAGTGCGGCAAAGTCCAAATGTTTTTTCAATGATAAGCTCTTTTTATACAGTATATACTATATAGACACATTATCTATTATTTGAACTGCCTATGTTGTAAATGTAAGTTATTTTTAATGTATACACACGACACCTACTGCACGTCTGTCTGTCCTGGGAGAGGGATCCCTCCTCTGTTGCGCTCCCTGAGATTTCTTCGATTTTTTCCACATTAACTGGGATTTCTTTGGCTGTTTTTTCTTGTTTGATGTGAGGGTCTAAGGGAAGAGGATAGTATTCATATTCTGTACAAACTGTAAAGCCCCCTTTGACAAATGTGTGATTTGTGATATTTGGCTTTATACAAATACAATTTGATTGATTGAAATGATTACATCTATATTTTTTCCATAAATGCTTTTGACTTCACCGTCCCCTGGAGCTGTTGTAAAAAAAGATGAATAATTTACTGATGTGATGCTTCTTTCTTGTTTCTCCGCTCACAGGAGGGCGTGGAGGTGAGGGTGGCGAGGATCTTCAACACGTTTGGCTCCCGGATGCACATGAATGATGGACGAGTGGTCAGCAACTTCATCCTGCAGGCTCTGCAGGGAGAGCCGCTCACTGTACGCTCAGTTTTACTCATTTAATACACGCCTGAAGCAAACCTCTACTAGGCTTTATTTAATGGAGATGTGCACACAATTAGCTCAATTATGGTTGTATGCATCCTAAATGATATGCAAGCAAATGGAAAAAGGTGGCAGCTTCTATAATTAAACATGATTTCAACTGAAGAGCCGCACACTGTAGGGCTGCTTAGTAGTATGAGTTATATGAAACACTTTAAATATATAATTTTGATGCAAACAAATCAAACCTAAGACTTTAAAACGGGAAATAGTATAGAATAAATGTCCATGTTTTTATTTAGAGAAAAACTCAGTATAGCAATAGGTTATTAGTCTGTAATAAAAAAACTATCATGACTAAAATAATCAAGTAGATTTGCTTGTATGTTTGGCAGAAATGTATTGTTTACCACATGATGACAAATGCACAAGTATGTGTTAATATGTCTTTATTGAACAAGGATCATGCACAAATACATGTCCATCTGCAGTCCTTGGGCAGGGACACACATCAAAATCAACAAACACTATAAACATTTGTGTCTCTCACACTTAAACAGATCAACATGTTACGATTCATTTCAACGTACATCTTAAATTACAGTAAAATGAACGAGACTGGTTGCTCAATATCCATTTTATTTCACCATGGGAAAAATAAGTGTTTGTGTATGCAGAAATTGTAATCAGTTTTGTTGTTGTTGTTGTTGTTGTTCTAGGTGTATGGTTCAGGTTCCCAAACAAGAGCCTTTCAGTATGTAAGGTAAGATCATATTTCATTTTTTTTTTTCTTATTTGTCACAAGAATCCCTTGTTATCTACCCACCAATTAGGAAGCAATATAATTACACATTCAAGATATAATTAATAACAAGTCATGTTGATTAACCATGCCTTCATATAACTATCTATTTAATGTATGTTGTTACTATAGTATTATTAATTCAATTCTTCTGGTGAATAAACCATATCAAAGGTGTGTATGCTCACTTGTGAATGTGAAATCAGGTGGAAGAGTGATTTTAATTTAAATGTTATAATTAAATACCAATATGTGCACGTCTCTCTGCCCGTAAGCAATATGTGTCGGTGGCAGGTTCAAGGAGCATCTATGGGTTTGTGTGCAGGTGATCGTGACATTAATTTAACCATTTTGAAGATGCAAGATTAAAGACACGGAGTCTTTGAAGCTCTCCTATCTCTTTAGAGCATTCAGACAGCGCTCTGTATGACTTTCACTTTGTGTAAACATTAAAATGCCAAGGTCTGCAGGTACATTAAAGCGAGCTCAAAAGAATTGATTACTAATGCAACAACTATACAGGTTTAAAATGCTAAATCTTCTCCTTCTCACAGCCACATCTGCTCTTGAATAATACCATGATAATTAACCTTTTTAATATGGCACCTTTCAAACAGACAAACAAAGCGTTTTCACACATTTAATTCACACAGAGAAACAACTTAACACATTATAAAACACTAATTCCTAAACAGACTAGGAATTCAAATCAAAGAAAGAAAAACTATGGCTCTCAATGTTAACACGATTCATCTGGAAACCTTTACCCATTTTTTTGTACGCAAATTAATCACATTACAAAGTTGGACCCAAACTTCTTCTCATAATTCCTCCGCGTATTATGCTCATTTTCAGAGTCATATTTGTATTTAGTGCCTCTACTGTTTAGATTCTTTAGGATTTTAGCCTTTGCAGACCATTTACATGCACCTAAACCTATAGAACCACCTGTTGCACTTTGCAAAGTTAATAAATAGTATGTACTCACTCATGGACTTTGGTTGTAATTAAATAAAAAAATTACATTACATCTTCACTGATCAACAGCAAAAAATAAGAGGTTTCATCCCCATTTTCAAAGTTAGTACACAGCTAGTCGTTTGCAGATTTGATTGGTAATAAGGTTACTATTGTTACATGCTAAATCTGAATCTCTCAGGTGAAACATTTTAATAAATATAAAAAATACAACTAGAACAGCAGTTAAAATGTCCTTAATGTCACATTTTAGGGCCCAAACTACGAATGAGAATGTGGTCACTTTATCAGCTAGTTGCTATCAAAGGTCGAATGTACGTATTTCTTTGGAGATGGTGAATATATGTTACTGTTTGATTACATTTAAAATATTTGTCTGCACCATTATAAAAAAAAAAAAAAAGTCTATTATTAAGTTAATCGAGAATGTGATTAACTTTCCAAGCCATCAGTAATTTAATCAGAACAATCCATAATAAATTATGTGAACTTGGTCAAAATAAAATATTAATGCCGCAGGGTCTTAAAGTCACCAGCCCTCAGAATACAGGCTCATGGACATTATGCAGCGGGTGGTATGAAACATTGATTGAGAGTCCAGACCAAGTCATATTTGCATGAGAAAATGCAATTTATCTGTCTGCCACAGATACTGGCAGGGAGACGAGGGAGAGAGGTGTAGCACTGAAGAAAGATACATAAATAATTATTTTTCCTTTTTAATTGCTAGTTGATTAAAAACAATTCTTTACTTGTGACTAATGTCCACTTACTGTAATGCTCAGACAGTGTATTCAAATGATAGTGATCACAAATTACTGTAAACGTTTTCTTTAAATTAGGAGTTGACATTTTTACTTGGAGGTCTGACCGCTAACAACTTTGTATATTTATGGAAGGAAGCAAATGTCAGATTGGTATCATTTTAATGGACAGCTTGGTACAGGTTTAAGAAAAGAAAATAGAAAAGTTGAAATTGTAATTTATGAGGGATTCAGACTCTAATGTTTAGTGACCGAGTGGAGATTTAATGCTGTGTTTGTTACACAGCATAGGGTTTGTTGGATGCATAATCTGTTTTATTGTATACATTTATACTGTAAACAAACGTTTGTTTACAAGTATTTGACTATCCGCCTCTTTGCATTGACTTTACATGTAATTGCGACGTACAAAAAAATTGCATCGCGTCCGGTGTGAAAGTTCCTTAAGTGATAGGCTAAGGGGCGGGACATCTTTAAGCGGTTGACCAATCACAACAGAGCTGGCCAGCTAACCAATCAGAGCAGACTGGGCTCTGGTTTCAGACAGAGGGTGAAAAGAGGTGCTGTGGCACAGGCAGTATGAGGAGAATAAAGACCTTTTTGAACATGGAGACATGTCACAGTAGAGGAAAAAAATGCACATTTGAAACCTGAACATCAGCATAATATGTCCTCTTTCAAAGAGAATAATGCAACCGGTAATAATTGACTTTCTCTGTAGTTGACCGACAACATTGCTTTTATGATGAAGCGGCTATTGATGGATGGAAACACACTATCAGCGCGTTTTGATCCGGGATGCTTTTCTCCAGTCACAGTTCTGCAGTTATCTTTGGACGGTTTCTCGTGTATCCTACAGCCTGCAGGGGTCTGACTATCTCCTGTGTCGCAAATGATCGTCTTTGTGACTTGCATGTTGCTCATTAAATTCAGAAAGCAGCTGGTTTCTAGACAGACTGCAGAGGAGTTTTGTTACTTTGCATACTCAACTAACGTCAAAGGATGTTCATCACCACACTTCACGGTCACCATTAACTGCCTCCCGGTTCCGTTATGCAAAGCTAAATGTTCAGAAGGCCAGATTAACCAAAGGAAAAACTGCAATTTTCTCACACAATCCTTTCGTGATGTATGCTTTTTTGTTGCTCAGCTGTAAAAGCGTGCAAGAACCGTCTGTGGGTGTGTTAGAAATGCATCACAGCATCTCTTCTCAAAAGATTTTTACCGTGTGAGTAATGGATCTTGTGGACATAATAAAACCTTCTACGAGTTATTGATTATGTGAAATAGTTCTCCTTTTTAGATTACACTTCTTTATGCTGATAAATTCTTCCTTTTGTGAATAATGATGAGAGGGACAGGGCAATAATAGCACAAATTTTCTTTCGGAGAGCAGTAACTTTTGAAAGCTGTCCTTCAGGATTCGTGTTATTCAAAAGTTATTGGCTAGACTAGACTGAATGAATGCATGTCGCAATTTAAGCCTCTACAGCGAACATTCTCAACTATGGTCAACTCAAGTATGTTTGGGAGGAATGGCTCATTCAGACATTGTCTACTACAAGGATGCGTGGATGTGTTATACACACGTCACCATTTTCTCTCAGGCTTTTTCAGATATTTTCACCATATAAATATTTCTTTGTGGAGGTTTTCCATAAGTCCCATTATCATGAACGCACTGAAGCAAATGCTGATGAACATTTGTTTGTGGTTATGACAAACTGTAATGTGCCAAGGTCACTTAACGAGCAAATAAAGATGTAAACATTTATCGCTGAGAATGTTGGATAACAAACGACTTTGCAAACGCTTTACGAGGGAATGAATGTTATTGAACCTCAAGGATACACACACACGCCGTTGTAGTGACGAACGTCGAATGTATACGAAACATTTTGAGAGTTTACAAGAAAACTTCTCATGGCAACTTTAACAACCCTAATATTCTCTCCTACGTATTCAGATCATGAAATATCATCTGAACAGATCTCATTATGTACAACAATCAGAACAATAATTAGGTAAATCGATATATTGTAGCTATTCCCTTTGTACCGTTAAAATAATATGTTTATTCTAAGTAGTGTTACGCTTATAGAGAGGAATATACAGCCAAATACAAAATACCTGCCATGAATCCCTTTTTTTGAAGTAGTTTTTTTATATAAACCATGTTGAATCCACTGTTAGTTCATATTAGAGGCTGCAAACTGACTGCATTTGTTTTGAATATTCTAGTCAGCCCTCATTGATGTAAAAGACATGGACAATGACCTTTCTCAGTATATAATGTAACATGCATGCAAATTTGACATTTGGGACAAAGTAGAGCTTACTGATGTGGATATCTTGCAGTGTGTAGGCTTTGAATGTGCGTGTGTCGGGGGAGGTTATAATTACATGGTATATGTATCATCAGTTAATTATGAACTCAATAATACATGTGGTTTATATTATATATCAGTGTCATGCTTCACTGAATATCATTCTATACATGATACAACATTTTTTAAAAAAACTTTTTGTGCATGAAGCAAACAGGAAAAAAGATGGCTTTACTGACGGCCCCCCGAACATCAGGTCCATCACTTTTTCTATTGGCACCATGCACTGAGGTATAAAAGGATGGATGGACGAGAGCTCAGGCTGACTCTTCTCACCTGGCCTTGGAATAATTTGCTTCAGTTGAATAACAACCCAACATTAAATTAATCATGGGTCGAGGTCAGCAGAGAAATTATATGGAATGTAATATATTACACGAACAAAGTACATCATGTTCTCATAATCAAATATCTGTGTGACGAGCTGATGCTAATGCCACATGCTGGAGGAGTTGATCTTAAAGGTCCCCTATTATACTGTTTTTCATCAATATATTATAGGTCTCAGATATATACAAAACATGTCTCTGAAGTGTTTGGCTCGAAATACCAAACAGATCATTGTAGCATCCCATAAACCCCTCTGTTTCAGCCCGGTTTCAAAAGTTCTAGGAGGAGATTCAGGTGATAAGGTGGGCAGGGGTTATCTTGGTTGGTGATTGGCTAATGGTTACACAAGCCAAAAAAATCGTTATGACATCATAAAGTGGCCAAAATCTGATCAGCTCATTTTCAGACGGGTTTTTATATAAATGGATCAGGACAAAAAGTGAGCAAATCTTTTTTCCTGAAACTTTCAGAATCTCTTAACGCAGAGGGGACACATGTTGATGTATAAAAGACTTGAAAAAGTGGATTTTGTATAATAGGTGACCTTTAATGTGTGTGTTTCTCTCCAGTGATCTGGTGAACGGCCTGGTTCTGTTGATGAACAGCAACATCAGCAGCCCCGTCAATCTGGTGAGTTCACCTTACCCTGCGGAGTCCCTCAAATAGAAGGAAACGCAGCATAAGCAGACATTTAACGCCCGTCTCCTGTTGACACTGAATGATGGACGTTTATGAAATGTTTTTTTACAGGGCAACCCAGAGGAACATACCATATTGGAGTTCGCTCGTCTCATAAAAAGTCTTGTCAGTAAGGCCTCCGATCGATCCAAGTATATGTCTTGTATGTGTGTCTCTGGAAGCTTCTAACCTTTTCTATCTCAGTCCCTTTGCTGTCAAAATTCGCATCTCTGAATTTCCCACCCCCACTTTATGTTTCCTATTGTCTGTCTTACTCATTCATTCCATTTAAGCCCCTTATTGTTAAAGCATAGCACACGTTTTCTATTAAGATTCAAAAGATTCTTTATAATATGATCTTATTGCCATATGCACAATGGCTTCGGCGTAGGAGTTGGCAATGAAAATCCCAGGCTCGTCCAGCAATGACTCGTACAATACACTTTGCAGAATAGAAAAAAAAAGTACAGCAGTGAGTTCCAGGAATAAGAAAAACTTATATATCTAAATAGAATCTGGGCAGTACAATAAATACTGTATAAGTGAGCACAGTATCAAGTCATCTCTTGCAGTCGTTACACTCGATACAACCATATATCATAAAGACATGTTTTACTGGAAGAAGCTTAGCTCGATGACTTTATATATTTATGGTTATTGGCAATAAAAAAGAGCAGATTGTTGAAGTTTTTTGTCTGGATAATGTTTTTCTATTTGAACAAACTCGCCGACATCAGGAACAGGAAAGCACGCTGTAGTGATCTCAAGTGGGCTTTCCATAGCCGATTGATTAGTTAGTTAGTTTTGAGGAGCCTGGTCTCCCTGCAGCAGAAACACTGCACCAACGCATGGAGCTCCACACAGGAGCATCAAAAAAAGCCTTGACTCATCCCTCTCTTTCAAAACTGTTATGTGATCATCAGCAGTATTAAAAGAGTAAGAAAAAGAATAACACAATGTCCTTCTCTCTGCATACTGGTACATGAACACACACACACACACACACACACACACACACACACACACACACACACACACACACACACACACACACACACACACACACACACACACACAGTGAGCAGAAGTGAGATCCAGTTCCTTCCGGAGGCTCAGGACGACCCCCAGAGGAGAAGACCTGACATCCGTAAAGCCAACATGATGCTCGGTTGGGAGCCAGTGGTAAGTGTGACGCATCACACACACACACACACACACACACACACACGCATACACATACACATACACACACACACACTACCTTGACAACCAATATCTGACCTATTATTTGATCGTAGTTATGTTTCCATCTACCTGTTCATTTTCAATTTGCTCAACAAAAATGACTCGGGTGAAAACAAAGGGAAATTGGATGAAAATGTCATGCCAGTTATGATCAGGGCTGAAAGGTTTTACAAAAGTGAAAGTGGAAAACAATTGAAATATAAAACCTTTACGGAAGTTATTTTTTCTATTTGTGGTCCTCTAACAACATCATAGATTTGTTTAAAGGTCTCCTATCATGCAAAATGCACTTTTTTATGTCTTTTATACATAAATGTGTGTCCCTGGTGTGTCAGAAAAGAAAACCCTCTCTTTTCCTCCGTACCCACATCTCTAAAAACGGGGGTGCAACAGAGCTGATCCAGATTTACTGCCGATATGACGTAATATCTGAAAAGTGGGCTGGCTTTACACCCACGGCCCTATCAGAAACGCTGCTATCAGAAACAATGCCTGACGTGTTTTGGAAGTAATATGGTCTTTGTTTACATTAGCAAGCATCGCTAACACTCAGAGCTAACCTGTACCGGAGAGAGTATGTGTAAAAAAAGCAGGAAATAAAAAAAGGAACTCACCTTGTGGTAAAACCGCAAGAGAAAAAGCATTTGAGCTCCATACTGTTTCAGAAATAATCCTTGATGTGGTTTGGAACATGATATGGCGTTTAATCACGGCAGCATTTAGCTGTATCTGCCGGAGCTCACAGTGTGCCTGTGTGTTCCAAAGGGGGCGGGCCCAGCAGCTACTGACCCAGAACTTCTCTAACAGGGCTGAAACAGAGGGATATGAGGGATGTCTAAAATGCATGATCTGTTTGGTATTTTGAGCAAAACACATCATAGACATGTTTTTAATATATATTTATATATCTGAGACCCATAATATATGCCTAAAAATAGCATGATAGGAGACCTTTAAAGGGAAGCACACTGGTTAAGCTGTCTGTGTGTGTCTCGTGTCAACAGGTGCCTCTGGAGGAAGGATTGAACAAAACCATCCAGTACTTCAGCCGGGAGCTGGAGCACCAGGCCAACAACCAGTACATCCCCAAACCTAAAGCCGCCCGCATGAAGAAAGGAAGACCCCGACACAACTGAGGAAGAGTTCCCCCCCCCCCCCCACACACACACACACACAGAAGTATGTTAAAAACTCCTCAGAGGACCCTCGAAGAGCGACTCTCTGAAATACACTGTTGAGAAAAGCACTCTTTGAGAAGCAGAGACGATTCTCTCTTTAAAAGTGTTGCGATGGAGCTGCACTGTGGGGGAAAGAACTCTCCACACAGGAGCTCAAGTGTTGAAAGGACAAGTTTGAAGAAATCTGAACCCAGCCTACCTTGTTTTTGTGATTTATTTTGCTTTTTTTTGCTATTTAAAAATGCAGATGTGAGAATCATGCTTCATTTATTTGATCTGTTTTATGGCGTTTTGTCTGCAGAGGTGAACTACCTGACTGTGTTTTTTTTCACTGGAAGCTTTTGACCTCTTATCAGTGGCGTGTCGGTTGTTCAGAGCTCTGCAGGACGAAGAATCAGCATCTTTACGTGTTTGTCAGAACTTCATCGTGCTGTATCAATATCCGATGAAGATGCTATTTTAATAAAATATTTCCAATATTTTGCGTATCACATCATTAGGGAATGTGTGTGTGTGTGTGTGTGTGTGTGTGTGTGTGTGTGTGTGTGTGTGTGTGTGTGTGTGTGTGTGTGTGTGTGTGTGTGTGTGTGGTGTGTGTGTGTGTGTGTGTGTGTGTGTGTGTGTGTGTGTGTGTGTGTGTGTGTGTGTGTGTGTGTGTGTGTGTGTGTGTGTGTGTGTGTGTGTGTGTGTGTGTAGGAGACATTTGCAACATAAAGTCATGTCTTTATTTACAATAATGTAGTGTAGATAAAGAGCTAGATATCAGATTTTAAAAGTATTTCATAGAAATCAGCTGCCTCATACCTAGGGCTGGGCGATAAATTGATAACATGATATGAGATTGGATTTTGTCTGAGATTTTGGACATCATAATATCATATGTTTTCCCTGGCTTTTAAGGCTGCATTACAGTAAAGTGGTGTCATTTTCTCAATTTTTCTGATTGCTGTTTATCCATTCGCCTTTACCATTATGTCACCATTACTCATGATTATTTGTCAGAATTCTCATTGTGTAAATGATCTGTGAAAGCCCTACAAAAACACAATATCGATATCAAGGTCAAAATATAGGTATATGATATTGTTCATTTCGCCCCGCCCCAAATTGAGTTATTGCTGTCTTTGAACATTGCTCTATAATAGTATGTGGGTAGAATATCATCGGTTATACAGTAAAAAGCAGCTGTGGAGAACTTGGTTATCGACAGCTTCATGCCACAGTTAATAGTAGTCGTAGTTGACATCGGCTCCGTGTCTGTAGGAGCTGTGGTCCCGGGGTCCGATGGGAGCGTTCTCATCGTACTGGTGCTGCCGACCCTGGTCCATCCAGTAGGAGAGGTCGGTCTCCAGCCTCTGTGGAGCAGGAAAACAACATGGATGTAAGTCATTATCACGCTCAGCCTCGACAAATGTGGAGCTAATGGACACACAGGCAGCTGATAAGGGATCTGCTGACTGTCAGCAGCCACAACTGTTGCCAATAGATATGCATGAAAGGCAAACTTTGAAAAGGCCACCGCTTTCACAGCTTTGGCCTTTTAATGAGCAACGGCAAATGGCACACTCGTACACGGCGTAGTGAATGGGGTGTTGAGAGAATTACTGCTACGCTGGCTGAAATGGAAATGCTGTCAACTGTCAGCAAACGGTGGCTGTAAAGGGTAATTTTGTGCACTCTTCCTCCGTATTTTCCTCTCCTGCTCTCTCCATTCCTTGCTGTCCCTGACGGCCACTGACCTGAAAGGAAACCGGCTCTGAAGGGATGAACACGTTTGTGTGTGAGAGGGAATTAATGTAGTCAGCTCCACATTTGTATTCATTCATGCAGTTATACAGCAGCGTTGTGAGGATGACCGCCTTTTGAAGAGATTATCCTTCACACTACTGTTTACACCTTCATGTTTTCTGTCCTCCACATATCTGAGAAATCTTCGGAGAACTTTTTAACTGTTTGTTTTTCTTTCTGTGTTTGTGTTTATTGCACAGCCCATCTTTTAATCCAGGTTTAAAACTCCTTTTTTCGGTTGTGTACTTTCAAATTATAGTGCACTCGAGCTGGTTTCACCATTCTACCCTACCTTTAAAGGTCCCATGTCATGGCCATTTCTACTGATCCTAATTCCATTGTTGAGGTATACTAAAATAGATTTATATTGTGCAATTTTCCAAAATCACATTGGTTTCTCATACAGCATCTCTGTATAGTATGTGTATTCACTCTGTCCTAAACGGCTTGTTGGAGCTCCTGCCCCTCCCCTCCCTATGAGCCCAGTGGCCGTCTGCGAGACAGCGAGACACAGCGAAACCCAGCCCGAACACACACACACACCCGCAGCCTGGCTGGGAGTTTGTGTGTGTGCTCACACACCGACTCACAGCCTCGCCGCGTCCCGCCGTCTCGGAGGAGAAATCGGCGGAGCTGCAGCTGAGAAAAGATTGTGTGTGTGTGTGTGTGAGGAAGTTACTTAACGTAACGGCTCCGCGGACGTAACGGCTCCGCGGACGTAACGTAACGGCTCCGCGGACGTAACGTAACGGCTCCAGGGATTGGTCTATTTGGACCAATGGGTTCATTTGGGTATGGGCACGTCACTGTACCCAGGAAGAAAACAATGGAAAAAGAGAAATCTCCAACGAGGCGTTCTGGGGCAGCATAGACTGGTATTTTCTGTGTTAGAGTTTTACTCGCTACAGGGTGTACTTTGAGGGTTTGTGACTTTGCAGACCGTTTACATGCAGAAAAACCTTCATAACACACAAGGGGACGGGTAATAACCGGAAAAGCATGACATGGGACCTTTAAGTAAACGCTCCACGTGTTGTGAAGTTGGTGACAATGTTTCTTCATTTTTATAATTACACAATTTTTAAGTGCATCACGTTTCCTAATGGAAGTGTCCTGGGCCGTTGGAGCGCATTTGCACCTGTCGGCCATCGTACATGTTTGCTGTTGAAGCCAAACTCAACATGAGAAACGAGTGTTCTTGTTTTCCTCCTAACCCCTGTGTAAAGGAGGAGTTGTTAATCTATTTGCTCTTTTTCTCGTGTGGATCAGTTGTGTTGAGCATGTTGGCAGCTTTGTTTGTGACAGACTGCAGGAGTTCACTGTGCATACTATAAACTCTCCGGGAACAGGCGGAGACCCACCTGCTCGTCAAAGCCCATGTCCATGAACTGCTGGATCCACTGCTGCACGTCCGGCCTGCTGCGGTCCCACAGGTTCCTCTTACTGCGGCTCAGCTTCGACAGAAACCCCTGAGCTGTGGAGGGGGGGGGGCGGCCAAGGAGGACCTGGAGAGGGCAGCACCTTCTCCGGCCGCTAGGGGGAGGCAACATTTGGGGCAAAAACATGGAGGTATTTCCAGAGATCTGAATCAAGTTTATTGACAGGTACATGTACACATACAAGGGATTTGCTTTGGTGTATGGTGGTGCAAACATGAACAACCTAAGAAAATAAGTTGCAAGAGTAGATCAAAAATATAACGATCGTAAAAAGAAAGTATTTTAAGGAAGCTATTTAGCGTTACAAAAAATAATAAAGTACACCAAATTTAAATTGTAATACACAAAATAACCTAAAAAACTAAGGACAATGAATATATGACAATATGGAAGAAGTACATATAATAATACTATAATAGTATAGCCTATTGTAGTTAAGTGAACGCGCACGTGTGTTTCTCAAGTAACATTTGAAAAGTATGAGAAAGAAAATATACTTATAGTACCAAAAGTAAAATTACTCATGAACACAGAACGATTTCACAATAATATTTATTATATATTTTTGTTTACAATTATTGATGCTTTAATGTGTTTACTTCTTGTATGCTGCAGAGTAGCTTGTGAATTTACTCCAGGTGTCAATAAAGTCTTATTTAAGTGTTGATTATATTTCATTTCATTCATCCAAATCTGCCTAGTAACTAAAGGTCAAATTAAATGTAGTGGAGCAAAAGTACACAATTTACTTAAGTACAGTACTTGAGTAAATGTACTTAGTTACTTTACACCAATGGGGATTTGCAAAATATACAGTTTATCTTTGTTTGAGTTTTTATGTTAAGTCAATTGTTACCTTCTCATTTCCTTAAGATCCTGTGCACTGTCACTGGAAACATCTGAGAGGAGAGGGGACAAAGAGCTGCAGTTTGAAACACCATACTTCTTCACAGGTAATACATAGGCTTTTAAATCCTTAAACACACTTGAAACAACTTTCTGTCTTCTTTTATTTCTATACAGTCTCAAGCTTTATTGCCAGGGTAAATGTAAATGTAGTTTCTTTCATTTTTTCTATGTAGCGCTGGTCAGTTCAAATATTCTGCTGCTTTTTCATGCATTTAGACTTTTATTTTCTTGTTCTTATTTCACATTCAAGTCCCCTCTATTCATGAACCCTTTAAAGTACTCAGCCACACCACTTATATACCACTTGCGACTGTTGTCAGTTATTCTTTCAAATACAAGGTTGCTTGTTTGATTCAAGCTCTTGTAGTCAATATGTCAAGGTATTTATCCCTAACATTTTATCAGCTAACTAATGACACACACTCAGAGGATCTTTATAAACGTTTTAAGTATTGCACATCTTTAAACATGACTCTTATAAATCACTTTTAAAACCAGCGATGCACTACAGTGTCAGCTTTTCTAAAATAGAAACTTCAATGTTCACATCTTTCTAAATGATTCTACTTTTCAATGATTTACAAATAATCATAATATTCCCATTTTCAATCTTCCAACTGTTCATATTTTTTGGTCAATTAACAAAACTGTTACAAATGTGTTCAACAAATTTGAGCCTTTGCCACATTTATTTGATCACCATGGAAACCTTTGATCTCTGGACACGTCGTTAGCTCAAATATAAACACCTGTGTCATGGAACACGATGATGTCATAACTCCAACTGACATGCTCAGAGCAGCAGACTTCAGATAATGGTTAACACAGCTCTACGCCAAATCTGAGATCTCACCATAGGCTGTTGCCATGGAAACGCATTCCTCGCCATAAAACACGATGTTGATGTAGCTCCAATGGACACGGTCCGGTCGTCCCACAATCTTCACCTGTATATCACCTCTCCATGCCTCAACAGCTCTACGTCAAATCTGACATCTCACCATATGCCGTTTCCATGGAAACGCATCCCTCACCATAAAACCCGATGTTGTCGTAACGCCTATGAAAAGGGTCAAAACAGCACCACACTTCAGATAATGGTTAACGGTCCAGCCCTCAACAGTTCTACGTCAATTATGGGGTTTCATCATATGCCGTTTCCATGGAAACGCATCCCTTGCCATAAAAGACGATGTCGCTATAACTCCTATGAAAATGTTCAAAAGGTGCTCAAACTTCACATGTGTGCTAACAGTCCAGCCGTGAAGACATCTACGGGACAGTTTTGAGATTTCTTCAAATGCCGTTGCCATGGCAACACAATGCTCGCCATGAACCACGGTTTTCTCATAACTTCAGTGAAAATGCTCCAAATGGCCCAAAACTTCAGAGGTTTGGTAACGGCTACAGCAAAGTTTTGGCAATGAAATCTTAAGTCCCATGCTATCCAACAAACAATATTCTTTACACATAAAAGCAAATAGAGAAATAAAACCGTGCAGACCCAATGGTATTTATAAAATAGATGCTACATGGACAAGCGAAACACAGGTGAAATATATTTTGAGCGACAATCTTTAACACTAAAATCTATACATGTTTTTTCATATTGATCTGCTTGCACTGCGGCAGCTTGTTTAATGTGCCTCAGTAGTTTTCACACTTCACAATTTCCTCGTTTCAGCTAACTAAACAAGTTTCATGGACGATTACATTATCTGTTTTCATAATAAATGCAAATGTAAATAGTTCAGCGGACCAACACACATCGATGTATATTTACAGTGACCTCCTTCCTGCTGCTCTCCTCTCCCAGCGGAGCTACACTGTGAGCAACGATTTTTCACACATATATATACATACATGTTCTTTAAGTGTGCAGTAATGAGTTTTACTTCTACCCAGCTGACAGATAACCCTGTTCTGCCATTGACCGTTTTCTCGCAGCTCAAATCCCTCGCCAAATCTAGGGCACGTTTACTTCAGTCCTGGAGGGTTTAATTAATCTCTTGTTCAGAAAGGTTACAGTAAAACATGAAGCTGAGTTTGTATCTAAGCCTAAACATAGACTAGGACCCTGAGAATATTCACAGAAATCCAATCCCTATCTTTAGGTGAACTTTGTCAAGGCTTAAGCTACAAACTTCTGTACTGTGTTGGAAAGAGTGGAAGGATATATAGGTGTGTAGTTTGTTGTGTTGCAAATGAGCTTCTCATCGCTCCAGAGCTTTTACATTCCTCCAACAGCCATCATTATAAAGTAATAAATCCCCCGACAGCATTAATCTGCTTATCATATGTGTTGCATGCATTAACTCCAGGGATGCCAATGTTGGTGGTTCCAGATTTAAAGAATCGTGTGTTTTGAATATCATTAAATGTGTAAAAAACACTCATGGCCCACAGATGATCCCTCCTACTGATTCAGTGATCCTGACTTTTACTAATTTTTTTATTTGAGTGGTTTGCCTCGACACGTATTTGATGGATTGATGTGAATTTTTGTAAAGACATTAATGTCCCCTCTCCAGATGAATTATGGGACATTAGAACTGATGTTGAAAAAACACAATAAAACAAGACATTTTTCTTCATTGTCATAACCCAACCTGTTTGTGAGTGACAGCTTAAATGCCTTTATAACGACAAACATTTTAAAGGGGTTTTCTTTGTTATTTAATGTATTTTCCCATTTATATTGTGTGTGATTTGCATAACAGCATTTGAAAAATAATGGTATACTTGTATTTTGTAGATGTTTGTGTCTTTGTCTTACCCTCCTGGTACTGAAGATTGTAGATTTTAGCTCTTACTGTATAAATATGTAGTTATAAAAGTATGTTCGTGGTGATGGAGTTCCTGTGTCTTGTCAAGTCTTTGAAGGTTTAATGTCCGACCAAATTCGAATGAATAAAATAGATAAGTTATTAAAATGGATTCTCTATATTAAAGATTAGCATTCAAATACATGTGATGCATTAAAAGGCAAGCATCAGGGATGTTAATCATACTGATTGGAAGTCAATTGGATACAATGGAGAGGCCTTTCATTCCTGCTCTTTTGTATAATGAGTCCATACTGTCACCTGAAGTGTGTGTGGCTGCGTTTACCTTTTCATGTTTCTAACATTTGACATGCTCCCACTTATAAAACCACACACTCATCATGCAGTTTGAGGTGTTCTTAATTGCTAATGGCTTCGAGATCTACAACAACAGCACAAGACCAGAGGGTGACCGTCAACATCTGGCCTTGTATGATAAAAGAAAAGGTGACATTTTAAATGCAAAGCAGAATAAAAGAAGAAGGTTGAGCTCACCTCTGAGTGCAAAGAGTGTCAGCAGGACAGCCAGCCCCATCAATCTCACACACAGCTGCTGGGATGCCATGTTGTACTCCAGTCTTTGCTGATTAAAAGCAACAACTGTGCAGAAGAGCTGCTGCACAACCCGAGGGGAGAGTTGGCCGACTCCCAGACTCTCCAAATGGAAACGGCATCTGGGGCGGGAATGCCGTTTAGCTCCTCGCCTACGGTCAGGAACAAGTCTGCAACTGGAGGATTTTCCGCTTTTAAAAGGGAAAATGTCAAGTGACTCCCAGGTACTTTACCATCTCCAAATATACAGTGCAGGAGCAGCTGTGAGGAGGAAGACAGAGCAGATTCCTATTCCTGAATGTGGCGTATAAAGCAGGGTTCTTTGTGAGGAGATAGTCAGGATTTGTCATTTCTGAAAAAGCCTCCTGCTGTAGTAATGGGTTCAAAAACAATACTCTTTTCACTCAGGATAACAATTAATACACTGTTCTCGTAACCCAACTGTTCATCAATTTCACAAACGGTCTCTCTTTCTCTGCAGTATTTATTACAGCCATTTTATAATTTCACCTTTAAAATCACCTCGGCATCTGAACAGTACCAAGAGCTTCTTTATATTCAATTCAATAAATAACACTTAGTGACCAACAGGGAAATATCTGATTCTATTTCCTCTTTTGTAAAACATACATTATTCTGCCTATAATTCTTAGGAAGGAGAGTGTCCTCAGCGGGGGTCTCATTATCAGCAAAGGGTTTTATAAGGTAACTGCTGCAGTGAGTTTAACAATGATGGTGCAGGTTAAATAACACGAAGGCAGCAGGAATGTAATTCTTTTCAGTCTAATTGTTTTACAACCGCGGCTCTAGTTTAACTTCCCCTCTCAGGTTATCAATTAGACTTTATGTCAGGAAGTGATCCACGTTCCCGTCGTTTCCTTTCTATTTACTCTGTGTGCACTTTGTCTGGCCTCGGTATGTGATCACTCTTAGATGTTGGTGTTTTCAATTGAATGAAAACTGTTTGTTGTACACTGAAGTAAAAAACGTTTTTGGATTATTTGACAGTTTTCATCGAGTCTTATTTGTAAGGGAAAGGTTTTTGTTTTAATATTATTAATAAAAAGTTATAATCTCACTTGAATGGCTGCTGTCACTGTTTATCAGCCTTTCAAAGTGTGTGTGTGTGTGTGTGTGTGTGTGTGTGTGTGTGTGTGTGTGTGTGTGTGTGTGTGTGTGTGTGTGTGTGTGTGTGTGTGTGTGTGTGTGTGTGTGTGTGTGTGTGTGTGTGTGTGTGTGTGTGTGTGTGTGTGTGTGTGTGTGTGTGTGTGCGTGTGCGTGTGCGTGTGCGTGTGCGCGCGCGCGCTGGATATGGAAAGTGTTTGGATCCACAAACAGCCTCTCTCTGTCTCTCACAGGTTCAGGAGGAATGCAGGAAACCCTGGCTGACGATTGCATTGCTTTCATATTGGATTCGGAGAGAAGGTGAAGTGAGGGACATCAAAGAGAGAGAGAGGTGAGAGGCAGACGAACACATCTACAGCACAGTGTGACGAAGAAGACTTTAGGAACTCTTGATTGTTCATTGCATCGTTCAGGCCTGAAATAAGTGGCTACATCCTCTTTGTGACGCCTGCATTTCTCACACACACACACACACACACACACACACACACACACACACACACACACACACACACTGAACAACCTTGATTCATGGCCGATGTTCTGTAAAGCTCAGAGAAAGGCAGGCCTCCGCTTACAGACAAGCCATAGAGAGCACTTACCGTTTGTTATAGTTTGTTGACCCAGATAGGTAGAATAAGTCAATGTGCTTGTGTTTGTTTAGTTTGCCAGGACTAAGGATTTAAACAACATAATATAAAGAATATATTTATATATATATTCAACCTCCCTCCATAAAGCGATTTCTCTTGTCGCACCCTCCATCTTTATCCTCTTACTTGACTTGAGTGTTGTCGGATTTATTTTGCTGTCTCAAAACACAAAGTCAAATTCAGACTACAATGAAAGCTTCTTCCGACCTGAAAGATGTGCAGACTTTTATTTATTGTTGCATTCAACATGGATGTCCTGAGGCCCTGGGCACACTTTAACAGCTCAATAAAACACTGGTCCATCACCTTTATATGTACTTATATACAAAGGGGGAAATCATTCAATATAGATTATTGCTGATGGTAGTTTTTAAAAGTTGCACACCCCCCAAATCCTAAATGAGTTCAAGCATAAAAATAGACCTAACATGTGGAGTTACATACTGTTCATGTATTTCTCTGTGCTCATGCATAACCCAGACTGCATGAGAACAATCATGTTTTTGATGGTCATTTCCATAATTTTAAATAAAGCCAAGCACAGTTTGTGGCAGAAGGGAATTCTTCTTCAAAATAAGTTAATATTACATAACGTTAGTGGCAGTGGCGGCCGGTGGTCTTTTTTTTTGGTGGGGCTCTTGACGTACCGCAAGTGACCTACCCGGGGGGTTTCCCCCCGAATTTTTTTTTCGAGAAATGACCCCTTAAATGATGACTTCTGGTGATGTTAGAGGGGGGGGAAAGGAGAAATCGAGGCTTAAAAATATGAGAAGACTGATCAATACCTCCATAATCTTCAGTGTGGAAAATATTATTTATCAACCTGAACATCTACTACTTTACCAGGAATTTGTGTTCTCAGAACTGGTCTGTTTTTTTCTTTCTTAAAACTGTTCATGTTTTATGAACCAACACCTTCACCAAGTAGCTTTACAGTGAACTGCATGTGAGATATAAAATTAATAGCATCTTTTCAGTAGCATTAATTATAAATATTTAAGTGGTTCAATACAAGTCACTACAGCATTTCAAACTGAACTGTGAATAAATGCAATTTAAAAAAAATAACCACAGCACAAAATGTCATAAATTGTGTTTTTTTCTTTGTTTCTCTGAGGATTATTTACAAACAGGCTTATTTACATATATCAATAACTCAGAAATGAAAAAGCTACATCGTCTAACACGAACAACCAGTTAGCATAATGATAATATATGTGTTATGTACAATGTATCTGGCAAGGCTAGAGCAAGAAAGAACATAAAGTTTGCAAAAGGTTTAAATAACTTCAAGTATCTGTCTTCAGATTACGTGGAGGTTTTAGTCCGATGGGAAGCAGATTTTAAGCGACACCGAAGATAAACCAAAAATGTGGTGGAGCTGCAAACCGTGTAGTGTTGCTCGGACAGAACAGGAGCTATAACCGTTGGAAAATACATCACAGACAATGCAACAAACGTGGAGACAGAACAATCACTTCTGTGATAAATGCCCACTTATTAATAAACTTCTAACAACCATGGGAAACCTCCTCTCTACATATAAAGTGATATCCAAGCATGGGAAACAAAAGACAGCATTTACCTGTTTGCATCCAGCTAGCCAAGCCTTTCTTGTGTACCAGCTACTTGTGAAGCCTCGTGTATAAATTTTGTCTTTTTCACGAGATTGCTGCGATATATTCAAATCGGGTTGGTCCGGTGCAAGGTCTTTAAGCAACAATTTATCTGCCAAACTTCTCCTTTCGAAAGGATTGGAGATTAGCTCTTGAACAGAATTAGGCGGGGACCGAGGTCCGGAGACTCCACCTGCACACGAAGCCATCCTCATCAACTACTGCGTCAACCGGATACGAGTCACTGTCCAAACTACTCACAGACTGCACTGGGCGCTGACATTGGCGCCCGGTGACCGTCATCTTTGACGACGCTAATTGGCTGAAATTATATTTTCGCGGCATAGTTTACACGTTACAGATAGCAACAGTCAGCTGCTGGTGGCTGCTGCTGCACTGGTTAAAGGCTCCTCTCTTAGCGCCCAGACGAGAGAAGGTGCATGGGCAAGGCCAGGCAGGAAACATGTGACTTATCAGTAACTTTAGACATCGTAACACAATTTTAAACGAGATTTTATTGTAGATTATACATTTTACTGATACCAATTATATAATATTTACCTTGTTCATTAAAAATAAAAATAAAAACATATATATTTTTTTAAACATATTTTTTTTTTTTATTTTAATTTTAATTATTATTTTTTTTTATCAATATGGGAAGAGGTGGGGCGGCGCCCCTAGCGCCCCTATGGACCGGCCGCCACTGGTTAGTGGGAAATAAAGCGAATAGCCTATAATCGAAGAAATGTGAAAGAAATGAGAAATTGTCATTTTTTCAAAGCATTTTTAATAAAAACCAAAGGTTCAAATATCATAAATCTCCAAACTTCTCTTAGTTTTAAATGTCTCTCTCATGTGAAAGTGACCTCTGCCTGCCCTCACACCCTTACATCTCCCTCCTCTCACTCCTCGAGGTCAGACTCTGGACTGTCGTACCCCAGCTGGGTTGCGATGGGGAAGTGAGCCCAGAAGGTGTGAGCCAGGTCCTGGACCCCCTGGTGATCCCCCTGCGCCCGGAGCTCCTCCAGCCAGCCGATGAAGTCTGAGGACCACATCCCCCAGTAGGGGAGACTCCTCCTCCCCCTTTCCCCCCGGCTGCCGGCTGACTCTCCCTCCTCTGCTGCTGTCAAAGAGCACAGACGCAGAAATCATACGTGAGCACACCTGGTCCATTATATCAGATTTCCTGAATATCACAGAGTCAAGTCCATTCATGTGTGTGACCCGCTCACATACCTGAAGCAGGCATGACTGAGAGGAGGAGATAATGGAGCAGCACGAACACCAACACGGCACGCATGCTTTCAGGAACTTTCAAGAAAGAACACAAAAGGTCTCGACCTGTAAAAAAGGAATTTGTTCTACATGCTGCAGGAGAAATATGTGTGAATACAGGTGCATAGAGAACATCAGCAGAATGTGGTGCAGGAATGTAATTCTCTGCAGGCCACCGCAGGATTTAAAACTCTTCTCCATGAGGAAGAAAAATCCATGAGTCAAGAATCTATAGCTTCATCAAATATCATCTTCTGTTTAGTCTTACCGGATCAGCAGGAGATTACGCCGCCTGTCCCTCGTCCTTCTGTCTCAGACTGAGCTCAGGATGAGGACTGCATCTGGACTAGAAATACTCAGGAAGGCGGACATGTTTGTTTTTCACATATTGCCTCCGTACACCTTCCTGCCCCCAAAGGACGTCAGAGAGCCGCCTTCACACGTCTCAGGCCCGTTAGTTGTTTATAGAGTGATATAAACATGTATAAGAGATCTAATGCGTCATTTACAATGAGACGACACATCTGGACCGGCCGCAGGTCCTCATCTCCATAATGACTTTTACTATGATATATTTATATTTAACAGTGTTGATGTCACAACCATCAGGCGCTCAGTGTGAGATTACTGCCTTGAGCTGCCCGGAATAATGTGCAACATTTTCAAGGTGAAAGAAGTGAAAATGTGGATGAAAAGACAAGTGTGTGACAGACAGTTTTCACACCTTCGATCCAGACAGACTGTCCCAACATTCAGCCAAAGGGCCGATGTTATTTTTCAACTTGTCAGGTTTTTTTGACGATCCATTACTCAGTGGATGTTTGTCTCTCTCTGAAGGCACTGCCAGGAAGAGAGGGGGCTTCTGGGTGATCTCATGCTGAGTCTGTCTGCAGAGCTTCAGGACAAACCTCTCAGAGCCGGTTACTGTCAGTCTCCACACAAAGGCCAGCTTCACCTGATGGGGGACGTTTTGTGTTGTCAGGCCGTAACATTCTCAGGAGCGCCATATCTTAGAAATGTCTTCAATCTTGGCACAAACGCCAGAAAGCTGATGAGATTTAGGTGTTCAGAGGTCAACCTCACAATGGTAAATGGACTGTGCTTATCCAGTCTTTAAGACCTCTCAAAGTGCTTTACATACTACATGTTGTTCACCCATTCATACAGAGCAGTGTACCTTACTCTAGGAACTAACATTCACACACATTCACACATCGTTGGCCATGCCATCGGGAGCAACTCAGGGTTAAGTATCTTGCCCAAGGATACATCGACATGTTGACTGCATGGGCTGGGATCGAACCCACAACCTTCTGGTTGAAAGACGACAGCACTTCCTCGCAGCCACAGTCGCCCAGACAATGACCTCCTAAACTACAAAACTGACGTCTTGAAGCCTTGACCGAAGGCAAAACATGTTGTGAATGCAATATCTTAAAAATGCAGTCAGGGAATTTCATCAAATTGTCAAAAAAACTTCCATTTGCCTCTGATCAGATTTGACTGTTCAAAGATCAATGTCAACCTATCTAAACAATTTTTTTTGCTAATTTCAATAATGAATACACTACTTATCAATATCACACTAATATCCAATAAGATGCATACAGGTAGGCCATACTTCTAGTTTATTTTAATTCTATTTCCTCTTCTGAATACATATCTAAAAGAACACAGCACAATGCAAAGTTTTATTTAAAAAATACAAAATGAAAAAACATTTTTTTGTGTAATGTAGTATTTGCTAAATGTTTGTCAGGAGAAGCCTACATGGTTCTTTTGACAAAGATTATTTAAGCAACATATTAGTACATTTTATTTGTATTTTGACTTTATCAAAACAGGAAAAAGCTTATTGAAATTAAATAAATCTCAATCTATTGTGTTTTAAGTGTCCTGAAGTATTAACAGGTAATTTCAGGATAGACTGATAACATACTGTATGCCCAATAGAATTGTATACATCTATATATATATTTTATCCTGAAAACGGCCGAAATGGCACCTTACAGTAAGTGTTTCCATTTCCTGAAGAGAGGACAGATTTTCACACACTTCAATAAAATGAGGCTCATAAATATTCATCAGGAAGCTAATCTTTAATCAGCTGATTAAGGGCTTCAACTCATGTAGTTAAGCAATTAGATGTAGCCATGATCTCCATCAGCCAATCACGTCACTGCTGTGAAACTTTAAAGCTCTTGCTGCCTTCAGATGGGATTTTAGGCGAACTTCCTCCAGCCCGTTCACCTCCAATCATCACATCCAGTATCTGAGCTAATCAGAAGTTCTCATCACATCCACTCTCTTCATCTCACCCCCAGGGGAGGTTTTCTACTCTACTTCACCATATTAATAATACATGATCTCACGAAGGGCACTAATCGCCACAGTCTGTTCACATTTCTCCTCCTCTTCCTCGTGCATACATTTTCTTTCACTCAGGAATAACTCTCTCCTGATTGAAGCTCTTCTTTAGAGATGAGGTGTTGCTCTTCTGATATGTGTGCATCCTATCTCTGGTCTCTGGTTTAGTCTCTGGTGCCAGGCAGCCTCAGTGTACAGGGAACCGTAAGAGATTTACTTTTTGTGATCCAGCATCATAACATAAACAAATGTATTCCCAGAGCCAAAGGCATGAAAGTGTCTGAAATACATATATGTTTTATCTAAGAGGAAGAGGCAGGCACGTTGCTGAATGTTCACATAAATGAGTCGTCTTCAACACATCCTTAACATGTATGAGAATAAATAAATGTAAATAATATCTGTGGTTTCATCCATGATGTTCAAAGCTGAATAATGCTGTGAGAGAGGGCTTGTGTTTGTGTTGGCACGGTCAAATAAACAAACATGTCACCAGCATAGTAATGGATATTTGCATATCGGTACATGTTGGTTCTCTACAATAACAATGTGTCCAAGTACATATTCATCATATTGAGGAAACATGTCATGGCTCGTCGATGTGGATTTCTGGACAAATGTAGACGTTTATGCAACGGTGTCCATCCTTTTTTAAACCTTAAAACAAGTCAGTTTGTTGAAGCCATTGTGGATATGTTCTTATTTACAGTTCAAATGAAATATTATGCTTTTTTTTGTAGTGTATTTTGTTATGCTGATCTAGTTTTGGATCGCCCTGTGTTGACGTGCATGAATGTCTTTATTGATGTTGCTTTTATTCTGATTATCGCTTATTGAACTAATGGTGATGTAACCTATGGCATGGTTTTCTTTAAACCCTTCATTTCAACTTTTGTCTTAATTTTTCTTTAGATAAACACAAAAAACGTTATGATTTATATGGATTAAGTTAGATTTTCTGACAGCTCAACCCACAGTGTTTACTTATCACAGGTTATACTCTTTCTGTTACAGTAATATGAACTGGGAGCAGTTTGACCAAAGTGAAACTGTTTCTTTGCAAAGGAAATCATTGTATTGTAGGGTAACGTCCAGATGTTTTCACAAGATGCTCTCACGTAAGAAACCCTGAGCAGCCTTATCTCTGAGGAAAGAAGCGACCTGGGCTTCTGGAAGATGTAAAGGGGGAAGATAATGGGAGCCATTACCTGTCAATGCATCACTTCTTGGTAACAACTTAATTGGCTGTATTTATGGGGCCCTATATACTCTGCCATCACAACCTACGTCCATTTAGTGTAATCGGTCTGTCATCTCTTCAGAAAGGGGAGACCAACAGGACAGGGGGAATTGTCATGTAGTATCTACCTCTGCACAATGAAGGCCTTTGCATTCGTTATTTGTCATATTAATAATTGTTTTCGATTTTTCTTTTTAATGAGGGATACATTTTCTAGGAGCAGAAAGAGAGCACACACGTCTCTGCCCTGCCTGTGAGCTTATGTGTTTCAAAATCAATCATTTGAGATGTTTATCAGATTTGCTTTTAAACTACAAACCCCCTAGACACCCAGGTCGTCTATTACTGGCCTTCTATTTATAATTTAGTTTTATATTATTATTTTAATTTGACCTAAAGTGAAAACAAAGACCCACGGTCTGCGGGCGGCAGAGAGCGGTTATGTTTATGTTTTGTGAAGCACTGTTACCTTTTGAGTAGGAAGAGGGCTACAGGAATAAACTAAGATTTGATGTGATTTTGATCAATTTTCTTGTCAAACGAGTCAGTTTGGCTGCTGGAGTTTGTTAGAAGGCAGTGAGCTTATTGTAGGTACAATCTAAAAATAACAGTTCAGAAGGAGAAGGAGAGGAAGAACCTTTTTTAATCACCTATGGGAAATTCATTTTTTCTCTCTGTTATGGTATCCACACACAGTCCAGGTGCAGGGGCGGTTCTAGGGGGGGCAACAGGGGCCAGTGCCCCCGTAACACTGACCAGGGACCCCCCCTGTGCCCCCCTTCCAAAAAAAAGGTTACAATATTACGATTTATTGGAACTAAATCAAATCAGAGACCCGGATGTACCGTGGAGATTAAACTGTTCATTACCTTATTAAATTGTCACTTAAAGTTACTAAAACAAATACTCTAAATGAAAAAAACTACTGAAATAAAGGACTGTAACTTAAATTTACTAAAACAAATACCAATTACTGTATTTTATGTTTATTTTACACAATTACTTTATACTGTCTTTGTCTTTTTAACCCGCTTTTATTATGCCCCGCATGAAATAACTGGCCCCAGCCTGCCCCCCCCCCCCCCCAGTCAAATTGGTCTAGAACCGCCACTGTCCAGGGGTTAGTGCTAGATCGTATACCTCCTGGGTTTTAGGCGGCGGAAGTGACGTTATCGTGGATGAGAAGTCGGCAATTTTTGCAGCAACTGACTGCACATCTGGTTTTTAATTTAGCATGGGCTCTTCGCGACTCTGGAGTCCTGCAGGAATCCGGAGGACAGCAAACAGGAGTGAGAGGGAGCACACTCCTAAAAAATCTCCCCCTTTTTTTTTAAATAAACCTCGTACTGTGTGTGTCACTGTAATCCGAAATCAAACGCACTCTGAGTGTTAAATCCCATCTGTGCTTTTCTTCTTGTGAGATGTCATTTTTGTAATATTGGTAATAGCATGCTGTCCTCCAAAGTTTTGAATTCTCAAAATATTACATTTATGATATTTTTGTGGGGAAATTATGTATTCATGCTCGTCTCTTGTTCTGGGTGGCAGGTATACGATCTAGCACTAACCCTGTCCAGATGACACACACATAGGAGCTATACACACACTGGGTCTGCATACAGATATACACGAACGCATGCATTATATAGAGAGCTGCCAAAATGAAGATGCTGCTGATGTTTTCTGGCGCCATGGAGCAGTTTGGTGTCCGGTGCCATGCTCAAGGACGGCACACAGCAGCTTAACTTTCACCTCTCCAGCTACCAGTCCACACTCTGATTGGGACTCGAACCGGCCGCCATGCAAGATCCCAACTGCCTGAATAGAGCTGAGTTTTGGGAGGGACTTCAGTTTGTGTGACAGATGGCCCTGAAGTATTTTTATAGTTTTGTTGAATTAGTTTTGTGAAGTGACAGATGCCCTTTTGTTCTAAAGGTTGTTTTGTTGCCAGAGTGTTGTGGAGTTTGGCTTCATCACGGTGATTTCTGTTCTCACAGGTGTGGGATGTTGCCTTTTACAGCAGAACCAAATAGTACAACCTCATTTATTCCCCTTGGCTTTCTGTTATTTATTCATTTAGGGGTCTGCTCTATACTATAGCAGCACTATTCAATTTTGCAACTGTGATTGCGGTAAACACTAAACTGGCAACAGATGTATAGCGTAATAAAAGATATGGAAATATTCTGTACTGAACCAGAAATGACTCTACGTCGCTCTCCTCCCTGCCTTCATTTCCTTTTAGTTTTTTTGTGTGCATTTTCTAATTAAATGAGGCAACAAAAGCAATGACTTCTGTGTGGTTTTCATAGAAACGTTGTAATGTATAGTAATTGCATTTGCATAACTCTGAATGTGACACAATTCAGCCATAAATCAAACCTTTTTTACATATTTAATTAAATATGCATGGAGGCACCACTGACTTATCACATTATGACGTTTGTAGTTTGATTGTTTACTTATCTGAGCTAATTGTAAACAGTCCTGTCCAAACAGCAGGAAGACATAGAGGCAAACTAAAACATTTAAGTAAAACAAATGAAGCACCTAAACCCACTGTCCCTTTAGGAAATTGAATATTCTGATAACCAAATAAATTAAAGCTGTGCCTCTTTTTAGTAAATATCTCCCGTTTGCTAAAAGCAAATGTGGATTCATGTGAGCAGCTGCCAGGAAGCAAAGCAGGAAGCACAGCAGGAAGCACAATGCTGCCACTGTGTGGACATTAAAAGATACCCACCTTTCAGGATTTATATTACCTCCTCTGATGCTTATCATATCTCCTAAGCAGGGCCCTGACCTATTGGCTGCCCTGCACCTGAGTATATGATAATAAAATAACAGTGCTTTCCTGGGTTAATCGTCCTGTGACAGGTGGCCTTCCTTAAATGCAATTTGGTCCATACACCCATTATAACCTCTTCATTAAAAAGGAAATACAGTCATTTCCCACATTAAGCACACTCTCCGTGTTGGCAGCTCACAGAGGAGCAGATGGAGCTTTAATGGACGTACCTCTCCACCGACCTCAAACATCACACAGACTGACAGTGTGAGGGGTAACTGCGTTAAATATATGACAGAGTGCAGTTTAACAAACTAGTCTCAGATCAGCACTTTAACTAAAGAACTACAATATAAAACACAGCAAAGCCCTGATGGTTTCACAGCGAGTCTCAGGTCACTGAAAAGTTAAATTACTTATTTCTAAGAATGACATATTTTAAGTGTGTATTGCATTGTGTGAATAAATAGCATTTTCATTTGAAATCTTGTTTAGGCCACATAAATTCAACTACAATATACTTAAAGGCAATTATTATACAGGAAAAGCTGAACATTTTAATCAAAGGCTATACGACATGATGCTATGCCACCATGATCTTTTTTCATATTCTTTGACATATTATAGCCTAGTTTGACTTTTTCATTTGATTTAATATACTATATAACGATCTTGTAATATTTTCCACAAACTATACTATGGCCTTTTTATTACTTACCCTTGATTTTCTACATTTACGGAGCCCCTAAAGGGACATGGAAAATACAATTGAAAAAAAGGTCAGGATAACGGGTAAGTTTCTCTCTTGTTTTTTTCATGACTCTTTAGGGACACCGAAGAGTTATTATCGTTTTTTAAACTTACTATACTACGATTTTCTTAATAATATTTACAAACATACTTTACTATGACAACATACTATTTTCACGATAATAAAATATAGCTTTTTCACATTTTCAACATACTGTACTTGTACTACGACTTTTTTTCCATATTTTTACCAATAACTTTTTCATACTATATGACTTATTTGACATACTAAACTATAACTTATTTGAGATACTATACTATAACTACTATATCATTTTCTTTCTTTTTTCTTTGACATACTGTGAGTTTTATTCAAAATACTAATATATGACCATTTCTTTTTTAAATGAAGTATAGGCCTATCACTTTAAAAAACATTTCTGACTTGCTATACTATGACTTTTTACATGATATTTCCACCAAACTACACATCAACAACCAGCAGGAAAGAAAAGAGGAAAACCAATCACACATTTCAACACGTGTCATTTTAGTATTCTTCAAAAAATGTATTGAACAAAAGTATTTCAATTCTCATCACGTTGTCGGTGATACAGTACCATAGTTTGATCTTGAGCGATTCATATATGCACCTCATCTTATTTTTGAATATATACATACAGTGGAGACAAGAATTAAATAACAATGCTCAATAACATTCAGATATATCTTATAAAAGCTGAGGACCCCGTGGTCAACAACACTTCCATTGGTAAACAAATGCACAAAGAGAAAGAAGATCGACGAGGAAACTGTTTGGTAGGACTAGAATATATTTTCTTTATAAACCAGATGAAGGTATTTTTGGTTTCTTGGCGGTAAAATGACTCGTTATAAACTGACTGTGGGTTAAGCCCCGCCCCCTTAGTTCCTGTTGCTATGCCAAAGTTCCGACACTGAGCAGCACATGAAATAAATACTTATTTTAGCGCTCAAAATATATAGTGTTTTTGAAATACCAGGTCCTCAATTTCAGCCAGAGGGAGACAAAAGCAGCAGTCTTCTTTTTTTAGCTAGTAACGGTTTATTTTGTATAGAAAACATTTCCAGCAGTAAGAGAAAAATCAAAATTGAAACTCTTTATAATTACAAGATTTCTCAAACTATTGACTAAGTAACTGAAGAATTAGCTTAGCAAACATTTTGTAATTATTCTGAGATCCTACGGTATTATTTTTAAGACATTTTCTCATCATTTTAGACCGTTTTTAAATTATTTTGAGCCTTTAAGTTATATTTTAAAAGAGATAAGTCATTTCTCTGAGATACTAAGATAATATCTTAAGAAAGTTTCTCATTATAAAGGCGTACAGAATATATGTTTTTTCATCACAATGGCGGTAGGCTTCCATAATTCTGCCATCTTAATTCAGATCTATTTATGGCATATTATTAGCTTTAGCTAGCTGAGGAGGGACAGTTACTACAGATGGTAGTAAGTTAGCAAGACATGCTAATGATAACATAATAGCAGAAAAACACCTTATGCTTTTAGTTTGAGACATATTTTCCCTCCAAACTGTGTCTCGTAGAATGAGTTACGGCTGCTAAGCTGTTATTGGACAACCGCTGCTTGGGGGAGGGGCTTAACATACAGTCAAGAGCTGTGCCTTACAAGTTTGGTGTTGGACCGTTTACATGAATAAGTTATCATTTCCAAATTATTTTCTGACCTTTGTTGGAGTATGTGTGTATACATAAGTGTAGATTTCAGGGCCATCCCTTCTTTATCTGTTAATTATAAAGGTCCATCACCACTTTCAATCAGTGTTTTTTTTGTAAATGACAATTTTCCTCACAATTCTCTGTATTCACAAGATTCCCAAACATGTACCTACCTTTGACAAAAAAAGGGATATTATTGTATAACTGTTTGCAGGAGCAGATCAAGTGTAGTTACTCAAAAGTGTTACCTAATAATTATTATTATTTCTTAATTATTCTTCAGTCAGTATCCTACTGTATCTACAGACGCATACTGGAGGACCTTTTTCACCGTGACACGATATAAAGCATGAGCACAGAGCTATGGATGAACGGTGAGTGCAGTGCAGACCTGGAGCCAGTTCTATGGGTACAGGGTGGCACATTTGGTTACATTGATAAACATTCAAACTCTACAGGAAATCAGAGGTCTCCTATTGCATTAACGCACCACTCGCTGCCATTACAAATATTACAGGAAGTGTTGTATCCAGATTTTCAACAACATCACTAATAATGACTTGGTTTGTGGAGACAGAAGTTGAACAAAAGTCACACATGGGGAAAGAAATCATGTCGAGGAAAGGTGAAAATGAGGAGGAAAAAGGCAAGAGAGTGATTCTGGTCACTTTGTGAAGTCCTTGTGTGGTTCAAACCTCTGCAGAGGAGTTTCAATGACCTTTAAAAGAAAAACGAGGTTTAAAATAAAGCAAGAAAATAAAACAATGGCCAGCAATAAGGTCCATCAGACTCCTCTGTGAACCGTTTCGACTTCCTGTGTGGATTAAGAGCAATGGTGTAACCTACGATGTGCGTGGTAGTAAATGTATGTATGACATCAGCTGGAGAGCTCGACCCCAACAAGGCCTCAGGCGTTCGGTTAGCAGCAGATGTGGTCGCTGCACATGTTCACATCCCGGGGACAGAGGCTCTTTAAGCACTGTGCCGTAATTAGAGGACGTATCAGGGTGTGTTTTGCCGGCAGATGTGAGGTTAAAGGCTCCGTTGTAGAGCTGTAAATGTCACCTGACCACCAGTAGGGGGCGACAGATGAAACTGGAACAGGGACCAGAGCTAAGGCTTGAGTTAAGACAGTTAGGGGGTGGCATTAGTATCATGTGTGTGTGTGTGTGTGTGAGATCCAGTGTAGGTGTGAGGGTGTGTGAATCACAGCAGCGCTTTGACCAGGTACAGCTTGTCTCCGTGCTCGCTGGTGAAGATGGGGGCCTTCTTGTAGTGCTCCACCAGCTCGTCGATGGAGCCGAACTTACGCTGGCCGATACAGAACACGCCCTCCGTCTGCTGCACCTTAAAGTGCTTATTCTTACCGGACGCCTTCAGAGACACGGAGAAGTCGTTGGGCTGAAATAAATAAAAGAGGGAGACAGTTGATGATGTGATTAGGAACAATGGAGAAGATACATTGTTTATGTTGAAAAAAAAACGCTTAATCTAATACACAGATGTTAAAAATAAAGACTGACATGTGCGTGAAAGAAGACTAAATGAAATTAATAATGAACACCGACTGCTTTAATCCAGCAGGGGGCAGTGTGTTATCACATCTGAAAACCTGAGACCACTGCAACATTTTAAGTTCTAAAAGATTATGTTCACTACTCCTAGTCCAAAACTTTAAAATACCAGTTACTTATAGAAACATTTATTACGAAAACCTATAGATTAATAGAGCTCCAGCAGTTCTTTAAAGGTTTCCTGTTGAGTTTATAAACCTCCCGTTTAGGTAACATAAAAACAGAACTGGAAAATCCTGCTGCTGCCCTCGCATCACCCGCATTATTTTATTTTCCTCATGAGTTATGTAAACAATAAATGCTTCGTTGGCAGAAAAACAAGACAGTAGGCTCTTGAGGATTGAGAGACTGCAGCTACCTTTAGAGGAAAGTCAAATTAAATAGTGGATTCTGGGGAGAAAGTCATGATAGTCCTATAGATCTTTTTTAAGTGAGTTACAACACAGCACACCTCTGAGACATGTCTTTAATGACTCAACAATTCAACACTGGTCATTATAATATCTGTCCAACATGTATATTTAAAAAAAGGGTAGCTCTTATTATAAAGAGCTGCTGCGGCTTTCTTGTAAATGTGTGTACTTAAATGTTGAAGTGCATGGTCATTGTGAATCGACATTTTAAACTGCTCCTTTCTAAATGTCTTTGATCAACCAGCAGTTTTCCTCCTTTGTCTAGTTTCTTTTTGCTAACATATGAATGTATATGTTACATGTTAAGTGCTTATGGTCCTTTTAAGGTTTTAACCAAATGATATCAACTACATGTAACTGTCATTTTGGTGACTGATTCCTAATGCTCTAAAATAACATGCTAATAATAATTGTCTCACTTAAAAGCTACTCAATTCCTTGTAAGTGTGAGTTTCTCGATAAATGTGTCATAGTCTTCCCTTCTTTTATAAATAACCATTTTACTCTAAGTTGGAGACGGTGATGCAGAAATATTTTGACTGAACTTCCTCTTCCACTTAAATGTATAAAAAGGCCTTTTTGTTCTGCCTCCATGATGCCACTCCACCATGACGTCACCCCCAGACTCACCGATGACTCGCTGTCTCGTACCAGGAAGTCTCCCTCCTCCCCCCTCTCGTTGAGGATGCTCTCGGCCTGGTGCCGGGTGACGTCTCCGTAGTACCAGTCCCGCCCGGCGAACCTCCCCGAGCGGGCCGGGGCCACGGAGCCCTTCATGGGGGAGCTGGAGAGGGGGGGGGGCAGCTCGGGCCGCTCGTCCAGCACCACCACATAGTTCTTAGGCACCAAACCCACCACGCCGTGCGAGTTCTGACACCTCCACCACTCGGGGTCGTTCTCAGGCTTCTCCACCACCTCCATCACCTCGCCCTTCTCAAAGTTCAGCTCCTCCTCCGTCACAGAGCTGAAGGGGTAGAGAGTTTGCACCAGGTGGAGAACCGCGGCCCCCCCTCCTCCCCCTCCTCCTCCAGCTTGCCCGTTGGCCAACAAAGTCCCGCGCCCCTGGTACCCCTCTGAGAAGTCTCCCTCCTCCCGGTCGTCCGCCCCCCCCAGCTCCTCCAGGACGTAGTTGGAGGGGAACCAGCCCACGCGCCCCCCCTGGCCGCCCCTCCACCAGCCGTCGCTACACTTCTCCATCACCACCACCATAGAGCCCTTCGTCAGGGTCAGCTCGTCCTCCCGCTCCGCCGTGTAGGCGAACTTCACCACGGCGGGGACGTTGAGGTCGTAGATGCGTTCAGCCGCTCCTCCTCCTCTTCCCCTTCCTCCTCCTCCTCCTCCGCCTCCCCCGCTGCCATTAGAGGGGGACTCTGTGTCGGAGCTCGGCGTCGGGGAAGCATCGCGGGCGCTCGTCTTCCTCTTCGTTTTTCCCAAACCTGCAGCATGAACAGAAGGATAAAGGTCAAACCGATTGATAACTAGATTTGTTTTATTCTGATTCTGAGATTTAAACCTCAGTTATTGATGTATTGAATTTACATTTGATCAGCATTCAATGGTTCAGGTTTTTCTTAATACGTTCATTTTTATCAGGTTTTTCCTTCTCATTCGTTTTAAATAAAAAAATTGTACCTGCATTAATTCAATAATTGTTTTTCATAGTCTTTATTAGTCAGGTTTTCCCTTCTCATTTCAACAAATGTACACCTGTATTAACAGATATTTTATTTGTCTTTCTTCTCATTTGTTTTAAATTCATCCGAAACATGAAGTAATAGTCTTTCTGACCACGGCTATAAAAACGACATTATCACCTCACAGAGTTTATACAACAATCTATTTGTGTGTATCTGTATATCCTGCAGACATCATGCACCTTATTATAATGATGTTAGTGTAATAATGTGTTGTGTTTGTTCTCCTAAATGCTCCACATAGCTACCAGCTGAACTAGCTTTCAGTGGATTTTCTCCTGCTGCCTGCTGAATAACAGTAAACCCTACAGTTCCCTTTGCAGTGTGTCAAATCAAAACAAGAATCTGAAAGAGGCTAACATGCTTAAACGGGAGCTGCTGAGTCAGCTGGTTATTCTCTGTGGGTTGCCCCTACAAGCAACCCCTTTCACGAGCAGTCATTTCATCCATGGTTAATATAAAAGTATCGATCGAAGCAGCGGTTTGAGATGTATAATTGAAAAACATCGGGGTGGTGGTGAAGGAGCTGTAAAGCCTGAGCTCCACGGGGAGCGGGGGCCCTTTAGGTCAGCAGGAAACTAATTGAGGCTGCAAGTTGCACTCATGGACCCTCACAAGCACACAGACTACTTTAGAAACAGAGGAAACAGGATATCCTACGAGAAACCTTTGTGGTGAAAAAGACCAATCAATACTCCAGATAATAGAATGAGAGGTGCACACATCCACCTGCACTGCCCCGTGTCCTTTCACTCAAGACTTAAAAGCTCCTTATCTAGTTGGGATTCTGTCTACACCATGTACACATCTATACTAATCAAAAAGCTGGAAATAGATGGTGTAGACGGGGAATGAGAAGTGGAGCAGGCACCCTGGGCTTGATAATGACAAGATATCCAGGATCAAAGTCTGCGGCTGTCTAACCCGTCTCTGACTCTTCCATCCGTGTACTTTCAAGACGTATGTGTTTGCAAACTTCAATTAGGCTTTAAGTGTCTAAAGTCTCTCAGCAGAACACACCCAAGGAGGTCCCCCCTTAAAATAATAATGATACACCATGTGGCTGACAACATTTAAAGCGTTCACTTGACGGGTTGAGCTTCTAATAGCTGCAGTGAGTTTCCTGACAGCTAATCACCCACTTTTTCCCCCACAGAGCTGCACTGAAATGCCACGGAAATGTCACTGCAGAATACAACATTTACATTGTTGGAAAACTGCCGGGTTCACTCAGAGTAGCATGAAACGTGTTGGCGGAGGGAAGACGAAGAGGAAGAGGAGAAGAGTTGTGTGAAGAGAGACGAGGGGTGCCTTGGCAGCTGTTTCTCACACAAACAGTAGACCAAGCACATCAGAGGCCACAGCTGACACAAAAACGCAAGGAAGAAGACGGAGGATGAGGCGGGAATAACAATCAGATCATGTTTATGGATAGCTCTGTGTGTGTGTGTGTGTGTGTGTGTGTGTTCCATATCTCCTGACTGTGAGACAAAGACTCTTCAGGCCTACTTCAGGGGGTTTTCTTTGTAATATTAAATTGACTTTCGCTGCGAGGACCCCACACACACACACACACACACACACACACACACACACACACACACACACACACACACGTTGGCGCAGCAGCAGGATATATTCCCTCCGCCCACACTCACTCACTCCCAACCTTCACCTACCGCTTCATCTCAGGAAAGGAGACTAGATTGTCAAACCCAGAAGACATCACCTCAGAGGGGGGAGAGTTGATGAAAGCACGTTGCAGCATATTGCTTCAGTGTAAAGCTTACATTGGAGGGCAGTTGTTGTGGAAATTGCTTTAATACATGCGTCAACACTGTACCGCAGACATATTAAGTGTGAAGCGATGGAAAGGCAGAGAATTAGCACTGCGCTGTGATTTAAAGGAGCACTTTGAGTGAATCACAGATGAGCTATGCAGCCTTTTAAAGTAACCCTAGCCATGTTGCTCTCTTCTCTACATTCCTCAAGTGTCACTGGGACCATACTTAATGCATTACTGTGTGTAAAACCAGTAAAACCTGCCAAAAGCCCCGGGGCAGACAAATGAAAATGAATTGGAAACGCTAAAAGCAAGCAGCCCACATGGCATGCACATTCAACATTTGAGGGTACAAACTATGCACAAGAGTTCATATTGAAAGGTTCACATTTCCTATTTTAAAAAGGAACATGTTTTGCTTTACTGGAGCTGCAGATGAAGAAGACTAGATGGCGGGAATGCTGACTGTGCACACCTCCCTGATGATGATGAACCCTCCCCTAACGCTTCTTTCAAAACACTTGAGATTACAAAAACATGACATACAGCTACTGTGAAAGGTTTAAAATAAATATTGTCACTTTCAACTTTCCCTGCTTTTTTTGTTTTACAGCAGTCTTTCAATGTGTTGCAGTAGATTTGGTAACAACCTGGTAAGAGAGAATTACAATTCCCAAGCGGACAAGGGTGAAACTTGCTGACCGCGCTGAAACGTTAAGAGGCTACGGCCAAGCTAGCAGTTTTATTAGACGTGTTGATTTTTAGCTGCATTCTTCCTTAGAGAGACAGCATGCTAATAGTTGCTTATTAGCACTAGGCAGCAGAGGTGAATGGGAAGTTGTTTGGTTCTAAACAAATGTTGACCTGATGGTCGAGCTAGATGAAAACGTAATGTACCACAAATATATTAAAGGTCACCTATTATGCAAAATCCACTTTTTCATGTCTTTTATACACAAACATGTTTCCTCTCTGTTTAAAGAGATTCTGAAAGTGTCAGGAACAAAGACCCCCTCTCTTTTTGTCCTGATCCATTTATATAAAAAACAGTCTGAAAATGAGCTGATCAGATTTTGGCCACTTTATGATGTCATAACGATTTTTTGGCTTGTGTAACCATTAGTCAATCAGCAACCAAGGTAACCCCCCCCCACCCCCTTATCACCTGAATCTCCTCCTAGAGCACCATTGAGTTATTTTTAACCAAATATCTCTCAGAGGGGCGTGGGGAGGGGCTCCTTATTTTCATCTAAAGTAACAGACACAGAATCAGCACTTTTGGAAACAGGGCTGAAACAGAGGGGATTATGGGATGCTGCAATGATCTGTTTGGTGTTTGGAGCCAAACACTTCAGAGACATGTTTTGTATATATCTGAGACCTATAATATATTGATGAAAAACAGTATAATAGGGGACCTTTAAAATTCACCCTGAAGAGAACAAGAATCTGGCAATCTGTCTGATAGTTGTTGAGATTTCTAACTGTTTTGGACACATTTCACTTAAAACCAATGGCAGGTAACAATGAATGTCTCTAACTAACTAACTAACTATTGAATAGGGGTCAGTGGAATCACACTGGGGATATTCAATTAATGTATTCCTCTTCGACCACTAAGCCATTACTAGACAATCTCAATAATCTGTCATTCTTATCATAATCAACTCACATGACCCTTGATACCGGCCATGCTCTCTGTAGACCATGTACTGAATGGATTCGTGGTCATATTAGGAGCTTACTGACTGAACTACTGTCGACCACATATTGTACTTTTACAAAGCAGCACATTTTCTTTGCCTCCTTTCGCAGTTTGTTTGAACAGGAAATGGGTCTATTTTTGCTCGACACTTAAAATAACTGTTCATTAGAGAGTCAAAAGGGCTGCAGCCAGAGATATAATGCCTTTTGACCCACGGACAGGATGAAGTGCTTTTAAAATACCTCACATTCGCCCACGCACACTCACACATCGCTGCCATGTACAAACTCAGGTGGACAGAATTGCAACTTGTTCGTCACACTGTAGAGCAGTGGCCCACATAAGGAAGACCTTTGCTGTTCTCTTTCACCCATTACTGTGTTTATTTTCTGTGCAAGGAAACTGGGGCACAAAGCAGCATGGAGCCATTTACAATTCAATTCTGCCTGGGTGAATGTGGATGTAACAAATGCATCGAAAGACTTTAAATAAGGAGAATAAATATAGATAACCGCAATACATAACGTACTGAGTAGCTAAAGAAAGATCCAGACGGGATGAAGCAATCACGCTGTCAGCCAATCAGTTTCAAGTGTGTGAGTAACTTCCATTAGCCCCTGATGTCACCTATAGCTCATCGTGAAAATGTTCTCCTTTATTGGATTTGATCAGGCTTTTAACACCAAAGCGCTACCGACTGAAACAAAAAAACTACTTAGACTGAAATGGAACTAGGCCATAATGTTATAGTCGATATGTAACGAAGTCAGGGACAGAGAGGTAATCTATCGCTGCAGTACTACCATTAGGCGGCTGATTTATCCACTAATCAATCTACTGGTAATAGAAAAAGTACACAGTGACAGGGAATGGAGCTGATGGGAACAGAGGGGATGTGTGGGGGGGGGGCATATTGTCTCTGCACACAATGATCCCTGCTGAGGGTGACAGTGGCAGGCTGTGCCATGCGGCCCACATAACGCTGCTGTTTCCCCTCGGGGGGGCTGTCCACAGAGCCGAGAGGAATCAGAGATTAGACCGTCTCCATCTACGCTCACTTCCTGCATCTCAGGGCCACACAGTTACTACTTTTTTATCTCAATTGAACCGTTTTAACGTTTCTAACATACGTTTTGATGTTCTCCCCCCAGCTCTGTCTTACTTTCTTTGACTACTAGGATGACAAAAAGGGGGAACTGATGCTAGAAATGTCAAAACAGATGAATGTCTGTGCCATGCTCCATGCTGCTCTTTTCCTGCTTTAAGAAAGTACAGCTAGCCTTCTTTTTTTTTTAGCCTACTTTCATTTTTGACATGAACTATACAAACGCTTCCAAGTTTAGCGCACATCTTAGTGGTTCAACATTGTATGCAGAGTGTATATACTTTCACTTCTAGTCCACGAGTGAATGATTTATTTTCAGCAAATCTCACTGTTTAAGAAGCCTTTCAGATCACTAGGGATTATGGAAACATACTGTAGTAATGGGCTGGTCACACATTCACACAAAGAACAACTACCTCATATCTGATCATCAGTGAAGGAATACAGATATTTAACCTCAGCAAGCATTTCAATATTGTTATCCACTGAATTATTTTGTTGTACTCCATACCATGATCACAGTGGGGTCAAAACTCAAAGCCCATTGAGATGTCCTCATGTGACAAGTTGCATAATTATGTTTTATTTAATAATGTTTTTTTAAACATGCATCAAACGTGTAATACTTTGGATTTGGATGAAAGGTTATTCCTGTTTTATTATTTGATTTATTATAATATTTTAATAAATATTTGGGTCAAATATCATAGAGGGACCTTTATAAAGACATCATGAAAGCCATCTCTTTATATGGAATTCATATTGTATTTAATTTTCTTAAACTCTGATTATTTTTTTGATATCTGTTAATACAAGAAATGTATTTTTTGAGTGGCTTAATACTAGTCTGTTAAAATGTAATTTTTGCTCTACCAAATTCCATGGAGAAATATCAAGCTATATCCCCCTCATTATACCACATATGGTCGGTATCATCATATAGGTTGGCAGCCAAGGCTATATACACAATGTAATGTATTCAGGTCCTGACTGTGGACTGAGACAGTGTGCTGACAGCTGAGAGCAGCAGACAGGATCCCAGCAGGCAGCCAGGAATCATTTTACTTCTCATGCGCACACACACTGACCACCGCTCACGACCACATCGTAGCTCCTCTTACAGCGAGCAGGGGAAGTGCAAAGAGTTTCCACTTCTACGGATAATAATTGGCCGACATTAAAACTAAATGCCGGGGGAAGCTGAGGCTCAGGAGGTAAAGTGGAGGGTCGAGGGTTTGATATCCAGCCCCTAAAATCGACCAAATTAACCCTAAATTGTGTGTGAATGTTAGCTTGACCTTAGCATGTGGCAGGCTCTATCTCTGTATATGAATGTGTGTAAAGGGATGAATACTGACTGTATATATATATATATATATATGCAAAGGCGCCTTGAGTTGTCGCAAACACTAGCAAAGCCCTATTTAAATGCATTTAGATTACCATGTACCATAAACACACCTTTAATGGACTTAAACTCACAATGTACATTTTACACTTATATTTTATTTAATATTCCATTCCTCACACACTTAATGTATATAATATCCTTTATATTTTGTTTACTGTAAATTGCTATTTCAATATGTATATTTTCTACTTTTATTATTGCCGTTTTATTTTAATTTTGAGATGTTTACATTTTAGAATTGTTTATTTCTACTCTTAATTTATCTTATAGAGAGGCGAAGTCCCGCCAATCTACTTCCGACTCATGGGACCTTATTTCGGAAAAATGATGTATTGAAGTCAATGGAGAGAGAAAGATTATCTTTCGATCCCGTTTGAATTGTGCCACGAATTACACATATGATGTTTGTCAATCTTAAAAAAATAATTTCCATGTCAAAAATCAGTTTGTCGTAAAACTGTTGAAATACAAGACTATGAAAAATACGCAACTAGAAAGACTACAAATCCCAGAATCCCGGTCCCGCATGCTGGCTCTTACGGAACCGACTAACTCCCCTTGTGTGTATGTACAGCTCTCAACATGCCCAGACTTGTAGTGATTTTCACCTCTTTTAATGCTTTTCACCTCATTCTGAAAGAAAGAAGTGAAATGTGCCAACGTGACGGCCGTCTTGGTGTGTGGTGCGAGACGGGAGATGTAGTTCATTGAGCGGTTTCACACAAAAAAAAGTGTTACTTCACAGTTTTACGACACATTTTTATTTTTTTGAATTATCTTTTAAATTGACAAACATCATATGTGTAATTCGTGGCACAATTCAAACGGGATCGAAAGATAATCTTTCTCTCTCCATTGACTTCAATATATACTTTTTCCTAAATAAGGTCCCATGGAGTTCCCCCGGAAAGGGAGGGACTTCGCCTCTTTATGTGCAATGCCTTGTCTTTTATGCTGCTGCAACGCAAACATTTCCCAAACTGGGATCAATAAAGTACATTTTATCTTGTCTTACATTATATGTGACGTTTTTATCCAAAGCGACTTACAATTTGTGCATTCAACCATTGAAATACACACTAAAAAAAAACAAGAATCCTGTAGGTATATAATCTATCAAACAGCCAAACCTTTGCACGTGCTACAGAAGAGAGAGGTGGAGTTGAAAGACGCCCGACTTTTAGCCTGCGACAGAAGATGTAGATTTGACGCTGTCCTGTTATCAATCAGTTCAGCAAACAACAGTGTGCTTGCAGTGGGGGAAACCTGGGTATAACTAGAGGTGACGCAGTAGCGAGCAAATCGGACGCAGAGAACGCAGATTGGAGACCAGTCGAGCTTTACTCAGTAGTGAGTTCAAGAAGTCAGGCAGTAAATTCCTCCACAGGTCAAAACACCCACCTGTTCATTTCTCAGCAAAATGAGAGTGAGTTCTCTTACCCAATGTGTCCTTGATGTTCTTCACCAGCGAGCCTTTCTTCAGGCTGTTCTTGCGCTCCACGTAGTTGGACGGCACGTAGCCCGTCTGGTTCCCCGTGTTGCGGACTCGCCACCAGGTCTTGGAGTCGTCCAGCAGGTAGAGACGCTCGTTTTTACGGATGTCAAGTTCCTGGTCCTGCTGGGCCGTGTAGTCCCACTTGGCTACAACAATCACCTCCTCCGTCATCTTTCATGGAGTCCTCCTGGGGAGAAGAAGAGGAGTGAGGTGAGGCGAGGAGTAACACAGGAACAATTATCACAGAGTGAAGCCATTTATAATCAATCAATCAATCAATCAATCAATCAATGTTTATTTATATATAGCCCAATATCACAAATGTTACATTTGTCTCAGTGGACTTCACAGTTTGTACAGAATATCTGTATGACAATACGACACCCTCTGTCCTTAGACCCTCACATCGTACAAGGAAAAACTTCAGAAGAAAACCCACAGTTTAAAGGGAAAAATGGGAGAAACCTCAGGGAGAGCAACAGAGGAGGGATCCCTCTCCCAGGACGGACAGACGTGCAATAGATGCCGTGTGTAAAATCATAATCATAATCATTGGCACTGCTTCAAACTGCCACTAGGGGGCAGATAGGTGGATCGTGGGTATTTAAATCAATTAAGAAGTAATTGAGCATTAAGGAATGATGGTTATGAATGAGTTAGTGACTGGATTTATTAGGTAATATACATTTAACAATCAGGCAAGCACTCATGAATAATATTTTTGTGAATAATGATGGAAACGAGACTGAATGACAAATGTATTATACCACAATAATTTCTCTGTAAATGACTTATTTCTAGTGTACAGGGTGATTTCAAGGAGTGTGTGTGTGTGTGTGTGTGTGTGTGTGTGTGTGTGAGGCTCAGTGCAGTGACAAGTCATTACACATTAATCCACATCCATCCATGCACAGGATTTTTAAAGCGCTTATCCCGGCTCACAGTGGACATCAAACAGGAAACACTGGGGACAGGTTGCCAGTTTATCACAAAGCTAAATTACATAACCTCCCTCAATATGAGTTGGAAGTTTGTGGTTGTGTTCACTGCCTAAACTGGCACTTTGATAGAGATTAGCGCACAATAAAACTCACATTGCTTACCACATAATCATCTGTGTTAACAGTTATAAGAGTCACATTCATAACACATACACACATTCTCATATTTATACTTTTGCTTGAATACTGTCTTTAATTTGTAACAATAGACCTAAAATATTTGTTTATATTAGTACTATTTTTTGCTACTTATTCTTCTTTCTGTGTCTTTGTATGCACTATTTATACCAAAGTATGGTATATACATCCTTGTGATAACCTACTTGGTAATGAAACAGATTTTGATTCATAAAACACACCCCTGAAGGAAGATATCAAGTTTAACCAACTGTTGAAAACATGACAAAGCCAACAGGTTTTAGGACAGTTGCCACACACACACACACACACACACACACACACACACACACACACACACACACACACACACACACACACACACACACATCACACACACACACACACACACACACACACACACACACACACACACACACCACACACACACACACACACACACACACACACACACACACACACCACACACACACACCACACACACACACACACACACACACCACACACACACACACCCCCCCACACACACACACACACCACACACCACACACCCACACACACACACACACACACACACACACACACACACACACACACACACACACACACACACCCACACACACCACACACACACACACACACACCACACACACACACACACACACACACACACACACACACACACAGTAAGATGTAATCCAGTTTCTGTGAAAACCTCCTCGTGATAAAAGGCGTCTCACGGCATGAGAAACTATCCACAGAATCGATTTATTTATAGCTCAGCGCCTTGTTAAAAGTCTGCAGCTGGAAACAAGATCTCTGGAATAAATAAAAGGAAATAAAAAGGATGCAGATGAAAAGGGGACACGTATAGATACAGAATGAATAGGCAAGTTGTAAAGCTTTTATGTCGGTGATTGCACGGTCTGAATAATCAAATAAAACGGTCTTCTTCATATCTAATCTCGTGTAAGGCCATGAGGAGCTTTTGTTTGACGCTGGGATTTATGGCTGCAGGATCCTTCGGGAGCTAAAACTGACAGGTTTAATATCCTCTATAACACAATTACATATAATGCATGCCTTTTATGGAGCCGTTTAATAATGGAGATAGGTTAAGACATTTATTTTTCAAAATGAAAAACCCCTGCTATGACTTTAGAAAATGGAAAGTGTAAGAGAAAGCAGACGGGAGAGCATATCTATATTCATGTGCACAAAAATAAAGATTTTTCCACCGACTAGACACGAGGAGAAACAGCAGAACACATTTAAGATGCAGGGGGATTGTAAATTCTCTTACTCGTGTTGTCATTTCCATTTTATTCTTTAATGAGAGGGCAGATAAAGCGTAACCACAAAAGAGAATTATGACTCATGAGAAGTGTTGCTGCACAAATTAGACCAAATCAAAGATTCCATTAGTGCTGGAAAGATTGATATCTTCTGTGTTGGCTACATCTCATGAAATGCAAATGGAGGAGGGGTGGGGGGGGGGCTATGAAGCAATGGCTGTTATTTCAAACCCAAGAAATGTAATTCCACTTCAATTAGGCCACAGCCACAGAGACAGCGCAGCCATCCCTGAATACATTCTTACAGTTACAGTCGCAGGGTGGTGTGACACTGCATGAGAGTGTCTAATAACCTCTATCTGTACAACAAGCAGTACGAATGCAAGTGCAACAGCTTGTGTTGTGCACTTGTGAATGTGCCTCTGCTTGCCGTCACTAAAGCTGTCAAACTGGATTTCTCCGCAGGCCGGGACAGGGACAGAAGAGGGGGGGGGGTGGGGGGAGTTGTGCAACATGCCGCGGGATGTTTAAGTTAGTCCAACTTTCCATTTTACCGCGGCAGGAAGGAGACGACGGAGGGGTCAGTTCGAGAGACAGGACGAGACAAGAAGAGCAGCAGCTGTGATTCTTCAGAGAGAACAGTATATAGAAGGACAGATTTATGACAAGATGAGGGACGGTGACGTCAACTCCTCCAGGAGACGGAGGTATGTGAGCGTGCCGCAGCCTCTATCCCCTCGGGCTTCAGCTGCTGGATTATGCCAGGCTATTACTTTCCTTTCCTTTTATTGCCTTTATTCCTCCTGGTGAGGATGGATGAGTAAACCGCGGTGAGGCCTGTTGGGAAAATGCTGCACGGTATTTAACTGTCACTACGTGTGAGATATTAAAATACAAATCAGAAATGTCAGTAGTATTGTTTCCTGGCTCTGTTTGGATACTCTTATTACTTTCCTCCTCTATGCAGAAACGATTTAAAATATTCCTTCAGCATGCAGATTGAATCCCAGGCTTCGCACCGTAAGGTCACCTTCACACCCGTGGTTGAAGCTTTTCAATTATTTTTTTATTTTATTTCCCGCTGCCTGATCACGTAGACTTTCTATAAACAGAGCATGAGCAGTTATGAAGTCATACGGCATGTGGAGTCATGTGACAGCTAAAAGATTCATTGGACAGTTTTAGTGAGGTCATCCTGTATCATCGGCTCTACGTAGAAAGACAAATGGGAAGCTGGTGACTAAGTGCAGGGTGTGCTACTCTCAACGGTTTCATTTTGTCCCCTGCTCACATATAAATAACTAACATTTATTCTCATTTAACCTTGTTTTAAAACATAATGACAAACAAGACCAAACCAAGGAAACTTCTACGTTAACATTACGGGGTGATAGTAACTCGAGCCAGACCTTAAAGGTGGGGTAGGTAATTTTGGAGAAACCGGCTCGAGATCGCTAGAATTTGAAAATACACGGCCGGAAAAAATCTGCCACTTCCTTACAGAGCACCTCCTCCAACACACACGAACGCGCACATGACCAATGAGGGCACGAGATAAGCTTGTGCACAGATGGAAGGCTGACAGGCAGGTAGGCCATCCAGTTATTTTAGCCGGGCGGGCTCAAATGATTGGATGGCCTACCTGCCTGTCAGCCGTAGTACTGTAAAAAGCATTTTAACCGTGCCGGCTAAAATGATTGGTCATGCTTTTTACAGTATTACGGCTTCCACAGATGACATTTTTTTATGGATTTTTTGTCAAAGCACTTAAGATATTCATTGCTATCGGGATGTTAAGAGCATTCCATGGAATATAACAAAAAGTGTATCTCGAGCCGGTTTCTCAAACTTACCTACCCCACCTTTAAATTCAGCCTGATTTGTATATTGCTGCTTGTCATGTTCTAAGAAATTGAGTTGAGAAACATTGGGATTTTAGCCTTTGCAGACCATTGACATGCACGCAAAGCTACACACACACTACAGGAAAGACCAACACATGCTAGGTGTGAGAGCTCCACAATGAAACCCTTCGACAATAGTTCCAGCTTAAATGTCATTTATTTCCACTTGACCCCATGTAAATGAACAGCGTTACATATTTAGCGACCCCCCTCACCCGCCTCTCACCCATTAGACCAATTTCCCCGTCTCCTTGACAACCTTGCTCATTAGCCAGCATGATGTAAATGCCACTACGAATCAAAACCATCCTCCTCTATGGGCGAATGTATATCAGAGTGGCAGCTATAACATTGTTCATTCTGATGCCAGTCGCTCTTGGCATGCCAATGAAATGCATTTAAAGATCACATGTTTTGCTTCTTTCTACAGTCGGTAAAAACTGGAGATGCTTGAAAGAAGATTTGCTTTTTTAAATCAGAGCCACTAACTTGGTTTCTTTGATTTATATCACAGACAGATGGATGAATAAAAAACTATTTTCCTGTGAGAGAGTGTATAAAAACGCACACAAAGGAAAACAAACAGCTTTGGGAGGGACATGGCTGAGAGGGAAAAGGGGGAAAGCCTGAGAGCCGACGGTCCTCTTGACCCCCCATTCCTCCGCTGGGAGTTAAAAGAGGAAATAGGAGCGACAGGCTGCTGAGCTGGGATTCAGCGGCACTTCACAACCGAGGGGGGGAACGCTCTGAGCTCTTTCAACACCACACAAAGAGAAAGGGAAAGTAAAAGAGGATTATAAAAAAAAAGAGGGGATGTTTAAAGAAGAAAAAAAAAACGTCTGGCAGAGCTTTCTGTGTTTGGCTTTCAGGTCAAAGACGGACACGATTCAGGGGGGGGGGGGGGTCTCTTCCTCCCTTCCTCCCCTCCTCCCCTCCTCCACTCTGAGCTGTTTGCAGGAGCTGCTCCTCACAGGAAGGAGGACTGCTTCACTCCCTTCTGGCAATCAGTGTCTCGAGCACTTGGAGTGGACTGCACAGATTGAAACATGAGGAAGCCTCACTCCCTCTGCTGCAGCTACTGCCTTCTCTTGGAGAGAAATGCTTCTCTATCATTACAACGAGAACAGAGAAGGATAGGGCTGCAAGATTTTTGAAATAATTGAACTGATTGCGATTGTTTGACTGGCTTCACCATTGCGAAATGATTAGCAAAATAAGAGAGAATGATCATTTTTGGAAGATTTGTATACATTTTTATTGGAGAATATATTAAAATGATCATCGTGTGGGTTTTATCTGTACTAAACAAAGATGTTCTATTAGGTCTGAAGACAGTTTTACATATTTTGCCTTCGCCAAATATTGCACTTAGTTGAATTTGGATATTTCATTAGTCCATATTGCAATTTAGATCAAATGTAGACACATTTTGCAGCCGAAATGGAGGAGGTGGACGGATTTTTTTCATGTAATCGTTTATTTGGCAGGGACAATGCACAGTAATGAACACTTAAAACATTCAAATGTGTCAAGCGTAACAGTGCCAGATTTAGCTTTGAGCTAATTTCCATCCTCATGAATGAAGTGCCTTTTAACACGCAGTTGACAATTTTATTCCACCTGTTTGGCTGCTGCTGCCAGATTTTCCCTTTACAAACAAAGCCATAAGGAACACAGGGCGACAGCTTTATTGTGACAATGATTTACAACCGTCACTCACACACACACATACGGTACAAGTCCTGTCACACACTCCTGAAACTGAGGGTGTGGTATATGAGCTCATCTGCCTCACTGTGATGTGGGTAGTGGATGCTCCCTTTGAGCTTCTGGGGATGCCATCTAAAAAAGCCCAAAAAGCAGACAAGGACATCTGAAGCACAACACAGAGCTTCCCTGCTGTCGGCTAAAAATAGGTCTGAGAAGAAGGAGCAGTGAGACCACACAGAGAGAGGCAGGGCGGCCATCACCACCACAACATATGAAGGGAAGAACAAGAAGCCGTATCCTCAAACTGTGGTGAGAAACCAGAGACCAATCACAACGAAGAACAGAAATACAGTTCCTAAAAAAGTCCAGCTCTTAATGATGATGATTACAGACTATTTCACAATAGCATGTGCATTTAAACATGCCCTTACTTAATGTGAAGTACAATGTGTGTACACAAGTGACTGTGCTCTTCAAATCATGCTGCACATTTGAGATGCAACACTAAATTGACTAATCGATTATTTTTTAGATCATTAGCCCTTCATTCATATGACAGATAATGCTGTTTTAAAGTCATTTTTTACATCAGTGCATTTGGTGTTTTCAGACTGTCAAAACAAGATATTTAAAGACAATAACTTGGACTTTGATAAACTGAGATGGACATTTTTCACTGAACATTTTACAGATGATTAACCATGTAAACAGCTGGGAGATTAATTCATAACATAAACAATTGTTGGTTGCAGACTTACTGTTTTCTCCATCTGTATGTATCTCAAAACTGGGAGACTTTAGCTGAAGTTTTATTTTAGTCTTAGTATGATTCTTGCTGCTCTGGCAGAAACCCTCCTGATTGTTCTCAAGAGCCTGAGGCTGCGGCCCCACGAGGACGCATACGGTAAAACGCATACGCAATCGCAAAAAAGGCTTCCGTCCACACGCAATAGACACCGGAAAGTGTCTGTTCACACGAGACGGCTCCGTTTAGCTCCAACCGCTGGAAAAGCTGCAGTACATATGCCGAGCCTGTACGTGGCGCTGTAACTTCCTCCACCAAAGCAGCGAAGAAGACCCCGGAACATGGTTGCCCTTCTGTTTATTCTCCGCGGTGGATGGCGTGTGCTCCTGCTGTAAATCCAGTCCACCAGCAGATGAAAAACACCCACCTCTCCGCCTCTTCCAAGGGACGAGGGAACCGTGCGGCAGAGTTTCCGTTAACATTTTTTTTCGCCGGTCAACATGTCCGTTAAAGTTTAAATCCGTACAAAATTAGAAAAGTGCCGGTCAAAGGTCTTCTTTGTTATTTATTGAGCTTTAACACAAATTGATAACGACTCTGTATAATAATATGAGAATAATAAACGAACGGAGCCTCTCTTTTCCTCCCCCTCTTCTGAGAGCCCAGCAGCTGATCACAGGAGACGTGGGGAGAGGGAGGCGGGGCCATTTCATCGTTATCAGAAAATGATCGTATAGAGGCGTACACACGGAGCCGTTGGACCCCCCAGAGCGTTCCGTATGCCGTTCTATCCACCTCAGGACCCGTTATCGTTACCGTAGTCGTTTACTGCCATATTCTGTCGTCCTAGTGTGGCCGAACGGTCTATATGACACAAAACTGTAACGGAAACTACTGTATGCGTCCTCGTGGGGCCGACGCCTGAGCTGCATCCCAACACTCACAGATGGCATCGGCTCCACAGAGGACAGTATACTTCTCTAAAGCACCAAATGATATCCGGCAAGTTTACTCATATTAAAAGCGTATAATGTGCGGGCATTAGTAAGTGCATTGATCTGTTGTCATTGCAAAGGAAGCTATTAGTGAAATACGTTTTAGGTAGACCTTGTAATCAAACCTCAAAACTTCAATCCATTACGGGCTGAAAGCTTTTATTACATACGTGGGTAGTCCTCATCCTCATCCGTCCTTAATACCTAACAAAATAAATGTTTAACAACTTTAGCTTTGTTAAATAACTTGTACAGGTGCTTGCTTTTGGAAAACATTTTACAGTTGAGAGAGATTGTCTTTTTCTTTGGTAGAAAATCTGCTTTACAATATGCAAAGAAATGAAAAAAGGGCCGATGGTGTTTGGTTTTAAGCAGCCAAATTAAACTTCTCTAAGCTTGAGTATGTCAGTTCTGAAATGACTATTTAACTGTTGATCAAAACAAAACCAATAATCTGAAGACTTCATATTGGGCTTGAACAATTTGTGAAGAATGTTTTCTTCTAAAATGTTATATACCAATGATTAAATGTGAAGAGAAATCGTAATTAAACCAACAACTACAATTATTTGTTGCTGCCTTGTTGTATTGTATGCCTTTATGTCCATCTGAAATGCAGCCTGTATGATACAGGATACAGAGAAGTGGTTTAACTAGTCTCCGTGTTGACCCGGCACTCTCACTCCTCCAGAGACAGATGCCGTTAATCGTAACTTGCCTAAACGGGCGATGACAGAAATGTGGAATCCCCTCCTTTCTCCATCCGGCCTCTCCTCCCCCCTCTGCTCTTTACAAGCAATTTTTCACATGTCACTTTCATTTTCTGTCATTGCTTCAGCCCTCCTCTCCTGAGGAAAGCCAACATTGTTGAGGGAGTATCCATGACAACAGTCGTTGGGTGGTCCAGTTTTCACCGACATGTGACTTTTATCCCCTTACTCTTCGATGCTCGATATTCCTTTACAAAGGGTCAACTTTCAATCCACACAAAGGGCGAGGTGCGCTCTGCACGCACAGAGTGGTGCTTTGAACAAAGATCGTTATTCGCCCTTTAGGATCAATACGTTTCCTCATATATTTTTTTTGTGTTTCCAACATGTTGTATGTATCGCATGTTGAATCACATGAGAATATGCGTTGACACCGTGTTTTGACAGCAGAGTGACAGTGGGATATAATCACGTGCATCACTGTTATTTAATCCTTTGCGTCTCACATGATCTGTGCAGACAGATGGTCCGTAGATATGTTTTTCTACAGAAGCATCAACCTCCAGTCTGTTAGAGATCACATTATACCAGTTGCCGTTTTAATTAGTTTCTGCTTATTTTAGGACACAGAGTAGTGCATCATGTTCATTTGATGTTATTATTCCATCGTAATGATCACATGGAAAGAAGACCTTGAATCCCGACTGCACTGCACTTCTTACGCTTTTCCTCTTTTCACTTCAGCCATAAATAGACTACTTGTTGGTTGTTTTCCCTTCTCCTTGATGGCCACTTCACCTGCTTCCACAACACTGCGCTGCTTGTTCACTTTGCACACCTCCCTGCACTCTAAACACACGGTGAGACGTCTCTCCTGAGCAGCTTGTAGAGTTTATAACAACCTCTCACAGCCTCTCTCTCCTGACATTTCCCTGTGTGTGATTTTTATTTTTGCTGTTGTCATTTATTGTCTTCCGTTTGCAATTGTAGTAAATTCAATTCAAGTTTATTTATATAGCCCAAAATCACAAATCCTATTTGTCTCAGAGGGCTTCACAAGTCAACAAACAAAGTGAAGTGTTTTTATTGCATGTACAGCACTTTGGCTCGACCAAAAATCGTTTTAAAAATGTGCTATATAAATAAAACTTGATTTGATTTGATTTGAAGCCATCATCTATTAGCATAATTGTCCTCGTGTCTTTTTGATCCATTATTGCATCTTTGGTTGAGGAGCAAAATGGGAAGGACCGTCTCTATTTTTAACTCTGTGTGTGACAATCTGGCATCCATGTCCCCTGGCACAACAACAAAAGGCAATCGCTGTATTGCGCAGCCGGGCAAAATGTAGTGAACACAGCTTTGATGTACAATGCTGCGCGTTCTCCCTGGAGTAGAAGAGACGGAGAAAAACCCGAGGTGATGTTGCGTTTGAGTCTGGGAAAGAGAGGGGGAGTTCAGAGAGAAATAAAGTATGTGTGTGAAAAACGGGTCACTTCCAGGTCAAATAACAACAATTCAGCTGTAAGAGCTACTGTATGCTTTTCAAATGAACTATTCGTCGTGAATTCTCCTTTATTTTCTGACCGTTCATCTGAAGAATATCTCTGACTTACAGACTCAACTTGTGGTTTTCTCTCTCGAACATGCAAATCTATGTTTCATGGAGAGAAACACAACCGAACGCTGGTAGTTTTTTTTTCACCTGCAGCGGGGGGTGATTTTAACAAGACCATCCAACACAGAAAGTGCTGCAGGCTGTGCAGAGAACAAGAGATGCTCTATGCCACGCTGAGCATTTTGAGAAACATTTCCACACTGCAGTGTTTTACCGGCTTAGAGACTTTGTCGAGTATGAGAAGCTCGTATAATCAAGAACACATAAATGCCTTCAGCAACAGAAGCAATCCATTTCAGCTTCTAATACACCCCGCATGTGATCAATAAAGTCAATGAAGTAATCCTAAAGCAATCAGGAGCACTCTACAGAAAGAAGATACACTTGCTGTGAGTGTAAGGAGTGACCAGATTGTATTCATGCAGAGTTTGAAGATGCTCTTCATGAATGAATAACCCTGTGAGTCAGGCCAGTGAAGAGTAACAACACTACGCTCATTATACATCTGCAGGAGCAGGGTTATGGACAGAAACATAGTAATATGGTGAGTAATCAGGCGCCTCTCTACAGCTGTCCAGACCACTTACAGACAATCTGACAACACTCCAATTCTGATATGGAAATGAGGTTATTAATGTCAACATAGTTCCAGCTTCTTTTCTTTTCCAGGGGAGACTTCTGAATTGATCACAGGAAATTAGGAACAGATAATTACCTGCAGATATGAACAGTTTGCTGATTGTGCTTCTGTTGCCTACTTTACCAGTGATACAATTGGTTAAAGAAGAACTGGGTTATAAAGTAGACTACTTTATCTGGGCCAAGTTCATGTATGGCTCTGAATTCCTTTGAGAAGTTTGGTTTATTCAAAAATGTGTTTTATTGCGTCTTAAACACACAGATTTTATTATATATAATATTGGTTTGTGCTAGATTGTAATTTCTAAGGAGGTCTAAAACACATTTTCATAACAAAAGGTGACATATGTAGTTTAGTTGCTATTTGCGAGTTCACTTAAGTTTTTTAGCAATCATACACAAGTTATTTAACAATCTCACGATATAGGAGAGCAGACTAATTGTTATCACTTCAACGTCCACTTATCTAGATGATGCCTCAATAACAAAATAAAGTGTGGTTTCAATTAATCAAATTTAAAACTATAATGATGTATATTGGTGATATACTGTGAGTTTGTAGAGCAGTTTTTTGACAAATGAAGGGTCAGATTCTAAACATCACTGCTTCCATTTCCTCAAATGTGTCCAATTGACTCTTTCCCTTCCCACAGCTTCCTCTCCTGCAACCATTCAGTCTCCAGTCCACTGAAGAGCAGCACTGTATAACAAACTGTTGAACTAGACATGCAACCTAACAATAAAAAGGACTACACATGACTGCTTGTCTTCTCACTGTGGATTAAAGCAATCTAGGCCACATGCACTTACAACTGTCAACACACATGGAAACACAAGGGGACCTCTGTGAGAAAGATAATACTGTTTGCTTCTGTTAGAGAGTTGACATCTCCCATCTAGGGATGCAGAGCAGCAGCGTGGGCGTGTGGTTGTACTTTCAAATGGTCTTGTACTCCTGCGAGCCTCCCAATACTCTCTCCTTCTCCTCACAGCCCTGACAGCTCCTCATCTTGAGGATCCCACATTGAAGTGGACACAGACGGTAGGGCTGCTCAATTAATCGTATTTTAATCGCAATTACGATTTTGGCTTGCAACGATTATGAAAACAACATAATCAAAATTAAAAAAAAAAAAAAAAACATTAAATTAAAAAAAAAAAATTTATTGGTTTTTCAGTTGAATTATAATTGAAGTTCAGGGTAATCAACTGTTAAAAACATACTGTTCACATTTTCTTTTTCAATAAATGGATGTTTTCAAAGTAAATGGATCGTTTTTAATAATCGTGATATCAATTATTGACCCAAATAATCGAGATTATGATTTTTGCCATAATCGAGCAGCCCTAACAGACGGTGCCTAATCCATAAAAAACAAAGTCATCCTGATTATTTTTAAGGGTCAGTTGACTTAACCCACAAAAAATAAATATTTCCCGATTATGTTTTGTGGTATCTAGTCATGCGGAAAGGTTTTGGCTCCATTGCTTTGGGATTTAAAATGTAGTTTGTGGTGCTCCGCGCAGTGAAACATTGCATTCAAAAACACTCAACAGCAAAGTCTCTTTTCAGAATAGATGGCCCAGTTACTTTGAATAATGCACAGACCTCAGCTTGGGTTTCTTTTCCGAATATGCACGGATTAAATTAAGGACAGAAAAAGCAGAAAAACAGAGCATTAGTGAGAGGGTTTACTCCCAAACGTGTAACTCTACATTTCCTGCAGGTAATAATATACTATCTGTGAGGACCCCTGCAAGCAATACATGGTAGGAAGTGATTTGATCCTAATGAGGCAACTTGGGAGGGAAACTTAACAAGACATGAATACTGTTGAGATTGTGATATCTGCACGATTTGCATATTAGAGTTAATTCACTTTCTGCTTTTTAATTTATGTGATGAATACGCAGCAACACTTAAGACCCTATGCTGTATGAGCAAATCATTTTTCTGCTTGATTCATTTTTAAAACAACCTACTCTTGGGGATGAATTGCAAAAAGAACATGTTGTAAAATCTAGCTCAGGGATTACAAAAATAGTCCTCCGAAACGCTCGTAATTCTTCTCCGCGCAACACAAACCAACGTTGACTTTTCTCCAGCTTGAGCTTCACCTTCTCTTTGTACCTTCTGCTCCGTCGGGTATCTCTCTACGCCTCCCTCGGCTCTGAACCTGAATTATTCTCTTTGATCAGGTGAGGTTCCCAAGGGAGAGCAGACTGATGTAGCATGAGCGATGCAGAAAGACGGGATGCAGACCTGTTGAACGCCTTCACACGACTCCACCAGTACAGATCATTTACTTAGAGTCAACTGTTGAGTAGACTGTAGTGGCATTTCAATCCTCCGGGTCTCAAACTAGGCTTAAAGTCCTGATGCCATAGTTTCTTATCGTTATCCTGATTTTGAAGGGATACATTCTTTCGAAATTATTCTTTATTTAGGTTAAGGTTTTTCTTACTACTCCCAAAGGTAAGAAACAAGGCAACAAATTGTACCAAATGTGAGATAAGGACAAAGTCATAAAACGACTTTTTGACAAAGAAACAATGTTTACCACCAAGGGCAGTAAGTAATTGTTATCTTGGTTAAAAAGACTACTTTTTTTCATTGTTTCATCTATGAAATGTTTGAAAATAGAGAGTAATGCCCCTGATATTTTTCAATTACCTAAATTACAAACATTTATCGAAATATGCCAAATAAAAGTATCAAATCTTCACATTTGAGATTCTGGAACTACGGTATGTTAATTTTATGAAAGAAAGTCACAATAAAAACTCATATCAAAATTAAGCGAATGTGTTTTCATTTAATCTTCATGTTTTCTGAAGATGAAAAAAGTACATTTGATTCAATTAGTGTTTAAAAACCATCAGTAAACCGAAAAGGATCTGTTTTTAAACTGTCAAAGGAGATCAAATAGTCTAGTAGAGATGATGAGAATTATTAAAATACTTTACGAAAGACAGGGTCTCCTCCTGGGACATTTTTGCCATGCTATTTATTTTCCATAAGAGACTGTTATTTTCCACGACAGACTGAAAACACAGTCTAAATGTATCCGAGGTTTCCAAGACACATGGGAACTCTTTCTGAGGAGCAGGAGCACAGAGTTGTTCCTGGTATCCAGCTCCGTATCCTGCATGTTTGTTTGTCTCCGTTACATAACCTCGTGTTGATGGGAGAGCCCCGGGGAGATGATGAAACAGAAATGGCATATGTAGAAGCTACATCTCATTTGCATCTATATATGAATCCCATACAAGCTAGTTCTTGTTGTCAGTATGTTTCAACACCAGCTAAACAAGACAATGCAAACTATCTCTAGCTGCCACTCTTTGCCAAACCTCTGAAGAAGACGTTAACCTCTGCTAGTAGAGTAAAGGTTAAGAGTAAACATATTTGGAACCACCAAAGAAGAATCACATGAAGACTGATATTCTGCCCTTTCAAATCTGCCATTTCAGAAACGTAAAAGCTTTTCTAAAAAAGGAATAGTCATTTTCTCGTTTGCACATGCAGCAGTTACAAAGCACTCATTTTGAGTCGTGATTCTGGCCACCTGATTCCAACTCCTGAGGGAAATATCTGGCTCTTTAGCTGCTGAGTTATCATGCTATGCTCACCAGCTAGTCTCTGACAGTGTGTGTCTGCTGATGGAGGGGCTTTAGAGCTGGTATTTCTGAAAACAGCAGCCTGTTACGGCCTAAAATAAGCGCTATGAGGGGGGGGACTCAGGTGATAACTCTCTGTAGCTTCATCAAGAGGACATAACAAATCCCACTTATAACATGCTTTAAGACAGGGGTGTCAAACTCAATTTCATCACGGGCCACATCAGCATCATGGTTGCACTCAAAGGGCCGGTTGTAACTTCAAGACTATATAAATATATATATATAAATATTTAATATATATATAAAATAATGTATTATGTTACATGATTGCCTCTGCATTGGATTATTATCAGATAGGGTAATAACTTCATAATTAACTACATCTGAAAGCAGAAGTCTAGGGGAAATAATTGCAAGTCTCTTCAGTGCGTATGTCCCAAAATGATTTTTAAAAAGCCAAATTCTGAAAAAATAAATAAAAATAAGTGAAATTTTGAAAAAAAAAGTAATATTTTGAAGGAAAAAAGTCAAATTCCGAGAATAAAAGTCTAATTTGAGATGCATTGTGGGACATGTAGTTTATGGGCAATGTGTAAAGCGGCATGTAACCGTATAATAAACATATTATATTCTTTGCAAGCTCTTGTGGGGCCACATTAAATGAAGTCGCGGGCCGGATTTGGCCCCCGGGCCTTGAGTTTGACACCCCTGCTTTAAGACCTTTGCGACTCTTTGATTACACCTTAAAAAAGTTGAAAATGTGTTATCAATGCATCGAGTTAATGCGAACATTTCCAAAGAAAGTTCAACACCAGGAATGTAACACCTGGATATTTGCTCCCTACTTTGAACAAGAACAGTTTTTCCTGCCCTCTCTAAATCATATGGACAACGTAGGTTTCTGTTTGTGCCCTTAAGCTAAGGGCCAAACAAAGATAATCCATGATGCCGTCTCCATGCTCTCGTGTACTTCTCGGGTCAGTGCTCTGGCTGATAAACATTTGAAATGCTCGTCCTCTGAGCTCTCCTGTTTCTATTATGGTTATCCCACTGAAGGATTTCCTTTAGAGATGTCCCGATCCGATCACGTGATCGGGGATCGGAGCCGATCACGTGATTTTCAAAAGATCGGAATCGGGAGAAAAAAATCGGGGATCGGGAATTTTTTTTTATAAAATATTTTTATTATTTTATTTAATGTTACAAAACAAAAATGACCATGTTCACGTCTTAAAGTCATCCTGAGGCCTTAGTTTTGGTTTAAAATTACACAACATCATGTATGTGTTGCTTCTTTTGGGCTTGTTTTCATAGACCTGGTTGCTTATTTCTCTCAAATCTGGCAACAGAGTGGGCGCAGTGTCTAATAGTAGCAGTAAGCTAACAAGAGGCTACGTTCAGCTGGTGTAACGAGAGGCTACGTTCAGCTGGTGTAACGAGAGGCTACGTTCAGCTGGTATAACGAGAGGCTACGTTCAGCTGGTGACTCGGGACAGAGAAAATGTCAGGAGTTTGGAAGTATTATAAAATTGAAAGCGAAGGCAGTGTAACAGCCAGATGCAATGTTTGCAAGGCGGAGGTTCCGCATGGTGGAAAGAACAGAGCTACGTTCAACACGACCAATCTAATACAAAGACCAACAACAACACGACGAGTACACAGCGGCCACTCAGGTAACGGCACTGAAACAAGCGACACTTTCAGAGACTTTTTAAAAGGAAAGAGAAACTGCCCCAGAACAGTGAAAAGGCCAAAAAAATAACAGCCAAGATAGCTGAATTCATCGCGTTGGATGACCAGCCGTTATCTGTTACCTTTTTTTTCTCTTAATGCGTTACATAAAGATCGGATCGGGAAAAATCGGTATCGGCAGATTGTCAAAATCAAATGATCGGAATCGGATCGGGAGCAAAAAAAGGTGATCGGGACATCCCTAATTTCCTTAGCTTGACATTTTACGATACGATGCGGCCGCAGTGATTTTAGAGCGGCCTGAGCACAGGATGGCCATTTTTCGACATGCAGATAATATCACTGCCACATGAAACACTGAAGCACCACATTCAGAAAGCATAGGCAGCTTTCTGCACGCTGCAGACGAAGACCAGGGTCACACTCAAACAACTGAAGTTCTGCCAAGCCAAAACAGCAGATAAGGCAAATATATGTCCTGCAGCAAGTGTATACCATTCTGTGTGTGAGAGAAAGCATGAAAGAAGAGACTCCACAGGCCAAATACTGTTTGTGTGCAGTCTTGAATTCTCAGGAGAACCCTGTAGCAATACATCTCATAAATAAAGCAGCCATGTGTGTGTGTATGTGTGTGTGAGAGAGAAAGAGAAAGGACACAAATGGATTCGAAGAGGCCTATCGTATTGCTCCATTCAGCGACTGAATCGACTCCAAAGCACGAAGCATCATGCAGATTTCAGAGCAAATAGATGAGGACATAATATCTTCTTAGCCTTGATGTTCAAAAATAAATGAACTGCTGGGGTTCTGCTTTTAAATATTAACAAGATGTATCAAATGGCAAAATTGAGCATTAATCAGTCCTCATACACATTTCATGAGCGCTGAATGATCAGACATGATTAACCGGGCTTTGTCCCAATGTTTGGCGTTCAGAGAGTCTGGAAGATGGCTTTTGCTCGTAGAATAATTTCTATATGCAGAGTTACTGATGTTGCCTCACGAAGATGAGGTATGAGCCAAGATTTGACCTTGAAAAATACAATTAATAATAAATTAAAAATGACATTTATATAGCCCCTAAAGATGCTTAAGACAAAAATACCAAAAGTCTAATGTAGCTACTCCAATACAGTTGTAACCTAATCTAATTATTTCACAGTTCAAGCCAATATAGAATCATAACCTTACAGGATAGCAGGAAATCATTACAAATATGTAATTTCAAGGAAGAGAGACACATTGATCCAGAATGTGGGACGCGTCAGGTAAGAGACACTCATCAAAAATGTAAAAGCTTGGGGACCTCTTCGTAAAAGCTGCAGATAAGGACACAAATGCTACTGCGATAGGGTAAGGGTCAACTTTAAGGGTTAAGACAGAAAACAGCCCGGTGTTAAAAATAATGCAAGAGGCTGTGTTGGTGGGGTAATGCTAATGTTGCTAGGTAATGGTGAATGGATGAATTTGAATGCTTATCAGGCAGAACAAACACTGCATCAGTGTATAGTAATTTAAGGAAGGATTTAACAACTATGGAAATATGACTGTGGAAGTTATATTATCTATCAACATACTTTAAAGAGGACATATCATTTTGAGATTGTAGCCCTTGGAGACCATTTACATGCACACACAACAGGAAACAGAAAACCCTAAAATTCATAATATGGCCTCTTTGAATGAGGGTTAACTAATTAATCCCCGAAGTTAGCAAAAACTCTGGCTCATGCTCCTTTAAGGTGGGCTGAAGCTTAACCAGCTGCTCTTATGAGTTTTTCTCAGCTTGTTTTTCAACTGTTTACCAAATATAATCAGCCGTGCAATGTTATTTTTGTCCTTTAACAGTTGGTTAACATACAATAGAGTGGTGCAGTAACGCGTCCTAAAACACGGAAGTAAGCTTCTTCCGGTTCCCTCTACAAAAAAGCAATGCAATTTCTCCATAGGATTTTGGAAAATAGCTCGAAATAAGGTCTGTGGTTCACACACATTTAAGATGTGTGTCGATCATAAATCTAATCGATAGATTTATGATTAAAAAATGATAAAAGTAGGGTAGACATGTGGAGATTATCTGACTGAACAAAACGTGATTCGTCAATGTGTGTCAACCACAGACCTTATTTCCAGATATTTTCCAAAATCCTATGGAGAAATTGCATTGCTTTTTTGTTGAGGGAACGGGAAGAAGCTTACTTCCTGGTTTTAGGACGCGTCACTGCACCACTCTATTGTTAATAATATTACAGAACATCATAGCACGATTGGTTACATGTTTGTTGACCCATGTTATTGTGTTAACAACGCAGGGTTATCCATCACATTCACATGAAAGCAGAGGCTGGATGTCCGTGCGGTGCTTAGCCGTCTCATGCTGTTAGTCCTGCACACAGAGCAGAGACAGATAGAAAGTATTACCATGTAATAATATTAGATCTGCACACTAGCGCCTGTCAGCTCTCAGCTACAATGGAGCTGTTCTGTGCCGTGTCTCGTCTTTCTCATTCTGTAATTCTGACAACATTGTTTAGCGGCTGCACTGTAGAAGCAGCAGGGCGGGTGGTAGGTTTTCACTCGAGTTCAATTTCATCCATATAATCCCTGCCGTAGCGCACGAGCCAGCAAACACACACTATTGTTACACCTTCAGAAACTTTCTTATTCTCTGGGTGTAGTGGGAGATTTCTTAATTATCCTGTGGGAATTAAGTTGGAGAAACATTTCCTGTTCTCTCTGCAGGATTAAGCCGTCTGAGTCAATGTGTTTGCTCTCGAGGGATTTTCATTATGAGGAAAATACAATACTTTGAATTTAAGATAAGCAATTGGTCATCAGACGTGTGCTTATAGATCCTGTAACACAGACGTTTCACACAGTGTTGCACAGAAAGCAAACAGTGCACTATTTTAAATCCAACCATTTGCAAAACAAGCTTTTCAATGATCCATGGATGGAGGTGTGCAAATTGTGAGATCAGCAGCTGAGAGTCCACACAATGAAAGTACAGATTCAATTCTCAAGACACGGGACAATTCACTAATGTTTGTTCTACAAAACTGGCGAAATTGTTTGTATTGTTGCTAAAAACGTAATGCTGCGTTGACTAGAAATATCAACAATAACCCATTCTTCACTTACGCTCAATAACACTACAAGGACTAAGCTCTTGTTTAATATTATAGAGGGAGGGCATGAAGGATTGTGGCTTCAATCTATAAATGAAATGAGCGGCAGAAGATTAAATATGTTTCTTTCACTATGAAATAACAGGCAGCGATACAAAGCTTAAGAAGACTGTTATGGTCTTGTTGGACTGGGGAAAGAGACCCCAACTTAAAGCACATTAACCAGTCTATATTAAAATAACCTGATTTGACTTTTTCGTCAACTAAATGAACATTTAACAAGATAAATCCTGATAAAACGTGCAGGCAGAAATGTTAGTAATGTCAACCTGTTGAAGTGAGGGGCACATTGTGTCTGTAACAGCCGCTGTCCTAGCGAGACATACCGGATAGGGAGGAACCGAGGGGTTTGCATGAAGCTTATACACACACTACTGCTTCTTGGTGAAGTTTATAGCTGGCAGGTGAAAAGAACAGCTGGAAACACACGAGCCAAGGAGGAGGCTCGAGTCAGCGTGCAGCTCACCCCCGGCCAACATTAGAGTTTACAGTTCATAGTTCATTGGGCACTGCACATTAGTAGTAAACACGAGAATAAAAAAAAAAGAGGGAATGAAAAGATTGCATGGCATCAATCTTGAGATTTGCAGGTTGGTTTGCTTCAATAGAAATGATGTTAAAATGACTATAACTGACAAGCGTATAGAAATAAAGAAAAATGACTATAACTGACAAGCGTATAGAAATAAAGAAAACCAGCATTTATGTGTCTGCCCATCCCAAAATGTGAGCAGCGCGTGTAAAGCGTCTTCATCGCTCGATATAACAGCGCCGATGCCTTTGGAAGCGTCCACAGGAATGGGGAGATTGTTAATGAGGCCGATCCTCAGAGGGATGCATGTAGCGTGGGCTGTGAGGCTCTGGGGGGGGGGGGGGGGGGGGGGGGGGGGGGGGACTAGGAACGTGGATCGTTCTGTGAAATACAGATAAGTCAAGCTTGTGCTCGGGGTGAGATAACTCAATGTTTGTGTGCACACTGACGGTCTGAGCATGGGCACGGCCAAAGGGGACAACGTCCACTTAATGAAATCAATTAGAGCATGAAGGGCCCGTCGAAGCCTCGTCTGGAAAACAACACGATGGAACAAACTCCAACAATAGATTCTCTTTTTGATGAGTCACACCAATGATGCATGAAATACAGACTTTCGCAACAACACAACACATCTAAGCAAGATCATATTCTGATCTTCATACTCCTTTTGAATACACTTTTTTAAAAGCTTGCAATACTTGCATTTGAGAAGCTAAAACTGGTCAACGTTTGTATTTATAATTCTATTCAATGAATCAGTAAGTCTTACTTGTGTACTTCTGTGTGTATGTAGTGGAACCTAAGTCTCTGAACTTTTGTGTATCCTCTCCTGCTGGGACGTGTTGGGTTTCTCCCTCGCCCCATCTCTCTCCATGGCCCAAAGTACCAATGTTCTGCCATGTAATACAAACCCCATACACACTGGAGGAAAGTGTGGGGGAGCCACTGACACTTGATTACAATTTAACGAGCAGTTGCAGTGTGCTTATGAATTTACGGTCACGTTTCTCGTTTGAGGGAGCAGAAATCGAATATACAATCTACAGAGTAATCTCCCTGAAGACCTCGGGAGGTTTAGAGCCCCCGCTACCCAAATGTCTTTCGTATCCATTTATAAAGAAACACTGCGAGCATTAGAGATGGCACTTCACCGTCCTCAGCAGGAAGCAGCTTTTCTTGTTTTTATAAGCAAAGAGCTACTCCCACATTCTTATGGTTCCTTCATGCCATGTCAGGCTTTGACATCATCCTGCAACGTCCACAGATTACATAGGCTGTGGCTTTGTGGACTAAAAGAGGCTGAGATATTGTACCGCTGAACTACACCCAGCTTTACTCTCTTCCTCCCTCTCTCCCCGTCATGGTCTCCCCCTCAGCGTCCCAGAGTAGGATTAGGCCCGGTGCCCAGTGGTGACACAAGGACACCGAAGCCAACAGGCTGTTGGGCATGAATTTAGGAACTGAAGCCGGTTGGCGGAGGAGAAAGAAGTGATGATAGAGATAAAGGAGGAAGAGGGGAGAATGGACAAAGTGTAGGAACAAAAGAAAACACTCAGAAGCGGCGACTGAAACCCTAAACTACTGATAAGAAGGCTAAACACAAAGACATAGAAAAACTCAGGTATGACATTCAGACAAAAGGGGACAGAGTTCACGTTCCAGGAGAGACACAGTCATGCTAGGATTATACTGTGTTGGAAACAGATTTGAACAAGACTAAAAGTTTAACTTGCAGCCCTTTTTAGACACCGTGGGTTGAGGTAAATGCTTACATCAACATGCCAACATGCATACTATCAAATTGTTTACATGCTAATGCTAAGCAGGTTTGCCATGGTCACAATCTTACTATAGCAAGTAAGCATTAAACAGAAAGAACAGCTAAGGCTGAGGCAATTACTTAGTCAAAGTATTGCACATTATAGTAACCCATTTTCATTCAAATCTATTTATGGTCTGAAATATGAACTAAAAATCACGTTAACCTTAAAGGTCCCATGTCATGCTTTTCCGGTTATTACCCGTTCCCTTGTGTGTTATGAAGCTTTTTATGCATGTAAACGGTCTGCAGAGTCACAAACCCTCAAAGTACACCCTGTAGCGAGTAAAACTCGAACACAGAAAAGACCAGTGTCTATGCTGCCCCATACTGACGTAACGCTGCGGAGCTTCGCACACACACACACACACACACACACACACTCACACAGCCTTATTTTTTTCTCAGCCGCGGTGCTGCGCGGAGCTCCGTACACACACACACACTCGGAGATCAAGCTGTGAGTGTGTGTGTGTGTGTTCAGGCTGAGCCCCGCGGTGTCTCGCTGGCTCGCAGACCCCACGCAGCAACCAGGAAACTACACCAGTAATCCAGCTCACACTGTCCGCTCCAGCAGCGAGCCCCGCAACGTCCCACCAACACGGCACCCAGACCCCACGCAGCATTCTCATCTGTTTGTCATTACTGGTGTCATTTCCTGGTTGCTAACAAACGCCATTGTAACACGTAATCACTGATGTTCCGCTGTAACGGTGGTAGACTCATCAGAACAGAGTGGGCGAGCTGACCAATCAGAGCACAGTGGGCTCATAGGGAGGGGGGGGGGGGCAGGAGCTCCAACAAGCCGTTTAGGACAGAGAGTGAATACACATGCTATACAGAGATGCTGTATGAGAAACCAATGTGAGTTTGGAACATTGAACAATGTAAATCTATTCTAGTAGACCTCAACAATGGAATTATGATCAGTAGAAATAGCCATGACATGGGACCTTTAATATGGAACAAACAGAAAAGACCAAGAATCATCATGGGCCCTGAAGACATTGTTTCTAAATCTATAGATATTTTACAGAAGAGAAACGTTAGACTTGCTGATGGTGATTCCAGAAAAGTAAAGGTAATCAGATTAATTACCAAATCTCTGAACCAATAGGATTCACCCTAACCATAAACATATTTATCCGAACTCCTTCCATTAAAAAAAATAATGAAAAATGGTCAGCCTCATGGTGGTTTTAGAGGAAAAGTCAGGAGATCAATAAAGTCATTGGGATTCATCCACTGGGGACCAAGTATGTCTTCCCAATCCATCCCAATAAGCAGCCGGGACAGAAATGGTGGACCGACCCACATTTCCATCCCTGGAGACTTTGGATTATTGCATCACATTACTATAAAAACCACCCACAGAAAACAAAGCGTCCTCCTTATCTGTAATTGCCATGTACGTGTGCATGTATGAGTGTAGGAGAAAATACTGATAAAATAATCAAAGTGCATTGCAGAGGAGAATTTATTTGTATGGAAAGATTCCTTTGTTTTCTGTGAGCAAAAAAACGCGTAAGCCCTAAAATCAACCATCTTTGTTCAACACTCCTTTTCGCGGTTTTGCGTGAACTTAGTGGTTGCATTTAAAGCAGGACGTTTTACATCAGATCACCGTTATTATGCAAATAAACCAGACAAGAGATATCTCCACAGTTGTGTGCTGCTTGTCCAGTTTTGATAAAGTTCAGCATCCTTTTTGTCTGGGAGTAAAAATGTGGTTGATTTTGAAACGAGGCGTCACTTATTTTACTACAAGATATATCTAGGCTATATATAGTCTGAAATATTCATTATGTTTCTAAATGGACACAAATCCTGTCAAAGGGTCACTGCCAGCCTTCTGCTTAATAGTTTCACAAATCCTCTCGCTCTACGTAGATCATGGGGTCACGGAGAGGGGCTCCATTGTCATAAATGTATGTACTGTCAGTTTAATGGCTGCCCCATTCCCCGGATTACAGATCATTACAATGACAATAGAGTGACCTTTATCTCGCTTCCAACATTATGCTCTTTATGAGTATCACTCTGCGTCTGCTGACCGACCCATCTGTGCTGCATGTATTAATTCCTTCTCTTCTCCTGTAACAGAGATTAGGATTTCCTCAGGGAGGCAGAAATTGAGCTTTCCATAAAGCAAAGAAATCACATTTTTAACACTGATCTAATTTCCTACTTTTCCCGGCTGCACGATAGCTTCCTGAAGGACAGCAGGAGATAGTCAAAGTGTAGGGTAACTCATAAAACAAAAAGGGACTGATATATATTTGTAATCAACATAGAAAGAGCTTGAGCTCGCCACAGATACATACAAATGTTGTGTTGGATGTCCAGGCAGAAATGAAAAAATGTAAAATGACGCAGCTGAATGTACAGCCACGGTAAAGTCAGCAAACTACATATCAAAATAGAGATTATGAGCTTTAAATATATTAACTGACTTACTTTTAAAAAGGAAATCTATTTGGACTTTCCAAGAAAAACAACATCTCACTTAATTCTGAAATTGTAAAGTATTAAAGTACCAACTACATTATTAAAGTAGGAATGTATCAGTGTTAAATGATCATAGACTTATCAATGTTAAATGAGTATACTATATCATATGAAATGAACATACTAGACTCATATTACCTCGTTCATACAATACGCTGCTTCTCGTTTAATTAAAAAGACACCATGATGTCCACACTACACAAAGATGAACTTCAATACGAAAAGCAAACTATTCCTTGTTAACAACGCCGTCTAATTCCACTCCTACTCGTACAATATGAACAACACACTGTTTGATATTGAATCACTTACAGCGTGGGGATTGTTGGCCCATTAGGCAACATATGAGAGAGAGACGAGCAGAGGAATTAGTCTCAGCTCATGACTGTTCGATCACATTTAAAGAAGATGTGGCTTTTTATCCCATTTGTAAAGATGTGACTCAAATAACACATGTTGGTGTCGAGTGATTGACTCAGGACTTTGAAATTGACTATGCACCCTGAAATGTATTTTGTTTTAATAATATATTTGACTAGAAGTGCATCCTTAATTTAATACCTTTAGAGGTGTTTTACAAACCTTGATTCTGTATTACATAAGAACACTTTTTGATTGTACTGGAAAGCGAATACATCAGACGCACCGGATTAATGAAAATGACCCTGCAAGCCACAATGAAAGTCACGAATTAACACCTGAGTTTGTTCTTTTTTATCTGCCTGGAGATTATGTTAATGATTAACATGTAGGTGTTAACGTTTACACACAGAGTTATGACGTCATGCCAATATATTAATGATTAAGCTGCAGTGTTGTTTGCCAATGTTCCATTATGCCTTGAAGTAAACCTCATACAACCTACTATAAACTAGCTTTTATTGGTATTCTACACCAACTTCCTGGAGTCTAACTGCCATGGGTCATGTCAAATTTGTGTGAAAGCATGAATAATGTCCTTGTATTTAGAACATGATTCATGCTTTCACATGTATTTGACTCCAAGTATTCTCAATATTTACAAGTAGTAACGAGTTTGACAGCGAGACTTGAAGGGCCGAGTCTTGACCTCTTGACAAAATACCTCGCATGAAGGCTACAACTCATGTTAAAGCCAAACACGGTAGGTTAGAAAGTAACCAACTATTATTTTGATCTGCTGTCTCATTGAATTGCTTAAGTGTTTTTGTGATTAAATAGTGTAAATAGTATAGTGTAAACAAACAGCCAGCAGGTTCCCACATTCCAAGTTAGGACATAGGTCTAATCCTATTCATTTCATTTCAAACCTTTATTTATCCAGGTGTATCCCATTGAGATCATTGATCTATTTTTCAAGGGAGACCTGCTCAAGTAGTTTCCACATGAAACATTAAAACATAAACAGAACAACAAAAAGGACATCATACTGCATCATTACAGGGATTACAATTTACATAACTATCCACATGAACAGGTACCAACAGCTTCCGATTGAGTAGCATCCAACCGAGCTTTAAAAACATTTAGTGGCACCAGATTGCTCAGTTTCCATTTCAATTGCAGACTATTCCAAGACAGTGGAGCTGCGCATCTAAATGCTATCTTCCCTAAGACAGTCCTAGCAGTTGGCACATTTAATAAAACCACAGCATGCGATCTCAGGCAGTAGCCACTTACAATTCGCCGTGAGATCAGGGAGCAGATGTAGGATGGAAGTTTCCCTAACATGGCTTTGTATATAAAAATGTACCAGTGACTGAGCCTCCGTACAGTTAGTGAAGGCAGACCAGCCCTTGCATACAGGGTACAGTGATGGGTTAATGCTTTACAGTTTGTCACAAATCTCAGTGCACTGTGATACGCAGCATCTAACTTGACCAGGCAATTGGCAGGTGCATTCATATAGATCAGATCACCATAGTCCAGCACAGGTAAAAAGGTCACAGTGACTAGCCTTTTCCTGGCCTCGAGCAAGAAACAGGACTTGTTCCTGAAGAAGAAACCTAGCCTAACCCTCAGTTTTTTAAGCAGGTTATTGACATGACGTTTAAAAGTGAGACAGTCATCAAGCCAGATACCAAGGTATTTGTAACAGGTAACCACTTCAAGTTTTATTCCTTGCGTAGTTACAATATCTAAAACAGGCTCTGGTGTCTTTTTAGCTTTTGAAAAGAGCATTACCTTGGTTTTATCAACATTTAAAATAAGCTTTAGTTCAGAGAGCTGAGTCTGAATAATGTTAAAAACAGCTATTACTTGTTTCAGTCAACATAATGTTAGTTCATAGTGGACTTAAAATGCATTTACACTTTCATCAAATCATTAAAGGTTGTGTATATGTGTGCTTCTGTAAAACTGGCTTTTTGTCAAGAGGACAACAAATGCAGAACTGGATGTTGGACTACAAAAAGTCATCGCTGGAATAAAAAAACTGCTACAAGTAAATGTCCAACATTAAAATTGTAATTGTAATTTACAGACTTTGTTTTGGGATAAATGTGAGGGAGACAAATAATAAAGCAGCATTAAGGAAAAGTGATCAACTATAGTACAAGTAGCCCAATCCAATGAGTACTTATCTGAATTATGTAAAGCATTTTGAATCACAATTTGTTTTCCTTAAGACTTCTTAACATGACGTAAGATAAGAAGTTTCTGCTCAGGCTGCTCTATTATCACACCTTCCCTCCACATACCTGTCATTGCTGCGCAAACCTTTCAGAGTTCTCCTTTACAGAGGGTGTGTCTGCAGGAAAAGGTGTGTCATAAAAGTGTACAAGCACCAAAACCTCCACCTTCAAAGTTACTTGAATAATTACAGCGAAAATACAATATATGAGGGGGGGGGGGGGGAACATATCATTGTCTCTATAAGAAAATAAAAGTGTGGACAATTAATGAGCATCTACTCCAGACAATCAAGAAAGACAATGCCTATTGGAAATAATGGAAAGGATAAAAGGTGTAGTTACCACAAAGAGCCACTAGGAACATTGACAAGCTCGGCATGTGGCAACAGTCGCCAATCTATGGTGTTATGGCAAATGTGGTTCATTATTGCGATTTAAACAATGAGCTCCGACACAGGCCACGCGCTGTAGAGGTGAACAAGTGTGCTTTTTAAATAAGTAAACAAAGAGCACAAGTGAAGAAAATAAGTCAAACAAAACAGATGTCTTGGAGAACAGAGATGCCTAAAAAAGCTGCTATAGTAGCCTGCGCTTACAGGCCTTTTAAGAAGTGCCCTATGTAAATATTACAAAAAGGGTAAAGGGGTTCATTTAAAGTACTTCTTTTTGTTGTAAAAATGAAAAATAAAGCCATTTAGAGAGTGCTTTTTTCTCCTAACACACGAAAGGCAGCACAATGTCTAGTGAAACACATCTGAGTGGACAAAGACCCAGCGTCAAATCTAGAAAGTGAGTCTAGCGAACTACCGTTTTTTGTGTCCCAACTTTTACGACTGTTTGGGGTTTTAATTTGCATGACAGAAAAAACTAAACAGACATTTTAACAGCGCTTTTGTAGTCAAAGTAGCCCGTCCAACTTACACAGTTCATCTGCGGTTACAGGCTTACCTTAGTGCTCACTCCAGAGAGAATGGGCAAACGGTCACTCTGCCGAAATGAAGACAGAAGAAGAAGAAGTAACTGAAACCGCGTAAAAACGACAAAAATAACGTTTAAATCCACATATCCTTTGGGTTTTTACTATGTCTTTTTTCTTTTAAAACATGGACTGAGTACTGTGTAACTGCTCGACCTATCCTCGTTTGTATTTCTGTCGCAGCCTGCCTCGGTGGTGCCTCTCCACCTCAATCACTGCTTACAAGCTGGTAAGGACGTACAATCCACTTCCGGTCTCAAGTTTCAAAATATAAGCAGCACTTGGATGGCAAACAGAACATTTTATAAATAAGTATAAATGCCATGGTTTATAAAACAGTCCTGACCTCAAAATGCTACGTGAGTCAAGCAAAAGCAGAAGAACTTGAAGTATTCAAAGTACTCATTAGGCAGTCCTATATCAGTAATATCGAGTTTTATTTTGATATTATTCTGTATTTTATCTAGATAGTATTGCATAATATACACACACAAAAACAGACAACAACATGTACTCAAGGTTCATATCATGTACTATGTTGCAGTATGTTAGTACCTGAACTTCTACTCTACTACATGTCGGAGAGAACTGTATTTAACTTTCTACTTCTCTAATTGATATGAAAACTTTAATTAATATTAACACTTTGCAGATCTAGATCAACAACAAGTTGAACTTATATAGTTTTAACTGTTAGCAACCCATCAATGTATAAGATAAAATAGATTTTCTCCAACTAATTATTGCATCGCTTATTATAAAACAGTAATTAGTGACTATTCTGCAAAATAACTCGGCTTACTTTTGGTACTTGAAGCACATATTGATTCTTATATGTTTTCACTTAGATTTTGAATGCAGGATTTTTTAAATAATTATCTATATACATTTTGTTCCATTCAAAAATATTTAGCAAGGGGAAGAAAAAACCTTTGTTTTGAAGAAACATCACGTGGTTTCCGGTGTCTTCAGTTAGCTTGATCACCGGTTCTGTTGGTGACGTCACCGACGCCGGGACTGGTACAGGACAGTAGCTTCCTTTCAATTGTTGTCTTTCTTTAACTAGTAATCAGACTGCAATGCAATATTTAATAACGTGTCAAATTAAAAGTCAGATGTTTATTGAAAGAATGTCTATCCTTCATAGTGTTTATTTGACAGATCGTCTACAGGTTTCTATCTTTCTCGGTCAACTTGTATATATTTTAATTTGTTGTTCTGTTGGATGTTTTATTTTAAATGTTTATATTTTGTATTTGTTTGTTTTCTACTCTTTTTATTTTCAAATTATGTGCAATGCAGTGTTTGAACGTGCTGCTGTGACGAAAGCAATCCCAATTTGAGATCAATAAAGTATATCTGATCTTACTATCTTTATCCTGAGGGCATTATTAACAAACAAAACCTGAAAAAAACAGGAACAAATAAAAAAATGTAAAATGAAATTGAGGGATTAAGGTGTTTGGAAACTAATAAGCAACTTGCATTCACTCAATATTGTGAGCAATCCCTAGGAGTCATTTGGGGTGAAGTGTCTTGCCCAAGGACACAACGACTTCACTGGGGATTGAACTAGTGCTCCCCTGATCCAAAGATCAATACACACAGTAAGTTATCCAAATACTGGAAAGCATCCCAAAATGGTTGAACAATAATGCAGGAAAAGAAAATATGTTCTAGTGTTTAAATATCTGAGAATCTGTGGTCTATTGAAATATTAGAATTATTTATATGAAATCAAAGCCGATATACACCGTCCTCTGAGCTGTACAGCTTCTATCTGCATGGACCGTCTAACCAAAGAATTATTCCCTGCCATAAAGTCAAGTTCTACCAAAATTACTTCACACATCTAACACTTCCCCTGGTGGTTTCACTGTTAATAACACATTTTTAAGGTACAAAGACTTTTGCATCAAGGATTTTTTTTAGCCCAAAATGTTCTGCCAGGCTCTGGATCATAACCTAGGGTCTCACAGTGCTCCGGATAAGGACTCCCTGCTTTATACAGCAGCTTGTGCAGGTGGGATTGATTTGGACTGATTGGATCACATGACCTTTTTTTTTATTTAGACATTTTATCTATTGTACACTTTGACATGAGGAGGAGAGGACTTGTCAGAGGAGATATTGTAAAAACATCTGTTGAAACTCATCACAGGAAGTGACATTCCAATGTCTTACATCTGTTCAGAAAACACAAGGCTACCAGGGCAACTGGGGTCAGGTTTCTTTAATATGTCCTTTAGAAACCTAAAAAGCCTCGGTACCTTTCCAACTTTCCAACATTTCAGGGTTTTTTCCCATTTAAAAAAAACCTCCAATCAAACAACAAAACGGTTATCTCGATTGGGACATTCCGGCTATTAATTCATCATTTCTGAACTGTGGCTGAGAGGAAGAGCTGTTGTCTTTGAGTCAGAAGGTGGTGGGTTCAATCCCAGCCATGCCGTTTTCATGTTGATTTATCCTGTGTATTGTGCTGCTTGTTAAATGTGTGTGTTATCTCACTGCTATGGTGGAGAAGAGCTTCAAAACCTAAAATCTCAAACCTGTTAGAAATCCCATCCCTTACACTCCTGTTACTGTGGTTTTTTCACATTTATTTATCTTGTATTTTTGTATTCCTCTATTTATTCCTCTATTTATTCTGTATTTATGCATTTATTTATGTGTTACTTATGTCATGTTCTGTCCTCAATACCTGCTTTTGTCTTCTGCTACTGTATGCTGATGTTAAATATGGAGAAATTGTCCCCACCACTTTTTCTAACAAAGTGATCGCATGGTAATGATAATGATTGATTAATAATGGGGATTAAATGCTTTGCTCAAAGGTTACAGTTACATGCAAAAACCCCATCACAACAGTGCTTCGGTCATTTCATACTTCAAGTGCTTTTATGAGTATCTTAGATTACTAATTTGATTACTGCAAATACTCATTCGTTGTAAGAGTAACTTTTTTAAAGTGTGGTCTACAACAGCAGAGGTACTCATTAAACTGAGCGCCCTCAAACCTAACAAGGCCACTGGCCACGACAATATCCCCTCCAAATTCCTCAGAGACACAGCAACCGCCATCTCACCAGTCATAGCTCACATAATTAACCTCTCCATAAAACAGGGAAAAGTACCCAAAGACTTCAAAATTGCAAGAGTAACCCCCCTGCACAAAAAGGGCAGCAAATTGGACCCAGGCAACTACCGCCCTGTTTCTATACTTACCTCCATCTCGAAAGTCATGGAAAAAATAGTATATGAACAGGTCGAAAAGTACCTCGCAGAAAAGAAACTAATCTATGAATTTCAATCTGGCTTTAGAACATCCCACTCCACTGACACATGCCTTCTTTATTTGAACGACCACATCAAACAAGAGGTGGACGAGGGTAAATACTGCGGCATGGTGATGCTGGACCTACAAAAGGCTTTCGACACTGTCAATCACCCCATTCTGATTGACAAGCTAAAAGCAATTGGTTTTGATAAACTATCGGTGAGCTGGATGCAATCCTACCTGGAGGGGAGAGAACAGATGGTGGAGGTAAACGGTACTCTGTCCCCCCCCCTCCCAGTGAGCTGTGGTGTTCCACAAGGAAGCATATTAGGTCCGTTACTGTTCCTAATTTATGCAAATGACATGTCATCAGCATGTGACTGCAACTTGTTCCTGTTCGCGGACGACTCAGCCCTGCTGGTCTCTGACAGGAGCAGATTGCAGGTTGAAAAAACCCTCAGCTCCGAGCTCGGCAGAATCTGCACCTGGCTCGCCGATAATAAATTATCATTACACCTGGGTAAAACAGAGTCCATTCTCTTCGGTTCGAAACATAATCTCAGCAAATCCGACGACTTCTCAGTTGCAGTGGGTGACATTATTGTCACAAGTAAGAAGGAAATTACATACCTAGGATCTATTCTTGAGGCAAACCTCTCCTGTGACAAAATGGCATCCAATGTAATAAAAAAAGTCAATCAAAGAACTAGATTCCTATACCGGATCTCCTCTCTGGTAAACAAAAACACCCTGAAAACTCTGGCAGGAGCACTCATTCAAGGGTACTATGACTATGCTTGCACGTCATGGTACCATAGCACCTCCAAGGCGCTAAAAATAAAACTTCAAACATCGCAAAATAAACTGGTCAGACTACTGCTTGACCTTTCATCTAGAACCCACCTCACCTCTGCCCACTTTGACAACCTAGGATGGCTTAGAGTAGACGACAGAGTACAGCTACTTGCAATGGGCCTGGTCTACAAGATCCACTACACCTCTATGGTACCAATGTACATGTCAAAATTCTTCCCAAAGGTCAAGGAATACCATGATCATAACACCAGAGGGAGCTCCACAAATCATGTAAAACCCAGATTTGGCACAAAAAAAGGGGAATACACGTTTCGCAATTATGCCACATCAAGGTGGAACGCTCTTCCCACAACTGTAAAGGAAAGTAAAACTATACTTACCTTCAAAACCTCTCTTAAAGAGCACCTTCGGGGGAAAGCATTGCAAAACTGGCCCCGGTAATGGTACAAATCTCAACCTGTCGTACAATGGACAGCTTCCCCCCCCCATCTATGTATATACTCGCATTTTAGACTCTGTTACTAACTGTATATCTGTAGACTTGGTATGTCTTAAATGTCCGGTTAGGATGTATTAGAACGAAATCTAAAATGAAAATTGTAAATAAGCCATCTGTATGTAAAAAACCACCTGTATGTAAATTGTAAATAAGCCATCTGTATGTCAAATATGTCTTATATGTCTTAAATGATATGATGAATTGGAAATGGGGGACCCTGATGTAAACAAGACGAAAGTCTTTCTCTGGTCTGCATCCCCTTAACAATTGTATGTTTTGAGCTGTACTGTACTGTACCCAATATACAAGCTGTTAATAAACTTTTCAATCAATCAATCAATCAGTCTTCCAGTTACTCTGACTGTGTCTCCCTCTGGGGGGGCTTTACGGTAAAGACAAGGAAGTGGGAGAATAGGCCCTCAGCAAATTCAAAAAGTACAATGAAATATGGCCCACAAATGAAACTTGTGCTTTTCTTACTTCTTAAATATGTAAAAATATATTACACAGTAGTATTCATGTGTTTATAAGACCACTTTTTAAATAAATTCAGTCAATTCATGTTGAAAACATTTTCTAACAAATCTTAGTTGAACAAAAAAAATCCCAATGACTTATTTACACAACAAGCTTGAAATACACCCTTCCTGTTTCTCCTTATTATAATCACTCTGAGGCTTCTGTTTTAAGGGATGAGCTGCCAAGAAGATAAATGAAACCCTATAGAGAGCTGTGATGAAGGCTGTTTTTTATTTATGTATCAAGCCTAATTGACCTACATTTTGCTAACTTATAACTTAACTTACGAGGCGATATACCTCACCTCTATAAGTGGCCCAGCCCTTCGTATATTTTTCTGTATGTGGCCCTCGGTGAAAAAGGTTTGGACACCCCTGGTGTGTACAGGATGTACAGATGTGGCGAATCACTTGCTTCTGCCTGGCTCTAACAATTGACCAATCCTGCTTCAGACTGAGGTTAGGACCGCCCACCTCATTAGCATACGGACACAGAAATACATAAATAAATAAATGTAAGTGAACGTAAATGTAGAAATATATTAAATATATATAATAATTTGTGTACTGTTTCATTCTCAGCTTGTATTTATTTATTTATTTATACATTCATTTATTTATTTCCATATTTATTTATTTATTCTTGTATTTATTTATTCCTGTATTTATTTCCACATTTATTTATTTATGTATTATTTTATTTATTTATAAATATATTTATTTATTTATAGTCTATGGAAGCCAACATTTCAGTTTTTTTATCATGATGTGTCATCTATCATGTCAAACACATTCAGACATTACAGATGGCATAAAGGTTTAATGAAGGAATCAACCAAAAAAAACTAAACTATGATAGAGGATAACGGCCATATCAAGTTTTTGGATCTGACTTTAATCTCAGACCTAAAAAAATCATTCACAGATGGCCTCTTTTGTTGAAAACTGTCTTGAATATATTGTCAGTTTTTAACTTGGAATTGTATCCATTTAATGAAATACATCTCATAACAAGTTAAAACCACGAAAAACAGTAAGTAGGGCTTCTTAAGAGGTCATTTAGTTAAAGAATATATTGTCTGTTTTTACCATGGTGTTTACTCAATCAAGTCATACATGTATTAAATTAAATACAAATGGTTTCTTATCAAACTTTATATTTGTCTAATTTTTCCAATGTTTATCATGAGAAAAAAACTGAAAATGAAGAACTTAAAACCATAGTATTACATAATTTTGTAACCATGTATTTAAATAATGTCTATCATGTGCAATATGTGCAAATACGATATGATATACTTTATTGTCCCCGTAAGGACATTTGTTCTGGTCTCCATCCTGCAGTTCCACATACATGTACATATACAAACATAGTAAACATTAAAATACATACACATATCATCACTCATACACCGTTTGCACAAACACAATACACAGACGCACATACTGATAATGGCGACCTATTGCACAACCCTCATGGTCAACATTTAAAAAGTAAATTTCCTTTCATTTCATTACATGTGAATGTTAAGAAGCTTAGTGGACATAGGTAGGAATGAGTATGTGGTGGGATCAGACACCATTTTTTGTGCCTGTCTAATAATGGACTGCTCATATATGTTTTGGAGAGATGGATGTTTTTTAACCCCAATAATTTTCATAGCAGTCTGTACCAGGCGAGCGATATGTGACTTTGACTGCACTGTCAAGTTACCATACCAAGCAGTGATACCATACCTTATGATGCTCTCCAACACTGCATGATAGAACAGTAACATGAACTTCTGCTCAACTCCGTAAGCCCGGAGTCTACGCAGAAAATACAATCGCTGTTGAAGTCTAGAGCACAGACCTTCAACATGCACCTTCCAGCTGAGTGTATCTGAACACCAAGGTACTTATAGGAGCTGACCTGAGCTATGGGTTCATTGTGGATAACCACCGGCCTAAGGTCACCCACTGCCTTTGGGTCCCACACCATCTCCTCAGTCTTCTTCACATTCAGCACAAGATGGTTAAAATCACACCACTGCACAAATCTCTCTATTTCAGAGTGATAAGCCGATCCCTTTATAAGTTGGGAAAGCTACACTAATGCATATCATTTTATTGTTCCTTGTTCCACAGCGCCTCCACATGTTTAATCTTTATTCCTACACTGAAAAAGGAAAGTATTTTTTGATACTCCTCTTAGATTTTGGGGTCCAAAAAATGTAAATGCTAGAACAGAGTTTGAAACAAAACTTCTAATTCTAGAGTAAAATATTTAAAAAAAACAAAAATATATTTGGCTCTGCTATCACCAGGGGGCAGAGCATCCCTGCAGAGAAGTTAAAAACTGTTACCATCATTTGTACCCTGACCTATATGACACAAGTGTAATTAAATAGTCAACCTACGGGTGCACGTTTCACCCAATTCTTCTACTCTCACCCGACTTTCATACTTCAATAATTCAATTTGATTACAAAGTATTTAGTCGAGGAATTTCAAGCTCATGCTTATTACATTAACGTTTTCTTTTAAACCCAGCTGACCCAAGGCTAATTGGAAAGAGCTGAGTTGCACATACAGTCATAACAGGCATAATTCGATTTTATGGTTGATTTTCATTTCCCATAAAATGACTTGACATCTGTGCGACATGCTGTATAGAAGATTCAACGCTGTGGTAAAAGTGCAACATTATCTGAAACCTCTCCAACCTCTGTTAAGCCTGAGGAGAGCTTGACTTTTAATCAAGGCTGAGTAGCACTTGTCAACACTTTATCTGCCACAGCTATAACCAGGATGTCTTCCATTTTAGATCCACGCTCCTCGTATTCCCATCCCACTGAATGACTGCTGGGAGCCCACAGCTGAGCTATAGTTACGCTGATGAAACTAAATGTTTATTTTGGCAGAAAGGCGCCATCCTTAAGAGCACCTGTTTGAGGGTGGTGATGTACGTGATGAACCGGCGGCTCCTGTGCTATGTTTGTTAGTCTGAGGTCTGCAGGCCCAGGGAAATGTGAATCACACACATGGTTGGAGATTTGCAAGATGAAATGTACCTTCTTATCTCCCAACCTTTTTTAGTGGGAGTAATGCTGAGGACAAAAGATCTGAAAATAAAAAGTTAGGGAAATAAGTCATGTCTATCTTAACCCTTAGACAAATTATTGAATTAACTGATTTAATCTTGGGAATACATTTGAATTTTTTTAACACACTGTTATCAGTTATTAAACGTTATCGAATATACCAAGAGAATGTGGTCCAATAAAACAACCCTGCAATAAATACATTTGGAAACAATTTATGTTATCTTAATTCGTTATATAAATCATTGATCATTGTATTAGTGTGCTTCATTTGATATTTAGTTCATTTAAAATTCTTTCAAATCACACAATGACCAGAGTAACTTGTAACCACATTGTTATATATTATAACGTTGACTGATGATATGATTATGAAAAAAGTCAAATTACCATTAATCGTGAAGTATTAGGATTTGACTTAAAGGGCCCTATGATGCTGATTTTCAGGTTCATATGTGTATGTTGTGCCTCTACTGTGACATGTTTACAGGCTTTAATGTTCAAAAAGCTCTTTATTTTTCTCATACTGCATGTGCTGCAGCACCTCTTTTCACCCTCTGTCTGAAACCAGAGCCCAGTCTGCTCTGATTGGTTAGCTGGCCGGCTCTGTTGTGATTGGTCAACCTCTTAGAGATGTCCCGCCCCCTTAGCCTATCACGTACAAGTTATTGGAGCGCTAGACAATAGAAGCGCTTAGTGATGTCACATGGAGGCGTTTCAGACAGGGGGTGGTGTGATATTTGTATACATATTTGTATATTTGTATTTTTGTATTCGGGATTGTTGGAAATGTTATTTCGATCTCTCTGTCTGTACACACAAACTGAAAGATTGACATTAAAGTTGACTTTGAAAGGGAAAATCAAAAAATCACAATAGGGCCCCTTTAAGTCATTATACAGTAAAATGCTTAATAATGTTTAAATATTTTCACACAGCATTATGCCTATAGATTATCATGGCATCGTGCATTAAAACAGACATATTTCTAATAAATGATTACTGAACTATTCATGTCAGCAAACTCATTTGGCTTGTTTTACACATTTGAAAACAAATCGTGTTAAAATCTTTCCGACACAACACAAGTAAAACAACTCTTTCACCAAACCTAATGGACTTTGTGGTCAGAGTAGCTGAATAATAAAAGCCCAGCGGCATTACAAAGTGGTGCTTTTAGGCACAGTTGGCCCTCAGCTGCCACCACATCACCAGCTTTGGTCTTCCACCAGCGCCTGAATCTTTTGGATCTGTATTCTGGGACATGAGGTTTGGTGCTAGCTGCCAGAGTGCCACCATGACAGCTGCCCTTGATTTGCAACGGACAGAATTAGTAAGATAAATGCAGCCTGAGACAGAGGGGCCCAGTTGTTGTCCAGATAAGTGAGGTCAGATGAGACTTCAGCCCCTCTAAGTGATGGGACCACGTGAAAAACAAATAGAAGTTATTAAGACTGGGCTTTTAGTGGGACTATAGACAATGAGGCGTCATACAAAGGGGATACAAATGGTAGTTAACAATTTAGCACAGGAACAAACTCCTAAAAATGTGCATGGAGTCCCACCCAGTTCCTAAAACAGATTGCTATAAAATAAATTAACCCAAAATTGAATCACCAAACCCACGTTGGGAGTGTAAAAGAGAGGTTTTCAATCATCTTGAACATTAAAATATCAATATCATTATTATATTATATTAGCGCTATCATATATCCATTATATGGATAATTTATGCTCTACTTTTTGAGACTCTCCACCTGTTAAATGCTGTGTGCTTTCCTATGTCACAGTAACATCCAACTGGTTCAAAGGAAAGTAGACCATTATATCTGTGTATGTGTTGGTGTCTACATACATGGGTAAAAGGAACAAAGAGAAAAAACAAACTGCAGCCTCTAAATAAAGTGTGTGGTGACTGTGGGGGTTGAAACATCCCACGAATCTCCACGGAGACTTAGCGGCATGGGAATACAACACCCGGCTAAATGACTGAAGATTTGCTGTGTCATATATAGACGCACATCACATCCCTTTGGCATGGTGCAAAGAAAAAGTGAAAATGGGCACAGGAGGCTTTTAATCATTGTCGTAACCTGGGAACAAAGCAACATGCTGACCAGATACATGTGGGTCAGAGACAGGGGTTCAGTAATACTGCAGTTTAATAAAAAGGATTTTAGCCTTTGCAGACCATTTACATGCACAACAACCTATATAACACACTACAGGAAAGGGAAAACCCCACAAACATAATAGGGACTGTTGATGTGTGCTGATTTTCTCGCGTCCAGGAAGAAGTTTAAAGCTCCCATGTCATGCTTTTCCGGTTATTACCCGTCCCCTTGTGTGTTATGAAGGTTTTTATGCATGTAAACGGTGTGCAGAGTCAAAACCCTCAAAGTACACCCTGTAGCGAGTAAAACTCTAACACAGAAAATACCTCCCCAAAACGCCTCGTTGGAGATACGTCACTGCCCATTTGATTCTTCCGGGTACCGCCTGATGTCATGCGGTACCCGGAACGAAATGGACCAATCCCGAAGAGCTATGGCCACACCAGCAGCGGCGTGTTCCTCCTCCAGAGGTTCGATGAACCGGCATTTCACAGACGAAAGCTTCCAAAAACATTGCCCAGTTTGAGGCCGGATATGCACAGCTTGTTTGGACCGTTTGGAGCAGGGGAAGATCTGGGTATACAACCTGTAAGTTTGCATTGTTATTTGTGTATTTATCAAACAAGACTGTTTAAATGTGTAAACTGTGTTGGACTGCTAAGCCATTGACACAGTGCTAACTGTGCTAACTAAGTTGCTAGAGTTTCCATATATCAACTCTAATATCAGCAGATGGCCTTGCATACATGTATCTCATAGCAGGAGAATGTCTGCATTCACACACAAAATACCTATTGACAGTATACTGCGGGTGATTTGCCGGTCAGTCGCGAAACGTAATTACATTATAGCTGGCGTAGCGATCTAACACACGGAGCTTGAGCTAGTTTTGGTCAGAAAAACATTTTTGTGATGCTACGTTGCTAGCGTTTAAATATATCAACTACAATGTCAGCAGATGGCCTTACATGTTTGTCATGGCAGGAGAATGTCTGCAGTCACACACACGGAATACTCATACAGTATACTCCGGTTTACCGTACATTGTGACCGTACATATACTGCATGTAGCTAACGAGGCTAGCTGTATGCTAGCGCAAAACAATGTATTCATGCAAGTTACATTGTATGGTAGCAGAATACCCGTATACGATTGCAATTATAAACACGTTATTGCTAGCCTAATATGAACCACTAGCTTTTGTTCATAGTAGTTTTATTACACTGCATTATAGTTGCCTTTCCTCCAAGCTAACGTTCATATCGTGTTAGCTACCAAGGTAAACAAAGCTAGGTTAGCATATTAGCAGGCAAGCTGTTCATTACACAACTACTACTAACGAATCTAAAACAACTAAGTTTCTCTAATATTTTGTGATTTGCATTTGATTTCGTCCAGCCAGATCCTGGCGGACAATCCATGACGGGGAAGGGATTCTACTACTACTGAGGCGTCGTGCTAAAAGGCACCGCACCGCACCGGCTGTGCGCAGGCAAGAGGAGGAGGAATGGATGATATACCGTGTATATATGTATATTTATGTTCATTTTGTACATTTCTAAAAATAAAGTTTAATGGAAATACTTAGTAGGCCTATCCTTTCTTCCCTGAATTCATATATAGCAAACCATGATTTGATTTCTCATCAAACAGTAGTAGTTTATAACGGGTAAAAATAACTTACTCTTTGTTATGAGCGGCTCGTAGGCCACAACGGAAAGACAAGGAGACATACACGAGTTTACAAAACCACGGCACATTTATTGTGGTAAATGCAAAGATAGGTGGTTGAGAGGATCGCAGAGTTAGTCTTCCTGCAGCCGCTTTGGAGAGAGACTGGGGCCGTAGTGTCCGGAGGTGTCCGTGATCGTGCTGATTAGCTTCTTCAGCTCCACCCCATCGTAAGACAAAGGCCCTGGGGCCGTCACACTCTTCTATAACAACAGTTAAAAATATATATGTATATAAAATATACCGCTGTACCGACGCCATGATAAGACTGATGTTACGCTGAGAGCAGCCGGGAAAAGCACTGACATGGGCGCAGCCTCTCTGGTGGTTGACTAATCAGAACGAGTGGCCGAGCTGACCAATCGGAGCACACTAGGCTCACAGGGAGGGGGGGGCAAGAGCTCCAACGAGTCGTTTAGTGGAGAAAGTGAATACTGCTGAATACACATGCTTGACAGAGATGCTGTATGCGAAACCAATGTGAGTTTGGAAAATTGCACAGTATAAATCTATTTTAGTATACCTCAACAATGTAATTATGATCAGTGGAAATGGCCATGACATGGGCCCTTTAAAGATTAAGAGACAAATGAGTCTCTGAAAGGGTTCAAATTGGTTACTTTAATTTAAGCAGCGTGGTAGTGAAACAAACAAAGGGTAGTTGGGAGACAAAGCCGGTGTTGTCTCGCAGCTGGTACCAAGGGAAGAGAGCGAGCACACGTTGATTCTCCCGCCTGCATCTCTCCTTCGCTCCTCCTCTCTGGGGGCTGTGACATAGGGGGCCGCCCACCTCGATCTTCACAGGAAGTCGTCATTGTTGTCAACGTCTTTAGATACAGCTTTTCAAAATAAACTTTACTCTGAACTGTTTTCAGAATAAAACAGTTTTTAAAGCTTACTATGTGTTTACGCTAAATTACATCATTGAATATTGATTTTAATTTCTAACAATCACTCCTTTCACACCTTTTAAGGTGTGAACACAATACTGAAATCAATGAGTTCTTCATAAGACTGCTTTTAAACTGACGGTATGTTTTAGACTAAATCATGCCATAAAACATTGATTTTAATTTCTAACAATCCCTCCTTTCACACCTTTTAAGGTGTGAACACAATACTGAAATCAATGAGTTCTTCATCTGAACTTTGCATAGTACATAACTCATATCAAAAACATACTATCAAAATGGAATGGTTCAAATAACCGTCATCAAAAATACAAACAATACATTGGTTGGTCTTCTGGTGTAAAAGTTTTCCCTTGTGCATAACTTTTAGTTTTAACATTCAATATCACTTTTTAAAATAGCAGCAACTTGTGGTATTAGAACATTTCTTACTCCCTCCTTTCACAGAAACCGTTCCCATACCACATTCAGTGTTAAGGCACTTGTTTTACGAAGTATAAAAACATACTATTTAAAGATCGCATCACTAATAACAGTATAAAACATAAAAGTTAGAAACCTTTTTGGAATAGTGGAAAGTAATACCACTTTGTAGCTGGTTCTTCATTCTAATGATTTCATCATTTGAAATATCACATGATTTGGACATTCTTTGAACAATCTCATCATTTATCATCCATATCATTTAACATCATTTACACACTGTCTTCATTTTCATCAATATCTGTATATGGGTTGAGTCGTCTTGTTCTGCTAGCAATTGAAACTGTTCCCTTATGAGAAATGTACCCGCCCCCCTTTCATACTTTTTAAAGTATGAAAATAATATGTTCTCTTAGAAAAGGCCGTGGTGATCAATCGGTAAGTTAGGGTGCGGGTACATGGAATGCAACTCCAACATCTAGCACTCCCCTGGGCACCCCTATGCTATCCTTGTACACTGTGGAGCCTAAACTCCCTCCTTTGACTGGTCTCTTAGCCCTACAGGTTTTTTGGGGTGTTACGCCATGTTGATTAACTGCCCCACTGTCATTGGTACTGCATATATAGAACATCACTGGCTGTACAAGTGCACAGGTCCCAGTCTAATCCTGTAGCAAGACTGCATACAAGGTTTTAGTTCCATGATACCATCAAACATCTACTCTGGGATACGGCATTTCAGACAGTCATTTCTGGGAGAAGATTTTGGTCAGTTACAACAATTGGAGAATTTCATCACTTATGGTTCCTACTTCATTACCTTTGGGTGGTCTGTTCTAATGCAGTGATAAAGTTCCTTAAATGGTGTGAAAACCGGTGGAATATCAATAACTCATTATACTAATTTATCTTCAATTCTAGTCTACTTAAAGAACTATGCTAACCCCTTTAACAGTGTGTGGAACCTTGGGTGTCCGAGCATGTCAATGGTTTGTAGTTCAATTTAGGAATTTTCACTTATGGCGGATATGTTTCTACTTTAAATAACATCTCTAAATTTCAGGTCATCCTTGATTAAATGGATGACCATTAGGAGGTGGTGGCGCTTGTCTTTTAAACTCATAATTTGGTGCCGTGCGCTCCCTGTGAAGCTACAAGTAAGATTTAAACAACTGCTGGGTGGGTTGAGTGACCCCTTCTCCCTAAACGATATGGGTTGTCAAAAATATGCATCATTGCAATGAGTGATCCAAGGCCCCGCATGTATTACTCCCAATTATATTGCTTTTTCCAAAATTAAATTTGCAATCGCTCTTTGCCCAGTGTCCTATAAAACTCTACATCTTGGACAAACAAATGTTATTTCCACCTTAACAGTTCTCCTATGGTAATAACTATGCTACAATGGCGAAAACAATACTTTAGATTGGGATACTATATTTGGCTTGGTATTAGCTCTCCCTTTAACATTGTCCAACTAACACAGATTTGTCTGTTCTTATAGAGTGGTCTCTAAAACTATCCCTTTAGCTGCAGATCAATATTGTAACACATTAGATCTCTACCAAATTCACCCATGAATAAAATCTCTTAGGGAATAATTCGTTTCCATGATGGAAAGATTGAAAAATATGTTCTACTCTGTACTCCTAAATCCCAAAACACTCACTGCTTATAGTGTAAAGTGTGGTGAATATTTCCATCATGTCTACCCCTTTATCTCACAGTACCCTCAGTGTGTTTTAGGATTAATTCCTCATTTTACTTTAACAGTTTCCTCTTTATTACTATTTTAATTTACCAATTTATTAATTCATGGCTAATAAATCTTTTGGTCTTTACGTATTTATCAAGTCAATTCAAGTTTGTTTGTGAATAAGTGTGTTTATGTATAAACTCACTCACTCCCGTTTTCCTTCGCTCCTCCTCTCTGGGGGCTGTGACATAGGGGGCCGCCCACCTCGATCTTCACAGGAAGTCGTCATTGTTGTCAACGTCTTAGATACAGCTTTTCAAAATAAACTTTACTCTGAACTGTTTTCAGAATAAAACAGTTTTTAAAGCTTACTATGTGTTTACGCTAAATTACGTCATTGAATATTGATTTTAATTTCTAACAATCCCTCCTTTCACACCTTTTAAGGTGTGAACACAATACTGAAATCAATGAGTTCTTCATAAGACTGCTTTTAAACTGACGGTATGTTTTAGACTAAATCATGCCATAAAACATTGATTTTAATTTCTAACAGGACCCTTTAATGAATTGAGGGTTTAGCAGGTATGTATAGAGTGGTGCAGTGACGAGTCCTAAAACCCGGAAGTGAGTTAGCATTCTACTACTACGGGGTTCCCTCGTCTCAGAGCCAATGGGATTTCTCCATAGGATTTAGGAAAATAGCTGGAAATAAGGTCTGTGGTTGACACAAATGTAAGAGACGGATCACGTTTTGTTCTGCGACATTAAATACATCAGCAGTGACCCCACTGGTGATGTTTGAAGAGTTTACGTGTCTGAAAAACGATGGTTGTTAACAAGTGGCTGAATAGGACTACAGAAGTTGTCGAGGACGTTGTACGTCATTACGCCGAACACGTAAACACTCCCGCAAAGTTTGTTTTCCCATGTTCTGCTTGAAAGCAAGTACCTGCGCTCTTGCAAACTGTTAAAACAAACGCTTCAACTTTTGAATCTGTATTTTTGAATATCGATCTTAAAGGGCCCATGTCATGCTTTTCCGGTTATTACCCGTCCCCTTGTGTGTTATGAAGGTTTGTATGCGTGTAAACGGTCTGCAGAGTCAAAAACCCACAAAGTACACCCTGTAGCGAGTAAAACTCTAACACAGAAAAGACCTGTCTATGCTGCCCCAGAACGCCTCGTTTGAGATTTCTCATTTTCCATTGTTTTCTTCCTGGGTTCTCTGACGTGTGAATACCCAAATCAACAATAAATGAGCCCAAATGGACCAATCCGCGGAGCACCTCACACACCAGGATCCCTTGGCTAACTAACAGGGAGTCCCCATTGACTTGCATAGAGCTCCCTGAACGCTGGTAATAGACGAGTTGGGATCGCGGAGAAATGCTCTCAGCAGACCCATTCTCACAGCGTTATAAACCTTTTTCTTACTCAATATCAAGCCACACTTATTGTTTTTACTTCGGCTGTGAGGGTTTGTGTGTTCTCAGGATGAGTTTCACTTGTTCTCGCTGTATCGTCCCGACCAATCAGAGCACACTGGGCTCACAGGGAGGGGGGGGGCAGGAGCTCCAACAAGCCGTTTAGGACAGAGAGTGAATACCTGGTGAATACACATACTTTACAGAGATGCTGTATGAGAAACCAATGTGATTTTGGAAAATTGCACAATTTAAATCTATTCTAGTAGACCTCAACAATGGAAATATGATCAGTAGAAATGGCCATAATAATAATAATAATAGCTTGGATTTATATAGCGCCTTTCATGAGACCCAAGGTCGCTTTACAAAGAAGAACAAGGCAAAACAAACATAACAAAAACAGGGCAGTCAGACAACCAGTCAGACAGACAAAACAACAAATAGATTAGGGGCCAAAGGCCTTAGTAAACAGATGGGTCTTGAGGGCCCTTTTGAAGGCGTCAAGCGTGGGGATGTTGCGGATCTCCGCAGGGAGAGCGTTCCAGAGGGTGGGGGCTGCCACACTGAAGGATCTGTCCCCGAAGGTTCGCAGTTTGGTGCGGGGGGTGGTAAGCAGGCCAGAGTCTGAAGACCGCAGGTTCCGGGGTGGGGCATGTGGGTGGAGGATGTCCGATAGGTACGGGGGGGCATGGGCATGGAGGGACTTGTAGGTAAGGAGGAGGATTTTGAATGATATGCGGGACTTGACCGGCAACCAGTGGAGGTGGATGAGGGTGAGAGTGATGTGCTGCCACGGCTTTGTATTTGTGAGTACCCTAGCAGCACAGTTTTGAACGTACTGGAGCCTGTCCAGGGTTTTGTTGGGAACCCCAAACAGGACACCATTGCAGTAGTCCAAGCGGGAGGTGACAAACGCATGGACTAGGGTTTCGGCAACCGACTCCGAGAGTGACGGTCGGAGTCTGGCAATGTTCCTTGGATGGCAAAAGGCAGATTTGGTCACAGACTTGACGTGGGAGTGGAAGGAAGTCGAGGATGACACCCAGGTTGCGGGCTTCAGGAGATGGGGAGATGGAGCAGCCGTCAACCTCGAGGATGAAGTCACCATGACATGGGACCTTTAATTTGGCGTGACGTTGAGGTCGTGCGACCCTGCTGAACACAGCTGTAGTTCGTTTATAGCATAACGTTAGCATTTTGCTTCTGGTGATTAGACATGTGGATATTATCCGGCTGAACAAAACGTGCATTTATCAAACAGGTTTGTTTTCCACCTTATTTCGAGCTATTTTCAAAAATCCCATGGAGAAATCCCATTGCTTTTTTGTCGAGGGAACCCATGCGCAGCTTACTTCCGGGTCGGCCTACAAAAATACGTCATCCCTGCACCACTCTATTGAAGGGTGAATGTATGCATGAAAAAATGTGCTGAGGAAATGTCCTGTACAACAGAATCAGCTGATCTCTTCAGACAAATAAACACAATCAACATATTTTCCATACGACATACATGTATTTATAATAATTAATGTCTGCTGTCACATGAAACCTCATAATCAAGTTTTGTGACGAGATTTGTTTTTTGAATTTTACAAATGTTTCTCACATATTGTACAACCCATGGGAACCTCATGATGTACAAAGAAAAAATGTCTTATTAAATAATAATAAAGTAGAAATGTTTGAGCAAGTTTTAGCAACATTTGGCTTAATTCTAATCATGCACAATAACCATATGCCTACTCAAATTCCTGTGTTTTGGATAGAAACATAGTAAAACTGTAGAAGGAAATTAGATAAGGAAATTCCCTCACTGCGATTTCGGGACATTCACAAGGAACACAGACTTAAGTATTTATTCGCTTCCTATTTGATTAAAACAGTTGGTCAGTGACAACACTGTACTGTTGAAAGCAGAATTGATACTTAGCAAGAAATACAAATCAATAATATGTTGTGTTATAAAGATGACCTGTGTGCACGATCACATGCTGAGAGCAATAACTCAGCAAGCTTAACATGTCATTTTTACTCGACTCAACATCGATGCTAGTTTGCTTTTCACATTGTGTGTTTGTGTCATTATGGCAATTATTTGTTCCTGCACACACCTGCTGTAACTGGCCCCATGCATAGCGCGCCGTAAAATGCTGCTTCTTATCTTAGGTTTCGTTGCCTTACTCTACTCCGGGGGGGCTGTCGGCTGTGCGTGGTGATGAAAAGCTGGTTCGAGGGGCCCCCAGTAAATGTTTGCCTAGGGCCCCCACAGACTCTAGAATAGCCACTGGTCACATGTTGTCACTGCAAAAGTGTTGCATCCATGCAATATGAGGTCACAAAATGTTTGAGATCAAAATGAAGGCGTGGTCCGGTCAATGGGGGCCAAAGTGCCATGCTTCCCCCTGCACACACACACACACACACACACACACACACACACACACACACACACACACACACACACACACACACACACCACACACACACACACACACACACACACACACACACACACACACACACACACACACACACACACACACACAACACACCACACACACACACACACACCACACACACACACCACACACACACACACCACACACACACACACACTGGTCCAATGTGGCATCTTGAAACAGGTGTGTAGTTGAAGTCAGAATGAAGATTGAAGTCAGAAATGTGCGTGGTTTGAGGGGGACAGGGGGCCATTGCCCCCCAAAACTTTATGCCCAGAATGTACCCCCCTGGCTCTATTTGGCATTTCTTTACAGGTGTATAGTGTAAAATCAAAAGCAAGGCATATCTCCACTACCATTGGACAGAGTCAGGCTACATGTTTCCAGTCTTTGTGCTAAATTAAATAAATCACCTGCTATTAACTGTGTATTGAACTATCTTCTAATCTCACTCTAACAAAGAAAGCACAAGAGCCAAAATAATTTCTTTTTGTGCAGATTATCCAGTGTAGTGAGTCTTCAACCTCAAATCAAGACGATCTTAGACACCTGCTAAACTGCTAATATTCCCTACTCCCACAGTGGGAGCCAAAAACGGATTCGGTCTCTCTTCATCAGCTCTAATTGCCCATGTGAGACCTTCATTATGACTCTGCACGTTCTTTAAAGGCAGTCGCTGGGATCCATTTCAACCAGTTAGACAGGCAGTGCAGTGAAGTTCTTCCAGAGGATCATATTGGATCTTGGGTGACCCAGAAAAATTCCAGTCCAATTGGGTGCTGTGGCATTAATGATTAACGGTTCACTGTTGATGATGGGGTCTGCCGTGCTTGACCTTTCCTCACGGCTGTATTTGAAGCATGAGTAAGACCAGGCTTTAGCATCACGATAGCCTTGCAGTGCCCAGACAGCTGCACTGTTATCCCCTGGCCTTAGCAGCTGAGAGGAGGCCTCCATCCAGAGCACAGGGGGGGAGGGGAACTGTGTCCCAGCAAGACACGGCTCAGGTCTGAGGGGCAAGGACTGAGGGCATGCTAGGGCAGGGTCTTTCTGGCAGTATTACGATTAGGTATGAAAAAGTTTGATCTATAATTAAATCACGTTCCAGAAATTAGGTGAACTGAGATGATTGCTTTTCTATGCCTGTGTAAAGCACTTAGTATTACTGTAATGCGTTTCATGTAAAAGACATGTCTGTAGGCAGAGTAATCAAATCAAATCAAATCACGTCCTCCGAGAGCTATCATTTTTTTATGTCTGATAAACTGCCATATGATTTGAATTTCCTGAACTAGACATATTGCCACAGACTCCTGTTCTTCCCAGCTGCCTGTGTCAGACCTGAGAGGAAACATCTGTCCACTGTATCTATGACAGCAGTGCTTAGCTATTATCTACATTTAAATTATCCAAAGTTTCTTTTGGTGAAGTTCTAGTTTCAGTTTGCATTTTGCATTACAAAAAGCCCTATGGTTTTGATGAAACAACTGCACCCCCATTATGGTATTTGTTTTTATTAATATAGCTTTTTCAGCAAGAACGTTGTTTACCTCCATGAGGCTGTACTTCCACACGTTATTTTGTTTGAGCAAAAATACTAAACATTAGCATGTTCAAAAAGTGGGTATAATAAAAATGTTCAGTATTTCAGAATGCTAACATACGTACTTATTAGCTCTTACTAACACAAATTAGTCTTTTTAAAGTTCTTAAAAGTTCTTATTAGTTATAAAATCAAAAGTGAAAGTATTCAACAAATTGTCACCTGATTGATGCGCTTGCTAGATGAAAGTAAAAAAAAAACAGTTCTTACATTTCATCGTGAAGGGAACATGAACGTGTGTTTTGAATGTCATGACAAACCATTCAAAAGTTGTTGGGATATGTCACATAAAACCACAAATGTAATCAATGTTAAAGGGGCCAATGTGAAACCAGAGCCCAGTCTGCTCTGATTGGTTAGCTGGCCGGCTCTGTTGTGATCAGTTCAACCACTTAGAGATGTCCTGCCCCTTAGCCTATCACGTAGGAGTGTGTGGGAGAGAAACTCCCTCTGGAGGGAACTTTTAGTCTTTGCAGACCATTAACATGCAAAAAACACTACAGGAAAGGGAAAACCCCAAAAAGTACAATAGGGCCCCTTTAAAATGATTTATTCTGTGGGCTGTTCAACATGTATGCAATCAATCTAATACTTTACCTTATGTTGAGATATTTCAGTCTGACTAAAATAACTATTTGAATATACAGTATGATATATACCACACCTATGAGCATAATGTGTGCACATAAACAAATGGACACACACTTTGTAAAGCACCAATGGGTCTTTGGTGGTCTTTAAATAGAGCACTTGATTCTAGTGACGCATTTTCTCACTGGAGAGTGTCCAGAGACTATAGGGCCAGGGAGACCTGAGAGAGAGAGGTGGATTGCGGGTGGGTTTTGCAGGGGGAAAAAAGAGAGAGTGTGGGGTCACAAAAAATGGTGCTACAAATTTCTTAGAAACCAGAGCGCGTGTCTGTCAGTAGCCGGCCTGGACACTGTACCCCACACGTCGGAGCTTTAGGATTAAATGCGTATTCCCCTGTGAGGAGAAATATAGGGAGGTAAAGACAGATGAGACACATGAGTAGAGACAAGTCTCACAGGACAACAATCTCTGACGTTTGACCCTCGGCGTCCTTTCCCTAATGTATCAAACAGCCATAGGAAGATTGTGGCGTTATGTAACAGTGTGTGTTTGTGTGTGCAGTATTATGATAGCCAAACGATAACAAATATCTCTGATTCAAAGAAAACAGTTGCTTCTCTCCAGGAAGTGGGACGGGGAGGGATGACGCGATAAGGCGGTTGTGAGAAGAAACACAAATACTAGAAAAATAAAGTGACATTTATGTGAGTGAGTGAGGATGTGAGTGAACAACAGAGTGACCTTAAAAGGCCAAACGGTCTCGCCGGCGACTGAATGAGAAAGGGGACCTGGGGGTTATCTCTGTGAAGCGCCGCTGTATTTATAGATCATCTCAAAAAAGATTCCCACCCCCCTTTTTCTGACCCTCTCAGTCGCCCCTCCCCTGTTTTCAATTAGCCTCTGATGGGTGGAGTAATGCAATCAGGAGTGACTACAGCTCGCACAGCGCTCCTCGCTCAGTCTGCCCCAGACTCCGCACAGGCACACACTCCTCAGACAGGAAGGTAAGACTTTGTTCAACTGCTCCATCCATCCACTTGTCCATCTTTCCCTCCATCCATCCTCTCACTGGTCTTCACCCACCATGTCTTCCATTCCTCGGACACACAGCTGCTCACTGTGCTCCACCTGTCTGCCTCCCCACCCACTTTCTCCCTCTTTTCCACCTGCACAGTACCTCCACTTTTTCACAGCCTCTTCTCACTCCCTACTTTCTATCCTCGTGTCAGAGAAAGTCTGACTTCCAATTTTCTTAAACCATTTTTATCATCTTTCTCCCAAAAAAACACGAAACCCCTGTTATCATTTCAACCCTTCTTTCCTCCCTTTTCATCACACTTCAGCAAAACTGTGTTAGTAAAGGTGTCAGCTCCTCAATTAGTAGTATACACGTATGCTGACTGTTGCATTGCTTATTTTTTTTGTGGAATTTCTAGCATTTTCTGTAGAAAATCTTGCAGTGAAACTTTTCAAATGCACCAAAATATATGTAAATACAACAACTTGATGATTTGAAATGTTTCTGTAAATATCTCTCCATAGAAGAGGAATACTGTATACCCGTTACCTTTTTATTTTACAATTGCTGGAATGCGTCTGGTTGAACAGCAAACTATTAATTTAGCTACATTTCCTTTCCTTGAGAACGGTAACTCAAGGTTTTAGCAGGAACATTGTCAATTAAGAGCTTAATTTGATTGAACATTTAATTCCATTATTCACTCACAAGGCTATTATTAGTGACTGTTGTTTGTACTGAATTGTTTGGAGGAACAGAAAATGATGTGAGCAAGCTGTTTAAAGGTCAAAGTTGGAGAAGGTACTGGTTTATGATTTGATTTCTTTAGATGGTTGGATAAGATTGTTAGAGAGACGTATGGATCCTTAAAAAATGTGGAATTATGACAAAGATCATCACGGATCTTAGGGCTTCTTGAGCCATATAAGGAACTGAAATGCATCTTTTTATAGCTTGATTCACAACTACATTTCTTGCTAAACCTGGACAATAAACCACCAAACTGTGTCCTTAAGAGTTACAACTTTCTGGGCTGCACGGTGGGCAAACACTCCATGAAGCCATCGCTCAGTTTGGCATTAAGCGATTTGCACTGAGAGACTCCCAGATGGGCAACATCAAAGAGACCCCCGAAGCTGGGAAACAGCTGCATTATGTGTCTGAATAGCTGAAGGTTTTATTTGTGGCAGTCGAGATTATCCTTTTTTTATTTTTAGGAGTCAGATAAATCCTTATATAAGCTAGGTGAGTCATGGTGGGAGCAGTAGACAATGAGGGAATGTGGGGAGGGGTTGAGAATAACTGGCAGCAGAAAGGACAGGCAGATTATACGTCTCAACTTCGGCCAGATAAAAGATACCAACGTCTACAAATCACTCAGAGATCACCCTGTGGGATCACTGAGGAGGGAATACACAGTGGTCGCAAATAGATCCAAAAAGTGTGAGAAGCTCAGGCACAATGAAACAGTAAGATAAAAGGAATAACAACAGAGGAAACAGAGCAGCCCCATTTATAACAGGAATGAAAGAAAATACAGTAAACGAAAGAGTGGTGACAAGAAATGGGAAATAAAGTTTGGTTTTCATTTTTTTCTCAATACATTTGAATGGTTGTATTCTTTTTTCTAGCCTTCCTATTTTGTCAAAGCCTTTCCAAGTACATTATTCGTTTAATATCTGCAAAATGCTTTGGGTTGCATGTACACTGGACAGCTTTACTCCTGCTTGTTTCTTCTCTCTACCGCTCATACTGCATACACACTCAAATATATAGCTTACACTATCCTCAGTCCGCAGAGAGTAAGAGAATTTAGACACAGGTGGGATAACCAGGGGGCTTAACAGGCCGCCCGCAAACAGCTGCAGATTGAGAGTAGCCGTTATTACAAGTGCCATTCAAACCCATGCACACACACACACACTCACGTACACACTGCATGATGACAAGGGACACAGTGATCTGGTGCTGACAGCTGGACGTGAGGTGATGGATGGGTCAGTGTACAACAGCATGGCGAGCGGCGGTATGCAAAGGGGGCCAAAGTTGACTGTCTCCAAGCAGGCCTGATAGGGGTTATTTATACCCTCCTCATCTGTCACCTTCTCGTTGTGACAACGAGAAGAAAATGAAAGACGGCTTAGAGATATAAGGGAGGAAAATGGAAGGAACAAAACTAGTAGTCTTGGAAAATGTGAAATTTACGATGTACGACAAATTGCTTTCTGCTGAGTGTCAGTGCCACTGCAATTATGTATTTAAAGGGAATCGGCAAATCATGAAACTGTCTGAAAACCTTAATGTTGTTTGGAGAATAGGCTGTGGAAAATCATCTCATTGAAGCTGTTCCAAATGCTAAATGAACCAGATGGGTCACATGCTTTTGACAGAATACTTCCTCTCCTCTCAGTATCTGTTGCTTTGTGTGTTCCTCTCTCTCAGGTGAGTGACTCCGGTTCAAAATGACCGAGCGCTACGACTGCCACTACTGCAAGGAATCCCTGTTTGGGAAGAAGTATGTTCTGAGAGAGGAGAATCCTTACTGTGTGAAATGTTACGAGAGCCTGTACTCCAACACCTGCGAGGAGTGCAAGAAGCCCATTGGCTGCAACACCAGGGTAAGAGATGTCACAAAATACACTTTATATACGAGCCACAACAACACGCTCTTTTTGTTTAATTCTGTCCTTAAAACCATCAAAGTAGGCTCTTTCTAACTATCCGTCTGATGTTCTCGCAGGATCTGTCGTACAAGGACCGCCACTGGCACGAGGAGTGTTTCATGTGCTTCCAGTGCAAGCGCTCGCTGGTGGATAAGCCCTTCTCCACCAAGGATGAAAAGCTCCTGTGCACCGAGTGCTACTCCAATGAATATTCCTCCAAGTGCCACCAGTGCAAGAAAACCATCATGCCAGGTAGGAAGACAGAAAAAGTGCCACATATTAAAGTTTAAACAACAGGTAGTAGACGCAACACGTAGGAAAATCCAATTTCTGATATGAAACAAGCACAAACTCAAAATAGCATGTGCAACGACTAGACACATGCATCTAGGGAGTCCACAACAAAGGGTTCAGAGTTATAAAAAGGGGGCGGGTCTTAATTGTAGGTTGCAAATGAAAAATGATCAATGCTGATTGCAATGATGCCTTGCGCCGTTTACACGAGGAGAAAACTGCTTGTATCTGCATAGTTTCGCGTGCGTATAGCCCTATTATTTACACGAGGCCGATAGAAACTGACCCCACAAACAATAACGGGTCCCAAGGTGGATAGATTTGCAAACGAAACGCTCTGGGGGGTCAACCGAGTCCGTGTAATCACCTCGATACGAATATTTCCTGAAACAATAACGATAGCCCCACCTCTCCTGCTCACTGCTGAAGCAACTATCAAAAATAGCTGTGTTAATCAAACGCACAAGGGGTTCTTGAATGAAATAATATTATAAAAGGCAAACCAGAATTGTTAACGCCCAATATACTCCTTAAACAAAATAAACAGAGTCAGATTTCATGCATTGATCCATTATATTGACAAAGGAGGATCTCACCCGGTGTTTGTAGAGAATATCTCTCTCTTTCTGAGCCGTCCTCTCCACGGAGACGTGCTTCTTGGGGGATGCAATATCCACAGATTCGGTTTCTTTCAGTTTCTTTCAGTTTCAGTTTCGGGGCTTAAACAGAAGGGTAGCCATGGCAACATTGCAGCGGGCTGCTCGGTTGCTCTTCTTCGCGGCTTTTGGTCTATTTTGGCGGAAGTTACAGCGCCACTTACAGTCCCAGCATATGTACTACAGCGTTTCCAGCGGTCTCGTTTGAACAGACACGTTAAATGAAACACAAATGCATGTGAACGGAAGACTTTTTTGAATACGCATACTGTGCATAAACGCAAACGGTCCCGTGTGAGCGGGGCCAAATGTACAACAGATTGGCCATGGTACGACTAGATTATATGCCCCTTTCTATCTCACCACCACAAACTGATTTAGCCAATTGGCATCAACACAAACCTTCACAAACACATATTTCAGCATTTTAGGAAAAAACTGATTCCACCAGAGGGTTGGGAAATGTTTGTGGATCAACTAAACAACTGAGCTATTGAGCAAAAACAGTCACGGTATATGTGTGAGCGTCAGAAAGAGAAGAGTCGGTGAATGCTTTGCACATGACCGCCTTCAATTCTCCTAAAGGTTTCTGTTATGTTTGACCTATATGTAACAAATTAGTGTAACTTTGTTAGGTGACATGTGCAGAGCAATTGTTATATCAGTTTTGGACCTAGTCATAGTAACTAGGTATGTTATTGAATTACAGTTTCTAGAGAATCGTCTCTTTGCTAATTATTACGTTAAGTGAGCTGACGCCAAGCTCAGAGGAAATGCAAAGAGGCTACATTTAGATATAATACAGTTAAGTGTTAGTTAATGTAAGGAAGAAATGTATGTGCGTTCATGTGCAAACAGTTAAGTCTTTGTTAATTGGATAATTCATATCCTGCAAGACTCCTAAAGACGTCACGAGATGATGACCTTTTGACATCTGGAACATGTCCAAGTTTAGGAGAACTGACAATGTGTGTGCGTTAAACATGTTTCGGGAACATGTTCGTGTGTCATTTAGAAATCTGCCCTGTGTTTCTTGTATTCGTGGGAGGAGCATTGCTGTATGATTGCTTGAGGGCAGGTAATGTTTCCCCATTGTTGTTTGGTGGTGCGCAACTAAATGATTCATCTCAACTATTTCTGTGTTTGTGTTTAATTATTTCCTGTTGTGAGAGTTGATTTGCCACAACACAATCAGTCAGGACACATGTCTGAGCACCATGGGAATATACTGTCCCCTTTGTTTTAGGCTAAGTTTCTGATGTTTTCTTTTAGTTGTCTTTGCATCCTTTCACCAACTCCTTCCATTCCTTTACCGTTGTGTTTCTCTGAAGGCTCCAGGAAGATGGAGCACAAGGGGAACAGCTGGCATGAGACCTGTTTCACCTGCCAGAGATGCCAGCAGCCCATTGGCACCAAGAGCTTCATCCCTAAGGACAACAGTAACTTCTGTGTGCCCTGCTACGAGAAGCAGTTTGCCATGCAATGTGTGCACTGCAAGAAGGTAGGAACCAAGTACTCAATTCTCCATCTAAACTCAAGGAGCAATGATTCCACTTGTATGTGTAACAATATGACACGCTTGTTCCCTCTCATCAGCCGATCACCACTGGCGGTGTGACCTACCGTGACCAGCCCTGGCACAAGGACTGCTTCCTGTGCACCAGCTGCAAGCAGCAGCTGTCTGGCCAGAGGTTTACCTCCAGGGATGACTTCGCTTATTGTCTCAACTGCTTCTGCAACCTCTATGCCAAGAAGTGTGCCTCCTGCACCACCCCCATTAGCGGTAATCACAATTTAATTCATTATGCATGGGTCTCCTTGAATCTAAAAAGGAGTGTTTTATTAAATGCTTAAATGTTTGGACTTGTTCCTATCTTTTCAGGCCTCGGAGGCAGCAAGTACATTTCCTTTGAGGAGCGCCAGTGGCACAACGACTGCTTCAACTGTAAGAAGTGCTCCGTGTCTCTGGTTGGCCGTGGCTTCCTCACCGAGCGAGATGACATCCTGTGCCCAGAGTGCGGCAAGGACATCTAACTCAGTCTGAAGGAGAGGAGCACATCCAACTGGCGATAGAGGATAGAGGAATGACAGAGATACAATATATACCTATATCAGAGCACAGTGCATAGCATCTTTAAAACCTAGCATTACTATGAATGTACATTGTTAAATGCCACGAAGTAAAAACTACTAACAGCATTATTTGGATTTAGAAAGTTTATTTATGTTAAATGTTAACTCTATAAGAAAAGTTATCACAAATAAAATAAGTGTTGGCATTAATGTGAAGACCTTTGCTTATTGAATATGAAACAGCAACAAGTTTGCAGAGACACTGAATAAAGCATTTTGAAATAAATCTACGATGATTATATAGCCTATCCGCTTTGACGTGTTAATAATTATTGCTTTGTGCATGGACTAGCTTGATGTGAAGGAGTTGTGCTTTTACCAATTAAATATATTAAAGTGTGTCTTTACTCTGATTACTGCCCACTGTAGTGCACGAGACCACATGTATTTCACACAAACAAGGGTTTATTTAGGCAACTCTTTTAATACAAAACCTATGCAAGATTGGCGTGTCCTAGACGTCTTAAAATGAATTTAATATTTTTTACCACAAGGTTAGTTTAAGAGTAAGTTAAGTACAGTATATGTTATCATACCGGCATATCAGACATGAGTCACAAAGCTGCCGAGTTTCTATTATTAGAATCAAGAAAATATTCATTGTATCGAGACATTTATTTTAAAAACCGTTAGTACAAACATGACGACTAAAAATGCTGTGTGACTCTTGTATCTACAATTCTAAATAAATATACTTCAAAAAGACAATATTGCTGCTTAAATCCATATTACTTTCTTTTGTTGAATTATTAAAACATGATATTGAAACATGTGAACATTTCTTAGCAGCGGATTACTATTGAGACGATTAGAAAATTATTTTACCTCAGATGTTAAGTGCAACATATGTACAATACCACACCAGAGTAAAAACCCTGAACATCTTGTATTACAGCACTGAGATTTAAATAAAGCCAAACATTATTGGAGGCGCTCATTGAGAAGAAATACATGTACTACCTGTTCACACACACACACACACACCTTCTGAAATGTCCCACATAATCTGTTTTCCCCCCCAGTTCCAGTTAAGATGGCAACAGACATGTTTTTGCTTTCCCTTATCATCATAATGATAAGTAAATGTTAATTCCACTATTTAATTTGTATAGAGTAATGACTCCATCAGTGTTTAGATATTTAGATTCTCTAAAAGCCCTTTCTGTCTGCCACCAAGTGCCATCCAAGCAAATTAAAGGCCAATTTACAGCTAAAACAAAAAGATCTTCAACTATTGGGCAAAGAACAGGAAAAGGATAGCACCGCATATTCTATCGTTTGCTAACTCCAGTTACCAAATAGTACCAATGGCTAGGGCTGTGCGATTATGGCAAAAATCATAATCACGATTATTTTGGTCAATAATTGATATCACGATTATTAAAAACGATTATCCATTTACTTTGAAAACATCCATTTATTGAAAAATAAAATTGGAACAGTATGTTTTTAACAGTTGATTACCCTGAACTTAAAGTATAATTCAACTGAAAAACCAATAAAAAAAAATATTTAAAAAAATAATAATTACATTTTTTTTTTTTTTTAATAAAAATAATCGTTTTATTTCGATTACGTTGTTTTTGTAATCGTTGCAAGCCAAAATCGTAATCGAGATTAAAATACGATTAATTGCACAGCCCTATCAATGGCATATTTTTGCAGTTACTATCCGCAGCAGTGTAGAAGTTGACGGTGAAACAACCAAAGTTACCGGGTAAAACTAAATGCAGAGAAGCCCTCTTACTATCTAGCACTAGCTTAGGATGACGGCAAACACTGATCTGCATATTGGTTGTTAGGCTGTTGGCAGAAGATCCGTGCACTTCGATTACTCCGAGCAGCATTGGGAGTTAATTAAAACGGAACATATTGGAATATAGGTCTTGATTTCTACCTAATGGTGTTCATAAGTTGCTAAATTTGTCGATAGCAGTAGGATACGGAAAGCAATCCAGTAGTCTTTGCGACAGCACAACACTATAGTTTAACTTGCCGTATGTGGACTGTGTGCCTGTTATATGTCATTCATAGGGTATCAATTCTCTCTTCTGTTATCTTGTATTTTGCAAGAGCACCATCGCTGCATCAGATGGTTTGCACCTTTTTTTCTCAATAACAATGATAACTGGTGCAAGCAAACATTTCTAAATAGTTGTGGTGATCAAATTCAACTCATTACACACTCATGTTTACCCCTTTCAAAGCAGTACTGGAAGCTTTCTGATCAAAACCAAATCCGTCACAAAAACTTAAATAACAACTATAATTTCCATGAGTGTTATTTCAGAAAACAAAAGTCATGTTACTTGTTTTGTCCTCTAGAAGGTCTTCAATTGATGGACTTGATGAGAGTTGCTGATAACGGATGGTAAGGGCACTTGAGGTTGTGGAAAGCAACGAGGAAACGTTTGACATCAGAAGCTGGAGGGTCTTCAGAGCACCGGCCTACCTGTCAGCTCTCAAGACTGAAGGCTGTGACACATGAAGGGCAAAGAGGATTTTCACTCCTTTTGTGATTAGTGGGATAACTGTGATGGGAGAGCACAGATACTGGACGACAGCATTTGTTGGGAGGAGAGCGGTCTGTCCTTCAGAGTGTGAGCTCCCATCAGGTCTGTGGTAACAGGGGTCAGAGGTCAGGGCCACGTCACATGGCTGATCTTTTTCTTCGATTCTGGAGAATGCATTTCATCCTGAAGAGATTGAAGATTAGACAACTGGCATTACAAAAAGCAATGACAAAACATCAATATGACATCGATCAATGGGTTACTATCCAATAGTATACAATATAAATTACATATATAGATAAAAAAAAACGGAGCGTCTTTTTGCACCCGGGGGAAAATGGACACACGGCAGCTATTCAGCTATTTACACCCAGCCAACACCCAACAATAGCATTGTTAGCTACGTGGGTGTAAATAGCATCTGCCTTAAAATAATGTGCACATTATTTTCTTAGCATAGACTGCAATTATTTGTGACCTGCTCCATCGAAATCGGTCGCATTGACCCGAAGACACATTTAAGTTGTATACACTGTTGGAAAGAGGACATTCCTAGCGTTCTAATGATATCAGGATTGTTTTTGCGCACCGAGTCATCATTTTGAGAAAAAGGCCTTCAAAGTTTCCTCCTCTCTGGAATCCATCGATCTGATTGATTATTAGTGGAGCAAATTATCAAAATAAGTTTTTGTTTGGAATTACTGGCCTGGGGGAAGCTCGCGAATGTGTGTATATGTGTGTGTGTGTGTGTGTGTTTGTGTAATTTTGCGTTTGTGTGTATTGTGTTTGTTTCCCAGGAACAACACTGTTGTTATGCCTGCTGTGACGTCAAGTTACTCCGTTCCCCGCTTGTAATTATGCCGTTACAAGCTTCAAAGTTGTATTTATCAGTTGAATTTGCCGAAACAAGTTTAATATTCTGAAAGCCAAGACTTTGTTTATTTGAAATCAGATGAAAACAAACTGTAACGGACCCTGCCATGTTATCTATAATTACTATACGCCTTACATTCATAATTTCAGCCGGACGGAGGGGAAGCAGCGCTGCGGAACAGCAGAGTGGCGAGGGAAAGCTGTCATCTTCCCTTTACAAGCTTCAAAAATGTATTTATCTTGTGATTTTGGAAATAAAAGTTTCATATTCTGAAAGCCAAGACTTTGTTTATTTGAAATCAAACAAAACACCCGAACCCCGAACCACTATTTTTTTTACGCAAATCCAGGTTTATTTTTAAATGAGCCGTGGCGACTTCCGACTGATTTCGATAGAGCGGGTCACATTTGAGCTTCAATTACTTTATTTCTTACAGTTTTTGGCCCAATGATTTGATCTCATTTGTCAATTCTTTGCAACTTTAAGAACATAATTGTGTTTTTCGTGTTGCTATTGTATGGGTCTACGTTTATGTTCATTTATACATACTATATTGTCTTTTCAATATATTGCATATCAAAAATTGCCTATTTTGTGAAAGTAAAAACAGTAAATCTGCATGAGATGACAGAACTAAAGGTTCCTACCGTGCTGTTTGCCTCGCGTTTGAGATTTGCTGTGTCAGTGCTGCAAAGACTGGATGATGAAGAGGAAGAGGAGGATGTGTTTCCTGATATCTTGCGGACGGGGTTGGACAGGTTCGCGGCAGGAGGAGGTTTTAACCTGTCAGTGGCTCCCGGTGACACAGCGGTTCCCTCTGGTTTCTTTACTTTCAGCGGGCCAGAGTGAGAGGAAGTGCCATCAAACACGATCAGAGGCCGTTTCCTGCTGTGGTCGTTACTGGAACTGGAAATTAAAAAACCAACAATGAAAACAAAAAAATCCATCAATCATTTGATAATTTTCACAGTAAGGGGTCTTTTTTGCAGCAGGTGTACAGGGAGAAGTGTGTCTCACACTGAGATTATTCTCTTGCTTCGGCTGTGGTATTTTGTTGACTCACCGTGCGATGGTGAAACTAAGATGAATTAATGCCAGTTTAAAGTTCTGCACTTAACATGGCAATAACTATGATACTGTGTGAGGTCAAACAACGCACCTGTGTTCTATGTCACTGGAATTACTACAAGTCCGCATTGATTGGCTCACATTATATGGAAATTATTGAAAAATACAAGACCTTTCAATGTAAAAACTGCAGATTTTGTCCAGTGTAGTAACAGATTTTAAATGCAGGACTTTTACTTGTAACTGAGTATGTTTACACTTTAGTATAGCTAGTTTTACTCAAGTCCACAATCTGAGTACTTCTTCCACCACTGGTTTATTGATATCTAGAGACACACATGGATCAGCGGTGCCTCTCTGACCTGTGCCCGACTGAGGACTGCCTCCCTCGGCTCTTCTCCATCCTCCTCCCCCAGCGGCTGTCCGGTAGTCTCCTCTGCGGCAGCGGGATGACATGCTGCAGGTAAAGCTCTGTGAGCCGGTCCCGACTATCACAGCCTCTGGTGCTGACGTTTTTCTGATTCAGAAAGAAATCACTGTTAGCTCAGCTCATTCAAACTGTTAGCCGGTATGCTAACATGAGGGTGTATTTCCTTAACCTATACATTCAACGACACTGTACACGTTTCTCTATAAACTTTAGCTCACCCCACACAAGACAAGCTGCAAAAACTCTTGGGACATCAGCTCAGGGTGCAGTAATAGATCCACATCCGAGGAGCTGACTGTCTTTCCATCTTGTTCCGTGGAAGCCGCCATGCTGGATGCGTCACTTTTCCCGGCATGCACCGGCTCATAACAACACGGTATCACTCTTGCTATTTCAAAAGAAAATGATATGTGCTGTAAAAAAAGACATTCTGTAAGAAAATACATATATGATGTGAAAAAGACATATAAGATGTAACAAAGACAAATATGATGTAAAAAAACAAAACATATATGATGTAAAACAACACATATGCTGTAAAAAATACCTATATCGTGTACAAAATACATATATGCTGTAAAATAGACACTAGGGAGATTTAAAATGTATATTTACAATTCTTGCAATCTGTGTAATTAACACAAAGACACAATATCTCATGTATTATATCAGTGTTTGTACAACTTCAGGAGGACATTTTTATAAACTTTCAAGGTGATGCATTTGATACAAATATAGTTTTTTCTTTATTCAGGGATGCAAACTCATCAGGTATGAAAAAGGTGACAAGGATCCGAGCCCCCCGACCCCACGGAATATCGGCTTTAAAATGAGGAATAACAGAGGATTTTAGCAGTCAGAACAACTAAAGCAGCAGTTAATAATAACAGAAACGCCAAAGAGTCACATCTAATAGAAATATATTTAAGCATTTATTTTAATTGTGTAGCAGTCAGTTTATAATTTTGGCAGGACTGTTGAGCATTTTGAAATGTATTTTCATGCCTCTGTGCAAGGCTGTCTTTCTATCTTTATAGCCAGTGGTGTAAAGTAACTAAGTTCATAAACTCAAGTACTATACTTGGGTACAATGTTGAGATACTTGTACTTTATTTAAGTATTTCAATGTTTTGCTACTTTGTTCTTCTTCTCCTCTACAGTTCAGAGGTAAATGGTGTACTTTTACTCCACTACATGTATTTAATACCTTTAGTTACTTTACAGATGTGGATGAATGATGTGAAATATAATCAAGTGTTAAATCAGACTTTAGTTCCACCTGGAGTAAATTCACAAGCTACCCTGCAGTATACAAAGTCATTCAAACTAGCTGCACCTTTACCAGCTTTGAGAACACTTTCATGATCAATCATTATAAAACATATCATATATATTATTCTGAAATGGACCAATCTGCACAATGACTACTTTTGCTGTCGCTACTTTAACTATATTTTGATGATAATACTTTTCTACTTTTACTTGAGGAACATTTTGAATGCAGGACTTTTACTGTAACAGAGTATTCCTACACTCTGGTACTTCTACTTTTACTCAAGTACAAGATCTGAGTACTTCTACTTGTACTCAAGTACAAGACCTGAGTGCTTCTACTTTTACTCAAGTACAAGATCTGAATGCATGTATGCTAGTTAGCTAGCTCAACGATTCATTAAATAATATTGGGACAGAAACACTTTTCAGTGCACATCACGCTCTGCCGCTCCGACAGGGAGCTCTGCTCTGAACACCCCGTTCTAACCAGCGGTCCAGTCTGTGCCCGCACAGTTAATATTAACGAACGCACCGTAGGTAATGTAGCTGCTGAAGCTAGACCCTCATGCCGGAGCAGCAGAGCCTTATTATACATCCATGAGCAGAGCTGACAGGCAGGAAGACTTGTGCTCGCGCTTCATTATAATATATAAAAAAAGAACACCATGCGTGTCATGATGGCACATAACAGCTCGCGACCCCCCCCCATACCCCAAACATATTTTTATTGCAGATCTACATGAATCACACAAACGACCTATTTTGGAATCAAAACGGCGAATTTCGCCGAAAGGTGACAAGTTTGCATCCCTGTTATTCAACTAATTGTATTTTGTAGAAATGTCGCATTTACAAGAAGAACTTGAATCACTCTATACCACAGTTGTACTTAGAATGACAACAATATGGCAGCACTATTACAAATATAAAAAACTAAGAAGGAAATCCAAACCAAATGTGTATTTCTGTATATCCCTTTTTTTCACAAGGGATGCAAGCGGCATTCTCCTTGGTGAATCTTCTGTCTTACTTTGCCAAATCTTTCCAGTCCTATTTGTCTTAACAGTGTTGGGAAGTGTGTTTCACAGCTTCACATCAATGTACCTGAGCTTTCTGGTTGTGGACCAACAAACAAACCAAAACCAAAAGGTCCCAGAGCTAAGAGCGTGTCGAGGAACTACTGCAGCATTGGAGGAGTTGTCACGTCCTCGGATTAGAAAGTTAGGGACGTAATTGATTGAGTTAGGGATAGTAATGTGATGTAGAGGCAACCATGAGGCCTTCATTTGCTGTCATGAGTTGGCACATGAGTAAAGATATAGGGCCTATTAGCATTTTATACTGATTGCATTGACTCTTTTTCAGTGTGTGTACAGTTAATGGTAATGTTTGAATGCAAACCACTTACCCTTTAACCGTACACATCAAATAATCAACATATATTAAGAAGGGAGGAAAGTAAGTACAGCTTTCAAATTGGATACGTGTTTTATCACTGTGGTTCAGAATATGTATAAAACAATCAGTCTTCATGAACAATTATTTAATTTGTTACTTCTTTGAAGCATGTGAGTTTCAGGTCTAAACCATTAAACAGTATCAGGGGCAGTGATTCAAAATGTGCATATGACCTTTAGATCTGACATCCTACAGTAAGTGATTAATCAATTGGTAAACATTGTTTATACCCATCTAAAATCTAATAATCCAATAATCTCTTTAACTCATTTGAATGGCCCTCAGTTATAATAATGTACTGCTTTCCTAATGACAGTGCATTTAAATTCTTTGTTGGTTTGACAATATGGGCTTTAGGGAATTTTGACGGAAAATGAGAAACGTCCATTATCTTGTATTCAAAAAGAAACACCAGCCATCACATGCATTGTGCAAGCTGTGTAAATAATCGTAAACAAACGCTTCAATTTCACAGCAGCAGTTCTCCTAATATCTCAAATATTTCTTCCACCCACTGTGGATCACACATCTCTAATTTGGACAGCGATAAAACAAAATTCAGTCAGTAATTCAGCAGGAAATTGATCAAACTTAATTAGCAGTGAAAGAGCAGCACCCCCTTCCTGTTGCATGCTGTACAGCAGAATGACCCATTTGGCTGTACTCACAGTATTGGTAATGATGGTACAGTAATTCAGCTTTATAGCACTTATACATATATTTAAAAATCAATCAAGTAATAATGTTTCAAAACCAAAATGACACACATATTTTTGAAGAATAAATTCAAACCACAGTTTATTTACTGCTTAAATTAAAGAAGAATTACAATTTCTGGGCTGATCCAATGGGATTATCTAACCTAATAGTAATAGTAATAGTGTCTTCACAGGTCAAAGCTGCAGCTAATTCAGAACGCTGCAGCTCGAGTCCTCACAAACACAAAAAGAGTGGATCACATCAGTCCAGTTCTGAAGTCTCTACACTGGCTTCCAGTCTACCAAATAATTGATTTTAAAGTACTATTGCTGGTTTTTAAAGCACTAAATGGTCTAGGACCAAATTATATTAACAATCTCCTGCAGAAGTATGAACCATCCAGGAGTCTCAGGTCTTCTGGGACGGGTCTGCTCTCTGATCCAAGAGTCAAGAACTAAGCATGGAGAAGCAGCGTTTAGTTTTTATGCCCCGACTGGAACAAACTCCCTGAATCCTGCAGGTCAGCTGCAACTGTTAATACTTTTAAATCGAGATTAAAAAAGTATCTTTTTGACGCTGCATTTGGATGAGTGGTTCAAATTCACACTGCAGTATGGCTTTTATTCATGTATTTTATACCTGTTGTTGTCACGATCTGTCTGTGTTGTGTTTTGTCTTGTCTTTTTCTGGTTTCCTGTTTTGTTTTGAAATGTTTTCCTCGTGTCTTCTCTGTTCCTTCTTCCTGTGTTTGCCTTCCTGTCTTAGTTTCCCTGGTGTGTCTGATTGTTTGATTGTGTTCACCTGTTGCCCTTGTGTTTCTGCCTCCCTTACCCCAGCTGTGTCTCGTCTTGTGATTACCCCTCTCTGTATTTAGTCTTGTCTCTTCCTGTGTTCCCCTGTCGGTTCATTGTTTGTTTCTCTTGTCTCCCACCATGTTGGTCACGGTCAGTTTTCTGTAGAACCTATGTGTTTCATGCCTTGCTATTGTTAAGCTTTAAGAATAAAGCTCGTTTTTGTTTCAAGACCGTTTACCTTTTCTGATAGTCTGCATTTGGGTCCTACCCTTCCACGCATCCTTACAGAAAAGGTAAACGGTCTTGAAACAAAAACGAGCTTTATTCTTAAAGCTTAACAATAGCAAGGCATGAAACACATAGGTTCTACAGAAAACTGACCGTGACCAACATGGTGGGAGACAAGAGAAACAAACAATGAACCGACAGGGGAACACAGGAAGAGACAAGACTAAATACAGAGAGGGGTAATCACAAGACGAGACACAGCTGGGGTAAGGGAGGCAGAAACACAAGGGCAACAGGTGAACACAATCAAACAATCAGACACACCAGGGAAACTAAGACAGGAAGGCAAACACAGGAAGAAGGAACAGAGAAGACACGAGGAAAACATTTCAAAACAAAACAGGAAACCAGAAAAAGACAAGACAAAACACAACACAGACAGATCGTGACAGTTGTGTTTATTTTATTATCTTTGCTTTTTAAAGGCCTGTCTTTAAATGCCATTTTCTAATGTGCTTCCACTGTATTCATTCTTGATTATCTTTTATTTTATTTTGTAAAGCACTTTGGGTTGCCGTGTGCCGAAAGGTGCTGTATAAATAAACTTGCCTTGCCTAATAGAATTAATTAAACACAAGCCGTTGTGTGTATTGTCTTCAGTGAAGGAGACATCCACTCACAGTGAAAGGATGACTTTAGTATCCCAGCAACCTATTTGTTTTTTTGTACATTGTAAAAGCAGCCTTTTGTTTTTTACCCAAAGAAATTAGCATTCTGTCAATGCAACATCTTTTAAAAATTGCATTTATTTACCTGGTTTTTGTTATTCATGGGAAAATGATACATTCAAGTAAACATTCACAGCTCAATAACTGGCACACGTCTTTGTTTACACTCATGGTTTTAAATTACAATTTTAAATCACACAAGGTTGTGTTTCTGCACAGATATAATTTTAAACAATGTATTTTTTAAATAAGACGTCAGTTGAAAAGCTTACAGACTGTCCCTTGAAAACGTTGCTGAACATCAATACCCTGTATGCTTTTTTTGTTTGAAATTCATCACATAACTCACAAGATAATTATTATCACAACTACTTATCAGTCAGAAGAAACAGGATAACATTCATGAAACAATTCAGTCACAAACTCGGAAACAAAGAGGTGAATTGACAACGAAGGATATAAAACTGTTTGGATGGCAGTACGTTTCAGGAACATTAATAATAAAAACTTATGGAGCTTTCAATTAAATCACGTGACCTTCCTCAGTGGATGTCCAATTGTCATGGAGTTGTTCAAATTGTAATATCTGTGATATTATGGTTACATCCATAGTGGCTTAAAGATTATAAAAGGAAGTTCATTCTTGATGTGAGTTTCTTTAGTCAATAACCAGTATATTATTTTAAGGTCATTACTGATTGCCTATACAGCAAAAAGTTCTTAAACCCAGCAATGACCTAGCACAGTACCTTTTCTTTAAAACGTTCTTTTGGTTAGAGGCCTGAAATAAGGTCTTTGGTTAACACAAGCTTATGAGATTCTGACGGGTTTTTCTACAACATAAAATACGTCAGTAAAAAACAACTTGTGAATTTCCGGAGCTTTTATGTGTCATAAAAACGGTAGTTGCTAACAAACGGCTCAATAAGATTACTAAACGTCATCACCCCACACTTGAGTCTGCCTTTAGCTCAGCGGTGATGACCTGCAGCCACGTGACAAGGATGTAGTTTGTTATAGCCTATTGATAGCTTTCTACTTCTGCCGGTTGCAGTTACGCTCAAAATCAAAGTCGTGATAATCGTCAAGTTTATCCTGCTGAACAAAACATGTTAAGTATCATACATGTGTATTTGCCAAATAACTTAATTTCTGCAGTATACCAAAATCCAATGAAAAAATCCTTTACTTTTGTAGAGGGAACTCTTGCTATGCTAACTTCTGGGTCTACCTATAAAATACTTCATCCCTGCACCACTCTATTGTGGATAGTCAAGAATGTGATGTTTTAATGTCTTATCATTTATGTTGATCCCAGGTAGAATAGTTGTTACTGCAGTAATCACTTTTGGCAGAGGAAACCCTTGCAATGCTAACTTCCAGGTCGGCCGAGGTCATCACTGCACCGCTTTATTGTGAGGACAAGGAGTCCAAACTATTTTTCTGGGTGTCAAAGCCCACTGGTTTCACACAGCCGACTGAGTCTCGCTGCACACGTAGATATTGCTCGGCCTCACCCTCCTGCGGCTCCTGCCCGGCACCCTGGGACACAGTCTGCAGCTCTTGGGTATAAACTCCTGACAGGCCTCCCTGAACTTCCTGATCCTCCAGCAGTAGATGACGGGGTTGAACACCGTCTTCAGGTAGCTGAGCCACAGAGCGCCTATGCTGATGGGGTAAAACACGGAGCTGTAGTAGAACTGCCGACTGAACACCGCCAGCAAGCTGACCACCGTGTGAGGCAACCAGCACACAGAGAAGCCCACGAAGAGGATGAGGATGGTGGTGAAGGCTCTGGTCTTGAAGCTCATGTCCACCTTGATCTGAGGAGGCCGCTGCAGCCCGGTGAGCCTCATCTTGCTGACCTGGTTGAGGGCTGGCAGGCAGGAGTGCTCGTTGGTGTGGTTGTGGATGCGCAGGGTGTTGCGGCGCACCGTGTTGAGGATGCACATGTAAGAGTACAGCATGACAGTGAAAGGTACAAAGAACACTGCTACTGCTAACAGCACTGTGTATCCACGGTCTGCCAGGGAATCACTGTATCCCAGCACACACTGCGGCGCCCAGGATCCCCCAATACCCGCCGTACTGGTCCTCCACCCGATCACAGAGGGCAGGGACACACACAGGCTCAGCAGCCACGACCCTGCGATCAACAGTTTGGCTCTGTGAGGGGTCAGCTTGTCCTGCCGCTGCACGATGATGAGGAAGCGGTCCACGCTGATGATCAGGAGAATGGACACCCCCTCCAGGACGAACAGCCAGTACAGCATAATGGACGCCCGGCAGAACCCGCTCCCAAAGCTCCAGTCGGCGGTGGCCACGGTGACCGCAGTGAAGGGCATGCAGAGCAGGGAGAGCATGATGTCCGAGAAGGCCAACGTGGCGAGGAGGAGGTTGATGGCAGAACGCATGGCAGGTTTCTGGTAAACAATCAGACACACGATCGCGTTGCCGAGGAATCCGATGGTTATCATGAAGATCATTATGGCGGCAAGGGTCACACGCAGAGTGACCGATATGAGGGGAGTCGCAGCTTCTGAAGGGAGACTTTCTGCTGCTTCCTCCACACTGTCCGGCCCCAGGAAGCTGCACTCCTCCAGCAGGCTTTCATTACAAAAAGCCATGGCAGCTTTTATGGAGGGATGTCAGCCCAGAAGAAGGTTCATGTTGATTAATGTTGTGGTGTGCACATTACAATGTCCTCCAAAAGTTGGTCTTCCATGGCAATATCTGAGATAGAAAGACAAGAATATAGTCAAATTGGGTTTCAAAGAATACTTTGTGAGACAGAAAAAGTCAACAGTCATTACATTAATGTGTAGTCTTTCTCCTTTAGGGGACATGTTATGACTCTTTATAGCGCTTGTGCCTATTCATTTTGGTATCCGTAGAGCCTACCATCCCAAAAACTGTAGAATAAGACTTTTTAAGGGTTGCCTTGGTTACAAAACATGGGATTCAACATGTTATTCAGATTTGGTTCCCCTTCCTTTGTCTATACGAGCTTCGTAAATATATACCCTCACTACTTGAGAATTACCTTTCACTACTTATAAACTACCTATGAAAAGGTGCGCCATATTTTCTTACAAGCCAATCCGAGCAGACTGGGCTATTTTTGGAGGGGTCTTAAAGAGACAGGCACTGAAACAGAGTGAGAAGGAATATAGATATAATCAGAGACGGTATAAGAACAATTGTTAGTTTTTTTCAACAATTTCTGGGTCAACATGTTCTAGTAGAAAACCCAAACTACAAGGATGAACCTGAAACTTTTGTATATGTCTCCTTTAAATCAGAGTTGCGTTATCCTTCAAGTATATTACGTATAATCAGAGAAAATGTACTTGGTGATGCAGTGCAGTGAAAAAAGGAATTACACATAATTAAGAGCAATAGAAATGTTTTGTTATGATGCATATAGGTTACTGTTTTGGCATGCTAAGAGTACTATATTGAAAAAGACTGCTGTAAAGATCATAACAGATACCACAGACTGATTGACTAGAGGATTTCAGCTGCTGCATGATCTATTACTCAGTGATAATTGTACATTTAAACAGTGAGAGGAGGAATGACTCCCCAAGATGATGAAGAAGTTACATAAGCAGACCGTCAGACACACCACAACATGAGAGGTATCGTCACATAGGAAAGACATGTGCTGCTCACAGAGATTGGATTTGGTTGATGATTAACAGCTGTATTGACTCACATGGGTGCATAAACAAACACACACACACACCACCAACCCAGAGCACACACAGTCCATGTAATGCTTCACACATGAGGAGAATTACGCACATTCACACAGCAGTGTAGTACACACCCATGATATAGCCTGTCTTCCTCAGACTCAGCAGAAGCCCAGTCTTGGATAATGCTTCACACTTTGATAAAACACAGAGGTATCCTCAGGACACACAGGACTTGTCTGTTGCTATGGTTTCCACATCCTGGTAGTGGGACAGCGTTAGCGATACGTTGGTCTCAGAGGTTGTCCTGCAGGTGGACGGGCTCCTACAGGAACTGGGAGACAAGAAGAACAGATAAACATCATGACCTCCATGACATAAATCAGAATGAGAGATCAGAAAAGGTTCATTTGTCTTACAGAGGGGGAACATACAGTGTAACAGAGAAATTGACAGTTCAGATAAAAGATTAAAAAAACGGATTTATTAAATATAGAGGCAAAACTAATAAGTACACGTCCATGGTCAAAAGTAAGTAAGCATTTTGAAAAGATAAGTGAACATATAATGGTGTTGAGAGCCTACAGTCTATGGTTGAAAGAAGAGTAATATGTGTGTTTTGCACATAACAGTGATTATAGAATAACAGAATAACAATAGTGCAGTTTAGGTTTAGGGGTGAATATAAAAAATGTTCAAATCATCGATTGATTTAGTGATTATTCTCAAGATATATCGATTATTGGTTTGTGAAAATGTCCACCTCAGTTTCTCAAAGATGAAGGTGATGTCTTTAAATGTCAGTTTATAATGATATAAAACAGAGATAAGGAAGACATCTCTATACTTGAGAGGCAGAAACACATTTCCTGACTTAAACTTACTCACTTAAACAGTCATCAAAATAGCTGCTGATAATTTTCTGTTGATTGACTTATTGGGGCAGCTCTAGCTCTATATTTGTACTTGTCATAGTAGCTGCTGGTTATAAAACGATCATTGCCTTTGTTCTATCCAGACGTCCCAGGAAGACCTTGCAGAGCGATAGTAAGCCAGCTGTCATGAAGCATCCTAAAACTGAAGCAGCCATCGTTCCTTAAATTATTAATAACTGTGCTTTTATACTGTGACATTTCAAAATATCTTCTGTAAAAAATGGCCTGTGGATTCATTGATTTTTCTGTGATGGTAAACACAGTTTCATCCAATGTACGAATTCAAAAATCAGAACATATCGCTTATAACATTTTGATAAACAAACGTCAAGAGTGCACATTTAATCTTAATAAATGATGGTTTTAAATAAAACGGATGAAACGGTGCCTGCAGCGACTGAAGCTACATTCTTGCACAAGCATCCTTATAGGCCACTGCATTGCTCGTTGTTGCCATGGCAACAAGGTCACCAATTCCATGGCAACAAGCAGCCTGTTCTCTCATCCCTTATGAGCAAAAATATTTTCCCTTTTACGTTTCACAGGATTTAGGAATAAAACAATTAGCGTTTCAGTCTACCGCATATTTTTTTCTTCTTTTAATTCTTTTAATTAAGCAAAAATGCCTCAAAGTCAGGCACTACAAATATTGTTTTGAGATCTTGTTTATGTCATTGTTTGTGTATTCAATAAAGATTAGCGATTAATCAGCTTGTTTGTGACATTTAAAAAAATATATATGAATGTTTACGTAATTGTATTGCTTTTTTACTATGAGGTATTGCTTACTGTCTTTAAAACAATGTAATACTTTGATGCATACATTTTGAATTGTAATACATTTTTACCTTTCAAATGATCGGGTGCAAATTAGGTCAAGAGGATAATGAGCAGCTTTGCCCTGCAGGGGGCTCCTGGCTGCTTATTGCAACAAAAACAGGTGGTTTACCTCAGCTGCTGCTTGACTGAGATTGATGTGACAATACAAACATAGAGAAATATTAGAGTTTTATAATATCGATTTGTTCATTTTTTTCACTTTCATGTGTCTATGATTAACAGCATCCAGATGCAGTAATACATGTAAGAGGATTAGTGGTATCAGCTCCTTGATGCAGGTTTATTTTCCTTTTTTTACAACCTCGTACATAAGATACCATACTATATGTATCCTTATTTCAATAATCCATTGCTTACACTATTAAAACACATAATTGTTTTCACATGGCACCAGCACTGAGCCTGTACAGTGTGTCCTCCTCATATTTACATAAGAGCCTGTTTCCATCACCTGTGTTTCTCTAGTCTACTCAGCCTTTCTGTCAATGCAGACCATCATGAAATAAAAGACGTCAAAGAGAAAAGACAACCTTTCACCTGTAAGCAACGAGCAGGGGATTAAAGCAATGATCAGATAGCATTTACTAAATATAAATAAGCCTACCTCGACGTCAGGTTTGTGATCAGGCTTCATGCTTGTCTCCTGACTCGACGATCGCGTTTCTCTCGCTGTGAATGTCGAGCTTTTCCCAAAATATTCCACTTTGAACATTTTCCTGCCGGATCGATCGCCATCGTGCCTCCTGCGGATGAAGCTGACGCGAGGAGAGCAGGTGGTCCCTGACTTAAAGGAGCAGTGCGAGGTGCATTCATTTCAGACATGCAGCATGTATCATATTGGATGCTAATTAATGCATACTTTGTTATCTGTGTGATGTTAATGTGTTTGTGTACACATTATAGTTTAACATCAAGTGTGTCTTTTAAAAGGTAGTCTCTTACCTAACACAGCTAATAATAATAGTTGATTACATGTTGTCAAATGTAGTAGGCTACTTACAAAGCAGATTGTACATTGGATTTTGTAAAAGATGCACATTATAAGAAGATATATGCATGTACTTTAAAGTATGAGCTAATAAATGCCAGCAACTAAAACAAATGGTAGTTTATAAAACATTTTAGCTAAAACAATAAAGCACATTTCAAAGGCCTAATTTTTACATTTTTACACACATACATAACACAAATATTCATCAAAAGGGTATTTAGATTATTGTTCTGGTCTTTTAGCCATGCACCAAGGGATGCAGTAAGAACAAAACAGGACACATTCAAAGAAATATGATTTAAAAATACCTTACTGTAATTAACACTAATTTCAGGACGTTTGAATTCCTTATCACATAACTATGAATTCCAGCATTATGCATGTATTAATTAAACAGTCAGTCTTTATGTTGGGTTGTCAGTCGATCATGGCATAAACAGACACACATCCACTTCTTTAAAACATCCAAAGTTTAATTCTAGTTTTCTTATCTTGAACAGCTATAATTTATAATGTATAATTAATTGAACAGTTTCGTTGTGTTTTTGTATATGCCATATGAACAGTGTCCTCATGCAAAGTAAACATTCACAAACATGCATCAATGATGTTTGTCCAGGAGATGGCAGCATTGTGTCTTACATGCATTTGGCCTTCAGTTGAGGCTTTTCTGCAAACCCTTATGTGTTGGTATGTTTAGGTTTTTATAGTATATCTCTTTTTCATTTACACTTTTCAAAGATGCACCACCTCTTCTTGAAACATCACATATCCATCATTAATTTTCCAGCAGCCGCCTAATAAATTATTAAATAAATTATACCGCTTTGTATTTTAAGGAGGTTTTTCAGACATCATTGATATAATGCTGGCTGAATCCAGATGTGCAGAAAACACATCGATACAAACAGAGTTGCTGAATGGAATTTATTGTAATTCATTTTGATTTTTATAAGAAAACGGTTGTATTTTCAGTCACACACGTACGGATACACACTCACACAATTAGCATGCAGGCGGAGATCTTTTTCATGGGCATGCTTGTCTAAATTGGCATCGTGCCCATGTGTTGAACATGCCCATCAAACCAGTTCCACTCCAGCGGTCTGGCACATGCATGCTCGTCACGTTCGGTGGCACCCACACAACAAGCTTGCTGGTGAGAGAATTCATTTCCCTCTCCATTATTCCACAGATGTTTGCTTTAATGTCTTCCTGATGGGGAGACTTTGGTACTCCATCATTCACCAAAAAATCAAACAGTGAAAACCACTAAATCAGAATATTCAGAGGAGACTCCACACACACGTAATAATATTGACTTTGAGATGATTGAGTCTTGTGTGGACTAGTTTCCCTGTTACATTTAGACATTTTAATACATTCCCACAGAAAATTACAAGAATCTAAAATAAATTATTTTGACTTTTATACAGGCATGCCGCTGTTTCTGACTTCATGAGCGTTAACTCACACTGAGGAAGCCACAGTGTGTTAATCAGTGTTAGACTTTAGTGCTTAACCCATCTCAGCAATGTGGAAATAATTAACACCAACCAGTGAGGACTGATAATGTGCAACCCACAGTGAAATAGTTGTGCATTAACACCTGCTTTTCTTTAGTTTGTGCGTATGTAACACTGGCCCAAACTGTGAGTCACAAACAACATGCAGAAGGGGATTATCATGCCATAATTGCCTTATGTAAAGTACCTCTGAACAAGGCTTTAAGAGCAATTATGAGCAATCATATTAGCATGTTCTGTTGGGGGAGCTAATAACATTTTGACTGTTTCACTGATGAAAGAAACAATACTCCAGTGGTGATAATACCTCATGTAAGTGCCACATTATGCTCAAGCACTTTCTACACGTTTCAGGGTGTTCATGTGAGCCTAGCCATTTCTTTTGATTGATGGTTTTGGGTTCAGGTTACTGTAACATCATCAGCTTTTACCTTCAGATCCCCACATTAATATTCAGAGAAGACACCTAAGCGTTGTGTGATGACAAACCCCCTTTAAAGGGCTTTTTATCCCTCAATTCCAGCCATATCTCTCATCTTTACATCGCTAAGCTTTGAGGGGATCACACTGCAATTCTGCGAGCTTAGATTTCGCCTCCATTTTTATCAGAAATTCAGCATTTTGAAGCTCAGGGGGAATACATCATGTTACAAGGGACCGGTAGATGATTACTGTGAGCTGTGGTGCCACCTTTCCACCCCTGTGTGATGTTGATGTGTAGCTGAGAGCAGGCAGAATGGTTCATTTACATTAACATTGTGTGTTTATGTGAAGACTGGGATAGGTTGTCATGACCGAGCGCTGTGTGTTCTAGCTGTTTTACATTCAGTTACTTAATGCTGACAAGCTTTGAGCGTCATCATTTCGTGAAGAAGAAATGTGTCAGTAAAAGTGTTTTTAGTATTTCTTTCAACATCATCGTCTGGTGAAAATCTTATTTGGCTAACTTATCTGAAACTTAAGCCATTTTTAATCACTCTTATAAATAATAAGACAGTTTTCTCAGGATTTTATATCAAAACCTTTTTTTGTGTGTATCTATTGTATCTGCTTTTTTCTGTGTCAGTCACACAAACTGGTGAAGTTTCAGCATGTATTCTTTATTTTTAATCGTCTCCCCTTTAACCTACTACTAAGGGATTGAAAATTAACCAAGAGTTACTGCTAAAGACCAATTCAAGCCACCCATTCATGCAGGCAGGCTGCTATTTATACGAGTTTCCCCTTAAATCCTGCCAAATTTCAGCAAAGACACACACACACACACACACACACACACACACACACACACACACACACACACACACACACACACACACACACACACACACACACCTTAGAAACACGTTGATTTATCTCTCAGTCTGACACTGGTAGTGACGAACATTCATAAAAACAATGACATGGTTACCAGAAGTGTGTGTATCAGTCACATTTTTTTTGTTTTTCTATGTCCATGTGGAAGCTTCTGAAAGATAAACAGTGGCAAGTACTCAAACAAAAATTCTAAATGTGACATTTGCAGTGAAACATTAACTTCCAGGTTTGTGTTTATTTCTGTGTGTTCTGTTTGGTTTGTTCGCAGCTACTGTAACAGCCGACCTTTGACCTCCCTTTGGCCTTTTTTTCCACGACTCCCAAATGATCTTCCACATATCAATACGACATTAGATTTGCAGTATTAGCTCGTTAGCTGACGTGTTTCTGTTTGTTTGTGTGCATCAGAGACAGAGAGAGTAAAACACAGATTGTTTCTCACAGCCAGCGTCCTGAGCTTCTTACTGCCTACATGTATATCTGCCAAACCCATCATCTGTGGCAAAAGACCCGCCGCCTCGTGTCCCTCCATCTCGCTGTCACCTTGGCAACCGCTGCCGAGGTGAACCGCCAGCTGGGATGGCCGACCTCTGCTGGCTGCGATCCAGGAGCTCGGTCCACTGGATGTATGGTGCTGCAGCGTATATCACACCAAGGAGAGACGCATGTGAGGAGTTCAATCACATTCAATAGTGTCAACACATAAGAGCTGGGAAATGTGGAAACAGATTATTTTATATGTATGTGACTGTATGCTTTATTTGAACCTGACCTGGTATATCGTGTCATTTTGTTCAGTCTGTTTTTGCTTATTTTTTCACTTTTGCGTCACTAGGTGCATTCCCTTTGTGGAAATTGAGTTTTGTTTTGTTTTATTTTATGTAATTTATATTGTGAACACAACTAGGAGGCCTAAAAGCTGGGAAATGTTGTAATAGATCACTTTGATTGATTGTGTTTTGCATATTTTAAGTGTGTTGTTTTATGGATGTTTTTAAGAATGCTCACCCTCTAAAGTGTCTTTGAATATCTTGAAAAGCACTCTATAATTAAATGTATTACTATTATGATTATTATTTGTGTGACTGCTTTATATGAACCTCCTAGGTATCTTGTTTCATTCTGTTTCGTCAATTTGTATCTTTGCAGAGTTATTTTCAAAGAGTATAACTAAAGGTTTGAAAAACAGCTTTGTTCCAGCAGACATCGCATACATTTACAAGTTGTAGCTACCAGCTTTCTGACTGCTAAAGAATATGTTAATTATTTGTATTTCAACAGTCCAAAACTGTAAATGTCCGTTTAGTGCCAAAAACTATCATATTGTCCCATCAAAGAGGCTGGAAACAGCAAATCAATGTTTTTTTTTATTAAATTGAAGAATGATTTAACTATTCTGTGAGTTTATGATTTTAATTTTAATTAACTGACTAGTCATTGTTCTCAATAAGAAACTATTAAGAGGAAAGCCAAGGCAGAATAACATTATTTTTTAGACTTTTTAACATATACGCAGATATTACATTTTGTCACGAATAACTTTGCGGTTTGTTTGACCGAACCCACTGAAAAGCAGCAGAATACATGTGTGTGGGTGTTAGTGAGTCTAAGGTATCTCAACACAATTATTTCTTAAGTCAAATTTATTAAATAATTTGTCTATTCCATGAAAATAAACACAGTGGAAAATAAATAGACCAAATCATCACCAGAGAATACACAGCAGACTAACTTGTACATAAACTTAAGGGAATGTTTGCTATTTTGACAAAAAGGAGTTTCCTATGAATGAAAAAACACAATACTGGTTTTACTTTAAGTCGCTCTTTGATCACTGACTGTGTCACAACACAAATCCACTGACACACAACACAAAAGTTAGAAACACATTTGAGGGAAGATAAATTATTGCTCATTAAAAAACACTTAATGCTGAATAAAGCGCATTAAACCAATGTCTTATAAAAGAAACATAGGCAATAACCCTGTTTAGCCAGTGGGACATCAAACTCTGCAGCATTAAAGGGGAACTTTTATGTTGAACATTACCAAGATTTGGAAACATTTTTCCTTGAATCTCTTGGTATCAGATTGATAAAATGCCCGTAGGCTCTTTTGGTGAACACACATTGCGATTAATAAACTTTAAATAATTTTCTATTCAGACTTTTTTTCATTTTCTGTCCCAAAGGCTGATTCATAGTGCAGGAAAATACCAAAGGATGCATAAAAGTGTTCTGCTCTCAAATGAGTACAACTTGGAAACAACATTATTGAGGACCATAGAACATGGGGACATGTAAGAAAATGTTATGAATTATGCTATCATTTGGGGAAACATGACATATTATCTAAAAAAAAGTTCTGATTTATTGTCCGGTAAGTTATTTTCACGTGTCGCTGTACATCCTCTTGCAGTCTATGGAGGGTGACGGTGTGTCCGGTCCCATGCTGCCCACCTGCGAGTACGCGTCCTCCGGGGTGCGAGGCAGTCCTGGCGGCGTCATGCGCTTCTCTTTCTGCCTGCGGTTGCAGAACCAGACCCTGACCACCTCCTTCTCCAGCTGCAGGGAGTCCGCCAGAGAGGTGATCTCCTGTGCGGCAGGCTTGGGACACTTGAGGAAGTGGCTCTCCAACGCGCCTTTTACGCTCACCTCGATCGACGTGCGCTTTTTCCTCTTCCTGCCCTGCGTGGCCATCTTATCAATGCAGGTCGGGCTCCCGGTGGTGGAGTCGGCCTCTTCCAGCCACTTGTTCAGCAAAGGCTTCAGCTTGCACATGTTCTTAAAGCTCAGCTGGAGCGCCTCAAACCTGCAGATGGTGGTCTGTGAGAACACGTTGCCGTACAGGGTGCCCAAAGCGAGACCCACGTCTGCCTGCGTGAAGCCCAGCTTGATCCGCCGCTGCTTGAACAGTTTGGCGAAAAGCTCCAAGTCATCAGACGTCGGCGTGTCCTCGTCTGAGTGCGGCTCGTGGTTCACCCCGTGGTGCTGGCTGTGGTGCGTGTGGTGGTTGTTGTTGTTGTGGTGGTGATGGTGGTGATGGTGGTTCCCGTGGTCGAGTTCCGGGGACTCCCCGCGCAACACCCCGTGGTGCATGAGGCTCTGCCCGGCGTGGGAGCTGAGCATCCCGTTGACAGTGAACCCAGGCTGGGAGTAAATGAGCGACTGTTGCTGCTGCTGCTGCCCCTCGGTGATGCTGATGTGCGCCGCGGAAGAGCCTCCCCAACTTCCCTGGTGCGCCTGATGCGTCCCCAGGTGTGAGGGTCTGTGGTGCAGAGCGGTGCCTGTATGGAGGTCCTCCCTGCCCCTCTTCACGTCCTGCGGCTGGGAGCTGGGGGGCCACGGGGAGCCGGCCTCGGCTGCTGCAACCGCGGCTGCAGCTGCTGCGGCTGCTGCGTGAGGCAACGATGTCACCCACTGGTGGGCATGGCTCAGCATGTGCCCCCCGTTGCTCGCCACCATGGCTCCCTGCATGAAATCACTCTGCACCATCTTGACTGAAGGGTCCCCTCTGTATCCACTAGACACCGTGGTCACAGCAGTGCTGCCCGGCTGCATGCCCCCGACCCTCCGATCAGAGTGAAGCACCGGGCTGGACAAAATCCTGCTGCTGGCGAGGTAAGGACTGGAGGTGGCTGTTGCCATCCCCCAATGCATAAATCTTCAGATATCTCTCTCTCTCCTTTGGTAAATGTTATTCTAATCCATACATAAATGCAGTCTTAAAGAAAGCAGGAAGTCACTCCATAGAGGCTCAGGTGATTTTGGTTAGATTGTGCAGCATTCCGGTTCAACAAAACTTCAAAACTTTTCTCTGTCCCGGGAGCTCCTCCGTGCGTAATCCACGGAGCTGATGGGAAACACCTTGTCCTGTGCCAAAACGAGGAGCAGACTCACCTAAAACCACTGATATTAATGTTTTAAAGCAATTAAATGAATAAAAATAATGTAAAGTCTGTCTGGTCCTCTCGGTAGTTTCGCTCACTGCTCCACCAGTCCTCTGCGCAGAGAAGAAAACGAGCATGTGTTTACGTTGTGCCAAGGCTGCGTATTCCTCTCCCATCTCCATCCAATTACAACAGAAAGCCTCTGCAGAGCTCCTGCTGATTGGACGCGCAGTCAGAGAGGAGCTGTGTCTCAGTCAAGCCTCGGGTGCACAAAGTTACAGCTGCAGGAATAAAAGCAAAAATAAAGACAAATATTACAATAGAAATAAGACAGACGATAATAGCTGGAGATGGAAATCCTGCAACAACAACAAAATAACACTAATTTATACAAAATAATAATGATGATATTATAATGAATAATATAGGTAATGGTTAGGTTTGGTTATTTTTATTATTTTTATTATTAATATTATTGTTATTTTAACACAGATTATGAGGGTAAAGCCACTGAAGTTAATAGGCTAAGACAGAAAGCAGTGCAGTATATTTAAATGTATATACAGAACAAGGTTTCTCTTTTATATTAACGCAGTGACCGAGGCTGGTGTCAAGGATCCTTGGCTCTTTGGTACATGTACGCTGTTGGTACGCCTCTTGCATCTTAATGCACTCTCCCTTTCATATGGTAAAGGAAGGCCACAGTGGCGTAACGCACCGCACTAGTTTCCATCCTTCAAAAAACAACACCCCAGTTCTGGATGTTTCCATGGGTCAGTTTCTGGATGGCCTGTTAAACAAACGTGTCGTGTCGAATTTTCTACCACGGATTTGGCTCAGTTTCACGGGCCTTGAGAGGGTGAAGCACCGTCTGAGAAGCAGGACGTTTTGTGACTGCAGGAGAGAGCCAGGTGCAGCAAAATAAATGTGCTAATTTATGTTTTTCAGCTCTCAGGATTTGTCTTGGATCTCATCCAAAAGGTAAAAGATAAATGGACACACAAATTCAGCCTGCAACATAAACTGAGACTTTTACCATAACATTTGAATTTTGAATCCACAATTATACATGTACAGTTTTTCATGTTCAAACGTATGTTTAGACTTATCTAGTTTTAGGATGTCGTTAAGTTTGAAAAAAGTAACACAAATGTGTTGCAATATAAGAAAGTAACACAAATGTGTTGCAATATACATTGGTGGATGAAGTACTCTGAGCTTTTAGATAAGTATGTTATAAGTAAAAGTCCTGCAACTAACTTGAAAAAAGTATATGCATCTATAAAGAATTTACCAAAAGTTAAACTATAGGCCTACTGAATATTCAGAATATACATTTTATATTTTATATTTCTGCATTATAATTATTAATACAACGTCACTTTAATGCCACTAGTGGTAAAGATGGACTTAATTTAAGATAGTTGAATCTATTATCATATACATCTTAATTTATTTGTCGATTATAGTTATTATTAAATATCATCACTTGCAAGTTAGTAGTCACTAAAGATATTAGATAAATGTTTTGGAGTAAAAAGTAATATATTTACCTGGAATAGATGTTTATAAAAGTACTTAAAATTGAACTTGAATATAGTAGTTGATTAACTGTACTTGGTTACAATGCACCGCAAACACATGTGTTATGATTTATCAGCACAAGCAGAAATGTGTATGTCATATCCTGTTATTATTATTAGGTTGTTTTTAAGTACTTTAAATTCACAATACTCAGTGAGTAATGCTGAGGGGGGCCTGGGGTTTATCGCAGAGTAAGCACAACGACACTCATAAAACTAACTCAACTAAAGACATCACTGACTGAATGACACAACACATTGCACAATAAGACATTCTGCATTTACAGTCTGCTTTATTTAAATTATGGAATACATCTGCGTTACCCTTTGACCTTTGTAATGTCACAAGAATGAATATAAATAAAATCCAACGCACTCCTTTCAAATACCACTTGAAAAATGTAAACGTCTTTCTTTTTAACACACAAGTTGTCTTCCAGATGCTCTGCAGCGTTTCTTCAGATGTTTTGTGGTTAAACTGTGTACAGTGCTCTACCCGGTAAATTAAAAACACACATAATGTTTCCATGCACCACATAAAACACACTTTCTTTTACTTTCTAAATTCCCCAAATGTTTAGTTTAGGTTTGCGTTTCATCAATGACTTTTTTTTCACAATTTCAACTTTTTTTACAACACCTTCTGGAATAACATTGTCTTTGTAGCTTAAACAAAACCATAATGAAGTGAATAGTGATTAAGTAAATGATAAAGATGACATTCAAAGATCAATATATAACAGATGTGAAAAGTGCATGATCATTTAGTTTATCCAGGAATCATGTTTCATATCGTAACAGAGATAATAGATCACCAGATATGGCAACGTTTTTTATCAAAGTTAAGATTTCACTAATTGAGCCCATTCATGATAACCCGACAATATATTGTGTTATTGTCAATATTGCAATGTATGAGGTTTTAATAATGGCTTGCACTTGTCAGTAATTCATCTGTAAATAATTTGTAAAAGAATACGAGGGCCATTTCTTAAAATAACAATACAAAATAAATTAATATTAACAACAGTTTTGTATGGCTTTCTATTAATCATAGCAGATGTATAAGTATTAATAGAGAAGTTTACAACTTTAAAAAATGAGCAATTATTTATTCCACAGTCTATAAAACCTGTTTATTGTTGAGCCGTGTTCAGTAAAATCAGAGAAGCTGCTCTGAAGCGCCGCAGAGTTTCACATCTTTCCAGCCTGGCAGCACAATGTGGAGAAACCAGACGACTGAGGGAATGCTCTAATGTTTTTCATGTGTTGTGCTGGCTGGTCGCAGCGCTGGGTCTCTATTTGTTATTCATGAAGGAAGCTGGGTGAAGAGGCCTTCTTATGATGCACATTTTTCTCTCTGCTCACTCACTCTCTCTCTCTCTCTCTCTCTCTCTCTCTCTCTCTCTCTCTCTCTCTCTCTCTCTCTCTCTCTCTCTCTCTCCCTCTCTCACACACACACAGAGAAACTGCTTCACAACCAAGCAAATAGTTTTAGTTGTAGCGAATACTGCAACTAATCCGGCATAATAAACACGACACTGTCAGCTAATTTATGTTATTGTTTATTTTAGATCTTCTTCAAATCATTTACTCAAAGACTTTCTCTCCCTTCCTCTCGTTCTCTCTCTCCCGCTCTTCGCCCTCTGTTGAGTCTTCAATATGCAGATCGGCCATTTCTGCCCTGGGCTATTTTCTTTGGTAGACTTTTGAAATATGCTAATGCATCCACCAAAATTGCGAAAGAGAAAAAAACAAAAACCTTCATCTGGGCTCCAGGAGTTTTCCATTCCAAAGAAACAGATTATTTTTCTCTTGTTCTCGTCCCGTTTGCTTTGCCGGTCAAGGGTCTGACTAATTAAGAAGGGAGAATAAACACAAACAGGAAGAGAAAACACAAAATTAACTTCTGAGAAAGACAGATTTGTTGTTCATATTTCCACATTATTACATTTATTAATATTCATTGCAGAGAATATGACAACATTTCATTCTTTATGGTTTAAAGTTGGTATCGGGTGATTAAAACACATAAAATCGTACTTTCTTTTCATTTGATTTCTTGTTGTATGTGTGTGTGTATGTTGAACAAGTCCAAGCACAAGAACAGGATTTCTCTCCGTGGCTTTCATCCCAGCACTTTTATTTATAATCAGAGTCATCCTGTGGTTCTGATCATGAGTGTGTTTGACCTTCAGCTCTGCCTGAGTCAGAGAGATCCTTCACAGTGGGAGTCTCTACCCACAACCCCCTGCTGAGCGCTCAAATCGGAAGCAGAGGAAACATGAAGAGCACAGTGTACAGATAGAGAGCAAACACAGGGTACGCATGGGGAAATGATCAAAGTACATTTACTTCCAAAAACCCTCATTCACACGCAGAAATATGAGACAAACATGACCAATTATATTTAAATGTACTGGCCTGAATGCACTGTGACGTTTGCTCTTCGGTAAATCATTTTCTATTTCTTAACTTCCACGGGGTGTGGTGGATTTGCTCAAACAGAGGGCGGGCTAAAGGAAAGAAGGAGCTGTTTACTACGAATAGTCAATTACCAACCCCAATGATGATGACACCCAATGGACAGATGCAGCAGCTAAACACTGTTGTGGTTTAGCCCATTATGAGTGAATAGGGGGAATTCATTTGTGGAAATTACATTCATTAATCCCAATGGATCATTTGAAAGGGGCCAAAGTGACAAGGAACAGCAGAGAGGGAGACCACATTTAGGAAATGGTACAAAGACCATCACTCATCTCTCTTCTGTGTGTGTGTGTGTGTGTGTGTGTGTGTGTGTGTGTGTGTGTGTGTGTGTGTGTGTGTGTATGTGTGTGTGTGTGTGTGTGTACACAGGTGCGTGCAGGTGTGTGCAGGGTCTGAAATGTGAAGTGTCCATATGCATTAACAAAATAGGGAAAGATGTTCCTGGGATGATGGCCCGTTAGAAGCAGACGTCTTTGCTGAATACTTATGTTAAACCAAAACAAAATGCACGGAGAGAGAGAAACATCTGGTTCATCACAGAAAGAAAAACTGAGGAAATTGAGAAAAGATGAGACTCGTGGGGTTTAGTGCATTCGGATAAAGACACGGCCTATATGTACTTATATGGCAAGGGGGAAAAAATCATGCAAGTTGGGTTTTAAAGAAGCTTTTTAATTTCCGTTTACCAAGGTTCGTGAACTGAAACAAAGATGGGACTACACTTGTGGTTTGGTTTGTGTCTTCCCACTCCTGATGTGTAGGAGCCAAAATGCTACATAGCCTGAGCTTATTGTTTGTATTATTATTATTTGTTTACGTCACTTTTATTTGTATTTGTTGAGCACTTCCGTTAATTGTCACATGGGTGTGGTTTGTCTACATAGGTCACATGTTTCATGTCGAGTGCGGATGACAGAGGGTGAGCTTGTGCTGTCATTTTTTTCTGTTGACTGTTTTGTCCCTATAGTAACTGTGTTTTGATTTTGTTTATTAAATATCATCAAACTGTCTTACTTCAGTATGGACTTTCACATTGAAAACGCGTCGCAGCTTATAGCCAAGCTTAGCCTCTCGGCGACTCAAACTGAACTGGAAATTGAGCCGCTACATGATGAGTTTGTGTCCATGTTCTCCATCAAAAGCTCTGTCGTCTTCCTCTAGTCTCTAACGCAGTACGCTGAGAAACCCAGTCAGGAAATACCTTCAGCTGCAGCCTGTGGCTCCGGACACTGCAGCCCTGTGCCCGGCCCGGAGCGAGCCAAGGCAAACAGCCGGAGTCCCTCAGGGCCGCCGGCTCCATGAATGGACAGATTTCTCTCTGAAGCTCCCACCGAGCTCCACAGGCTTATAAAGGCTCTCTGTAGTGACGATGATTTCTCAGGTGGGATCGGAGGGAGAGAAGGAAGTATCAGATACTGAAATATTAAGTGACTTCTGAATCATGGTGGACAGTAATTACATTTAGTACAATTTGGAGTAATTGGGTTAATTGAGTATTTCTACTTGCTGCTACTTTATACTCCAACTAAACATCTCAGAGCGAATTGTTGCAGATTTAGAAAAATAATACTCCACATTATCAAGAAATAATGTGTCATGTATTATCATTGGTTAAACCTTATGGATCCAGTTGGGGAATTCACAAGCTTCTACATAGTAGAAGATACTACTGTGCGGATCAGCGTACACATCAATCAAGACATAAGATTAATCTAATTAAATAAATACTATCAATACCGTTAAACACAGCAGGTTAGCAATGTCATGCAGCTTTGGTTTTAACACGTATTCACCGCACAGTGAGGGGAGTTTCACATTAACACTGCACACTAAAAAGCTATTTCTAGTATCTCACAAGAAATGGAACTTCTTGCCAAAGTGAGTAAGTGTTCAGTGAAGGGAGCATGCAGAGTGACTGATGAGTTCAGTGATGATGAAGATGTGGAGGTTTTTTATTTTGTAGTATACAGTACATGGAAAAGGCCATATTACCCACATCTTTCCATTATGGTCAGCCAAAGTCGTTATTGATTTCAAACCCTTACATAGTCCTTCATATATCAGCAACTTTATTTTATATACCAGCAAACTGTGTTAGTGTCCTTCAACTGTGCAACTCCCTCTCCTTGTATATTGGTACTGTACAGCAAACTCTTGACATTTTCCAAACATTTTGATTCGTTTGGTTTTCTCTCACTGTAGCTATTTCATGTTATTTTTTATGTTTATCTGATCTTGTTTTGTTTCGCGTTTTTATCTGGATCTTTGCAGTAATCTGCGTATTAAAGTATATCTGTCATTTCTCCTTCTTCTTCTCCCTCTTCTTCTTCTTCTTCAGAAACTTCAGTGGAAACTATAATCTCTAATTCTGGCAGCTCTTCCTTCAGCACCGAGGCCTGCATGAGTTTCAAGTTCAACTTTATTCAGAAATGTACAGTTTTGTCGGTGGTAGTCTTCTCAAAGTTGTTATCACCTTACTGCACACATTTCCTGATTCAAAGACCCATAAGCACTCTCCCATATAAACGCTGACAGAAAAGGGAAGTCAATGTCAATCGAGGGTTGACTTAACAAGTCTTTGTTGGTTGTATGTTTGACTTCCCATCCTTGAGACCCCGTCCTGCAGACCCTCAGCTCACCATCAGACCTCAAGCTCACTCCACACGTGCCGGATCAGAGCCGCCCTTGGCACGCATGCAATGAAAACACAGCTACTTCAGCGTCTCTCTTTGATGTACATTATCAAAGACCTTTCTCCTCCTCTCCTCCCTGGACCAAAGGCTACTATTGTTTGTGTTGTTGTTATTGATATTGTTTTCCACCCTTATAGCACAAAGCAGTCTGACCATGACTCTGATGCTAATGCGGAGGTGGAGAGGGTATTTTAATGAGCAGCGCAGCAGATCAGAGGGGCTCGTGGGGGGTTACAGAGAGGGAATAGGTAGCACTGAACATCAAAACACAGCTAGTACTCCGGCTTCTGCTTTTCACCAGCCGTGACCTTTCAATGAAGCAGCAGGCTAGATGGCAACATGGAAATTACATTTTTTTGTAAAAATAAATAATACAGGAAACAAAGCCAACTGCAGGTGTGTTGAAAACATATGAAGGAGAGGAGATCATTTAGTTTGGCAAAGAGTGCAATCATTGGTATCACCCAAATTGGTAGATTTGCGTGCAGGGACGAAGTAAATCTGTGCAAATATTTTACAATGAACTCGTCAACTTTGACTCAAAGTTTGTGCCCTTGAACAATAGGAAACCTTTTCCAGTAGAGCTGAAGGAAGGAAGCTTTGTTTTGCTTATCAGCCGTACACTTTTGGGCAGACAGATATGACACAGGACTCCCAAAAAGTTCAGGATCTTTGTGTATCAACTTTTTTAGGCTAATTTACTTGACCAAGCCCTGAACCTAACCCTAAATCAGCATATCAACTGACATGCTAGGGCCCTAAGATGGGTCTTATTACTTAGGCCTTGTCTGCACGAACATTATACTGTACATGGGTATTTTGTAAACGCAGCTTCTTCTATGTTTTTTAACCTTTTGTTCAGACCCGAAGGGCTTTTTTAAAAACACATTGTGAATCTGGAACAAGGTGGTATTCTCACAAAGGAAAAAGTGCAAAGAAATGCACAGAGAAAAAGGAGGAACAGTCTTACTTGACCTGATCCGTGTTAGGCATACAAATAATTACTGTCCGAAATCGCTAGTAAAGTAAAAAGGCAAAGTGAGAAAGTAATCGCTCCTTGAATAACAGAACAGAACAACTTCAACTTCAGACACCGGTCTTAACTCGCACTGTCTTCACTGATGTTTAAATAGCTTTGAGTGAATTGTTCAGAAAGTATTTCAACACAGCCTGTAGTTAGGCAAAAACTTTCGTAAATCTGAGTTGATTGTGGGTCTTGAGGATAACTCAAGAAACATGTATACACACACATAAGAAAACACTAAGTAATGTGTACTATTTTCATTAGGAAATTAGCAAAACACAGCAAACATGTTGTAAAATCTGACGCCTTATTTGGTCAGAAGACTCATGTTTAATTAGAATTCTTGTAGTTCTTCAACTTGATGAGTGTTCCTCCTGTCGATGAATCAGCTGATTTTCAAAATGCTGCGTGTATCAAACCTCTGCTCTCCTGAGGATAGCAATCAGGAACAAGAACATTAAAGAAATAATGTAATTGTTGGGAACTGACAACCAAATCAGGCCACGTATGGACCAGAGCCGTCATCCCGTACAAAAGAGTTATTGTTCTCATCTGTGTGTAATTCGTTATCTTAACCTTTGTTGGCTGGCGTGCTCTTATGAATTATCCAACTCCAACGTGTGTTTGTTGGCTGTTTTACTGCCGTGTCTTTTTGTTCTCATAATCTACATATATTATAGCACGTCACTCTGCAGAGTATACTGTGCCCGGTTTTAGTTGGCCGTATTGCTTCATAGCTGGTTCTAAAGGTAGGGTAGGTACATTTGAGAAACCGGCTCGAGTGCGCTAGAATTTGAAAATACACAACCGGAGAAAATCTGCCACTTCCTTACAGAGCCCCTCCTCCAACACACACGAACGCGCACATGACCAATGAGGGCACGAGATAAGTTTGTGCACAGATGGAAGGCTGACAGGCAGGTAGGCCATCCAGTTATTTTAGCCGGGCCGTACTTTTTACAGTACTACGGCTTCCACAGATGACATTTTTTAATGGATTTTTTGTCAAAGCACTTAAGATATTCATTGCTATCGGGATGTTAAGAGCATTCCATGGAATATAACAAAAAGTGTATCTCGAGCCGGTTTCTCAAACTTACCTACCCTACCTTAAGGACATGCCTTTTTAAAATATTTACTTGCAACAAAATTCACAGTCATCCTCTCTTTGGGGCACATGCAGGTATACTTACCCACCATACACATAATGGAATCCAATTAGGTTCATATCTGTATTTAGTGCCTCTACTGTGACATGTCTCCATGCTTTAATGTTCAAAAAGCTCTTTATTTTTCTCATACTGCCTGTGCTGCAACACCTCTTTTCACCCTCTGTCTGAAACCAGAGCCCAGTCTGCTCTTATTGGTTAGCTGGCTGGCTCTGTTGTGATATGTCAACCGCTTAGAGTTGTCCCACCCCTTGGCCTATTCGTACAATGTATTGGAGGGTTAGCCAATAAAAGCGCAAGTGTTATAGTGATGTCACTGTAATGGAAGTAAACAAAGGATTCCAATGGAGGCATTTCAGGCAGTGGGGGGGCTGTGTGGGAGAGTAACTCCCTCTGGAGGGAACAGGGATTCTAGCCTTTGCAGACCATGTACATCAGGGATCACCAACTACATTTGTCCAAGGGCCAACATGTATCCAATAGGGGGGGGGGTGCTAGTGGAGCACGCTCAGGTACTGCGGAGCGCATAAAGCTTAGCAGACTCTTCACGCTAACGAGGGATCACTTCTAGGCTACTGTCCCGCAGCTCCTGCCTCTCTTTTGGACTCTGCGCATAAAGCAGACTATTCACAACGAAAGATCACTTCTTCTTCAAGGCAGGGAAGGCTACGCAGTACGCAGTCTACTGTCCCGCAGCTGCTGCCTCTCTGTTGGACTCCGGTACTGCACATTACTCACGAGACGTTGTACAAAAAATAATGAGTGGGGGGCGAACGCACTAACCACTCCGCCAACGCCACACCCCCGTTGTGCGGGCCGGATCAGAATGTCTGGCGGGCCGGATGTGGCCCGCGGGCCGCCAGTTGATGGTCACTGATGTACATGCTCAAAAACCTATATAACACACTACAGGGAAGGGAAACCCCTAAAAAGCATAATAGGTCCCTTCAAAGAACAAGCACAGAGCGACTTTAAGGGATACAATCTAATCTGTTCTAGCTGTCCTTTTATTGTAAAACCAATATAAAATGGAAAAAAGAGTCTGTGTCTCAGGTTAGAGTTCAATACAGAGCAAAGTGTACTTGAACTAGGCAGATGGGAGGAAGGAAAAGAAAGGACTTGTTTACCTTTCCTCCCCTTCTGGATGGAGGGGGATTCATTAGCTGCTGTGTAAATCAATCTGCTTCTCCTTAAAGGCCTGTCAATTTAGCCCTGATGCCTGGCAGCCTGACATCGCTCACTGGATATTTAACTTGAAAGCCAATTAATCATCATGATTAATTCACTCACAAACCACATGGAACTGTTCGACTTCACCTCATGGAATAAGAGACGAATTCTCCGGACTTGAAAAAGAGAGAAATCAGAAGTACTGCGAGTCTCACAGCTCCATTCACTCGTGATCAGCCTCTCAATACACAGTTTCAGCTGTAACTCCAACCCTAAAAAGCCCCATCTTTCCACCACAAACCCTTCTCATACACACATGGTGCATGATTATAGAGTGATGCTTGTAATTGGCTTTGCTCTTGAAATCTATAATGTTAACATAGGCTTGAACTGTGAATATAAATTTGCTTGCACATATAATGAAGTAAGTCCCCCGTGTAGAAAAAACAGCACATTTTCCGACATTGCTTCCCGCATGCTGGCTGGCTGGCTAATATTTTCTTAGCTTAACTTAATATTTCTTCGTCTTTCTCAATGGAAAAGGGGATCACACGTCAGGAAAGTGGAGTTTGAATATGTATGCCATTCAGCACGTTATCATTATCTACCAAAGTCTCAGCTGAGTTAATGGAAATGACCTAAAGTGTGTGCTGAGTTACTGAGAAAGACGGTTCTGCTATCAGCACCAAAAAAACCCCATATGATTTCCCCACTCTTCAATCATCTGTCTTTATTTCCTCTGCTAATGCACTGAGGCAAAGGGAGAATTCAATCCATACATTTAGTATGATGGTTTTAAGTGAGCCTTGGGTGGTCCTATAGCCATACAACTGGTAATCACACCTTAAAAATAAAAATAAAATCTCAAGGTGTCATTACTAATTCTGCACATTGTGTCTCGAGGCTGACTCAACAAAGCAAGGAAGTCAAAGGTTGAGTGATTCATGACACAGATTGGCTGACTGATGACTTCCTGTTCCAGCCGCTGCGTTACAGCCGTGTTCTCGAAGAGGGCAGCAGATCAATCAATCAGTCATATCCCCCCCTGACAATAGCGATCCATTGTGAGAACATTCTTTAGTTGCAGTCTAATCACTTTTGAAGCAGCAAAATGATCGGCGTCATTGTGGAGTCCGAGTGTAAATGCAGACACCTCGGCTGCCAGACTCAGCACATTTCACTCTGTCTGTGCACCATGCTGAAGGCAAAGGACTCTTTGTGTGCCAGAGCATCTGTTAAACACATGTCACAACTTTAAATTATGCCTGAGGTACACATGCAGACTGGACTCTGAACAGTTTTCTGCCCACAATTACCTTCATGAGATGCATGTCGAGACGTTAGAGTGGAAGTTAGTGCTGGAATTTATTGCTTCTACGATTAACATTTTATATCAACAAAGGATCTGATAACTAACTTATATGTGAGGGGCAGTTATAACGACAAATCCATAGAAATATCACCCCTCGGCTCTAAAGCGCTTTATACTGTGGCATCTTTTAGCTTATTGTTTAGGTTTACTTTCCTCAACTTCACTTTTTAGCAATATTTTCAGCAGCAACTGGCAACAAAACAAAAGCGCTACAAAACTGACTTAATCCACAAGATGTTCGCTTAAGGAGAAGTAGACCAAAACAGTGCAAAAAAGAAAGAGAATATTGGACTTAACATTCAGCAGGATGCATGAAACATATCGGAATAAACAATAATGTTGTTAATCCCAATTGCCCACCTAATGTGTGTTTATCGTGGCTTAAAACATTAAGGTTTAAATGCATGCAATTTAAATACATTACTTTCTCTCTAAAGCTACCGTTCCAAACTGTTTGAGGACCTTACAGCACCGTTTTATAAAATGAAAGTTATATACGTTTTATGTCTTCAGGGACAAAGAAAAAAATATATATAGCAGCCTTATTCTTAAATATCTGGTCAATTGTATCAGATTGGTCAACTGAATCCAAAGCATTGTTCAGCTCGTGCAAACTCGAGACTAATGCTCGGCTAAGAAAATCACCTGTAACCCTTAAAGTCCTCCAAGACATGTGACACAAATAAACTCAACAAACGAAATAAGAAACTGTAAATCAAGTATTTTTTGTACCACTTGAGCTATATTCTCCTTTATCAATATATTACAGGGTGGTTTAAATGGTCAAAAATAAAAATTATCATCCAGTATCTACAGTTGGGATGGCAGGGATTCTGCAAGTGGGATATACCTTCCAACTTTAAAGCCATATTTAACAGATATGTGTCACTGTACTAACCATTTTGTATCCTTGTTCTTCATCAAATAAACACTTAAAACATGTTTTCTTTATGCTACAATAATTAGATAAGCTGAAACAAAATAAAAAAAGTTGATCAAACACATTAGACCTAACCCTAACCCTAACCCTATTTTCATTAACTGATCCACCTCTCTGGATAGACAATAACCCAACATACACACACACACACACACACACACACACACACACACACACACACACACAGACACACACACACACACACACACACACACACACACACACACACACACACACACACACACACACACACACACACACACACACACACACACAACCAGCCTCTGCTCCGAGCTGTCCGCCACACCGTCTCCAGCCTCTTTTTGAAGAGCAGGACATGAAAGCAACTGCAGACCTTCCACGTGGGCTTGTATCGGATCTTAATTAAAAAGCCTTGCCTATTATTTGCTGTAACAAAGGGAAATTTGGGGGTTCATTTAAATCCAATTAGGCCAGTGCTGATGTCTCAGGAGATGAGAGAGTAATTGCTGTTTGAACACCCAGGTCTTTGTTTCTGGGCTCCAGTAGATTGATAAAGGCAAAAAGCGCACAATGTGGAGCGACTGGAGACGGGACCTTACTGTAAGAAGGCTCTCACACACCTCACACACACCCCCGGACCAAATAACAAGACAATTAGGAGCATGAAAATTATTCCTTGTTGTGCCGAAAAAAATTGTGATTGAGCCCCCTGTGCTGCAGGTGTAACTAAAAAGATCAGTGGAGTTAATTGCTTCAGTCATTACTGTCTTATGCCTCATGCAGAGAGCCTCAGCATAATCAGAGTGCACACTGTTACGTAGTGTATCATCCCGTCATAATTTGATTATTTTCTCCCCACTGGTTCATCCACTGTTAATGACATTACTGATCTAGGAGAGGCTCAGGTGTTCCCTGCAATTGGCCAAGGTGGGTGGTGATCAATAACTACACCCATCCCCCCTCTACACGCACGCACGCACGCACGCACGCACACACACACACACACACACACACACACACACACACACACACACACACACACACACACACATTCTGTTCTTTAAGCAAAATACACTTCTGGGAAACAGATATTTGCTGAATGGAGACGCAATAATGTCCTTGTCGATTGCAGCCAGAATCAACAGTACACAATGACCTATATCTTCACACAATGCACACACCCACACACCCACACACACACACACACACACACACACACACACACACACAGGCCATGATCTCTCACCTTTAACCTGAGCGTCTATTATTGATCGTGTCTGGCTGAGTCTGGTACACCGGCCCTAACCGGTGAGGAAAAGGACATTTGTTGGGATAAAGTGATATCTGTAGGTTATAGTCTTTCACAGTTTACTTCAAATCACAATTAAAGAAGATTTGATATGTAAGTAGCTTTGTTTATTCACTCCCAAGAGTGTATTTTGAATGTTACCACCGTACGATGTGTAGTAAAATGTTGTTCCATCAAACTCCCAGGAAGTGCACAGAATGAAAGACATAAATGAACACATGTATCAGTTCAAAAATGATAAGTAAAACACACAAATAATATAACACGCATAGTATTATATTATCTTTTACTCTCTTATAAAGTCAAAAGAGAGTAAAAGTTATGTAAAGCGTGGAGGGAACAGTAAAGATAAAGTGACAGCAGTATATAAATTAATTTATATATTGCGTTATATTCACCCCTTTTCATTGTATTAGTGTATTCACAGCGCTCACAAGCTCGGTCGTTTATAAACTTTCTGAGGATTTCAATCAATAGAAAATTACCTGGCAGATTTAGAAATGCATTATATTCTGATTTAACCCAGACTAAAATATGGTGTCGTTCATCATACTTCTTTATCTATTTAATACCAATATCCCCCTGCAAAAAAAACAAAAAAGACAGGACCACAGACTATTGTGAGGGCAAAAAACGAGCATTGTTAAAGAATCCTCCTCTGTGGTGAATTAACACAAAGTAATCTGTCTGAAACTGTGATCCATCACTGTGTCCGTGCTTAATGCATGCTCATGTAATTAAATTACCGGATCAATACCCCACTGAGCTGCTGGTACCCTTACAACTGAAGATGAAGACTGAAGAAAACATCCGGCCTGCCTCTGCCGTTCTTTGTGTTTCCTCTCAGCTCTCAGTGGTCACTCCTCTCAGGTGAAGTCAAACCTCTTGACGCATTTTGACCTCCCCAAGCTCTCTGGAGGCGCTCCTTTAGCTCAGGGACTGGGGGGGGGGGGGGGGGGGGGGTGGGCACAGACAGGACACTAAAACACACAGCACAGGTCACATCTGGGGATATGGAGGCCAGAGGTCACATGCTGGAGGTTGAAGGGCAGGTTACTGGCTTTGGGCCAAGGTCAAGGCATCAGAGGTCAGTGTCTGAGTTGTAATCCTCGTCCTGCCCTTGGCCTTGAGCGATCAATGGGGTCTCTGCTCACCACAGCAAGCGATCAATGAGATATTTACATTTAGCGCAGTCACTCAGACACCCATTGTTTCCCCAACCCCCCATCTATCTGCTGCCTATGTTGTCTATATTCTCCGTCACTCTTCTCTGTCTTTCCTTCAGAAAGCAGCTCACTCATACTGTAATACTCCCTGAAATAATTTCCATTAAAGAGGACAAGACTTTTTCAAGTTCAAGTGACATGTCTCCATGCTTTAATGTTCAAAAAGCTCTTTATTTTTCTCATACTGCCTGTGCTGCAGCACCTCTTTTCACCCTCTGTCTGAAACCAGAGTCCAGTCTGCTCTGATTGGTTAGCTGGTCAGCTCTGTTGTGATTGGTCAACCGCTTAGAGATGTCCTGCCCCTTACGCAGCGTCCACACGGTGGCGTGCGTTGAAGCTTGCCGGCTGGCGTGTCTGAAGCTCGACCAACAACCAATCACATGAATCTCCCGCCCCGGACACACAAGCACGCGGTTTGATTGGCTAGAGCTTGTACTGGCATATGATTTGATTGGCTGACGCTTCCGTCGAAGCTTCAAAAGTTGAACATTGCTTAACATTTGAAGCGAGCAAAGCGAAGCGACGCTCACACAATACAGTTCGGCAAAGTGTGACGTCACCCCATTCAAAGTGAATGGGCAGAAGCGTAGAAGCTTCAACGCACGCCGCCGTGTGGACGGGCCGTTAGCCTATCAAGTACAATGTGTTAGAGCGCTAGCCAATAGAAGCGTGAGTTACTTAGTGGTGTCACTATGTTCCCGAAGTAAACAAAGTAGTCCAATGGAGGCGTTTAAGGCAGGGGGGGTGTGTGGGAGAGATGGAGGACAATTTGGGATTTTAGCCTTTGCAGCCCATTGACATGCACACCTGAAAACCCTAAAAAGCCTAAAAGGGCCTCTTTAAATATTTTGTCTGAATCTAACATGATGTTCAACATGATTTTTTATTTGTCGTTAAAGTTGTACCTGTTTGTTGTGTGTCGGGCTTGAATCCTATACATCCTCTACCAGAGATCTTCAATACATTTCAATAAATGCAATCTTTATTTCAAGTGTTATGGATCAACATTTCAGTGCTCGGCCTTCTTTAGGGCAAAGATTGAGTTTGAGATTGAGATTGAGCTTCCCACTCCCTTCTTTGATGCACTTCAACACTTCATTATATATTATTCCCTCAGAGCATCAGAAGCTTACATTGAAGGTTTTTCATTATTGTGATGATGCTGGAAAAATATCCTTCAATATGATTGATGTCAAGTAGATGCCTGGTCCCTGTTCAGTCACCACCTACCTATACTATTGCAGTATTATTCTACATATGCTATGGCCAAAAGACAACTGAACCACTTTGTCTATTTCCCAATGCCACTGTGGACAATGTTATTGACTTGATGGCGGCTATAGTCAATATATTTATATTAACAATGAATCATATGACAACTTATTTGTAAAAAAGTGGTGCTAATACAGATGAACACACACATTATCACCCAACTCCCCAGATACACATTGTCTTTGAGGTCATTAGTTAACGGCCTGCACCTTTACCGTTGCTGCCTGTTTTTATACATATTTTATGAGCTGTCTAAAATGTCACTTTTGTATGAAATTGGAGGAATGATAAGTACATTCGAACAAAATAAGTGAACCCGGAAAAATGAAAGCCACCATGAGATCAAGACCCTGCAAAACCTCATCAGATGGGCTGTTGTAATATCAGATCTTTTTTTTTGGCTAGTCCTGATGAACGTCCATGTGTATTAGAGTCAGCATCCTGTGATTTCACCATGGGTAAAATGCTGTTCTGGACTTTAAATGAAAGAGGAGAACAGTGAATATCTCATTCCTGGCCTCACTCTTGTCCAGACGGGGGTAAAGTCTAGCAATGTATTTCATAGATTGAAAAGTAAGATATTTTCGTTCTAACAGCCTTCAGTGATTAGTCTTCATTCATCACTTTTTATCTGGTTTCCTGTTCTTCCCGTTAGCTCCCCTCTCTTTCAGCGCGTGTTGCTGCTATCATGAACGTCCTGCCGTCCTCTGCCGCTTCTCCCTGTGACATGGGACATTTAGACAAACCCAAGCTATGTTGTTTGGACAGTGTTTCCTATTAAATGGCCCTTCCTTTATATTCACACATGGTGCATTTCCAGTCCCAGAGCAATTATACACATGACTACACTTGGAGCTAAAGGAACAGGCTGAATCTTTATCACCAGCCAAAGAGCAGCAGCACTCTGAGCCGCCTGCCTTCTGTGATGCGTCTGTACTCCCAGTCAAAGAAGAGGGAATATTATTTTTGTTCTAATCGAATCACCAGGACTCGGACAAGACAAGTTAACATGGAGCTCAATTAGCATTTTGCATTTGTTGCAAAAATCCCTCACACTGAAAACACTGAGAATATTATTCACTGCATCCCAAAGTTCATTTAACTTTGTGCTCTGTAACATCACCTCATAGCTTTGAATAAAAGACTTGCAGAGCGACGATGACAATAGAAAAATACAGAGCCATGTCCTCACTCAACCTTGAGGTTAGCTGCTGTTGTAAATGCAATTTCTTATCAAACCTTTTTTTTATCAGCCTTCCTGAAAATGTGTTTCTTGGGTTTACTTTACATAATGGAAGACCTTTGTTATTAGAAGTCAAGATTTGGCAAACTGCCATGATATTTTGTAAGGAAATGTACGGTCCACTTGTATCTCAACATCCAGTCTACTCCATGGATAGGCACAATGATTAGGATTCAGCCTGACATACTGCGGAGGAAGGTTAATCAAGAGGTTTTTTTTGTAGTCTTCTCTATGACAAATGTCAATATATGTTTAAATTAGATTTTACATCTTATTCACCCGGATTTTTGGTTGTAGTTTTAAACACTTGGTAACATCGTAAAGTGAAACAAAAAAAAGCTGCAACAGATAAAGTAGGTTATGTTAGGGCAACAACACACTTGGTTTGGTTGATAAAAACATCAGTGTTTGGCTTAAAATAAGTCAATTGTCACTTTAATTAAGGTCAAACATTTTAAATAGCTACATACAAACACAGTCTCTTGGGTGAAAGTCCAATGCTTGTTTGATCCATTCTAACCTCCTCCATATGTGAACTTCTGCTAAACATGATTACAAACATATATGTGATACTCCAAAATTCATACAGATAAAACAATTGCTGTTCCATGATATGGGAAATATTAAGTAGACAAGCTGTTAAACGTCATATTATCCAGCTTCCTATGCCCCTCTTCAGTCTGGATATCACTTAACGGAAATGAAATCTTAGAAAGTTATCTAGAACAAACCTGCCCCAAAATAAATGGCTTCCACTTTTAACAATCCTTCCTTTCTCATATCTCCAGCTCTATGCGGTGTCGGAGCATCCTGCAGCATCTGGGATGAAGGCAGGACGTTTGAAGATGAGGAAAGATGTTTGAACCTGCACCTTGTTTCCAGTGTCCCAGTGGGGGGTGTATATGAGAAGGCAAGTCATGTATTATTTAAAGTCTGATCTTCCTTTGTGCTTGATCAGGGTTTGATTGAGAGAGGCTGTGACTGCGGCTCCTTCAGAGCAGCCATGTGTTCAGGAATGAAGGTGAACTTGTCACCTCCACAAGAAACTCGGTCAATACCTGCACACTCTGAATGCCAAGTGCAGGTAAATGTATTGTACATGCACACAGACAGATCATGTCATCAGAAAACTCCAGTGCATTACATTATTGGACAGCTGTGGGATTACCTGCAGTCCTCGTGGAGTTGTTTTAAAGCGCTAATAGACCAGAGCGCATGAGTATTGGTAATGTGTCAACACCACGGGGAGCTGTGTTTTAGCCAATCTCTAATTAAAGCAGAAACTCCAAGCGGTGTGTTCAGCAAACGAGCCGTAGCTGATACTCTCTTTAAGTCATTAGCCGCTCGTAGCCACGGCAGCTTGTTAGCAGAGAGAGGGCTCACACTCTCTGGTGATGTGGATCAGTAACTCCTGTTAAAAGTGGAACATGAATTTAGTTTATAAAGTGTATAACCGCTGGATCAGACTGAATTATAATGCTCTGTTTTCAGAGGTGTCTTTTATACCGGTAAACAAGGACTGTGTTAAAGGTCCGCTATTATACTGTCTTTCATCAATATATAATAGGTCTCAGATATATACAAAACACGTCTCTGAAGTGTTTGGCTTCAAATACCAAACAGATCATTGCAGCATCCCATAATCCCCTCTGTTTCAGCCCTGTTTCAAAAGTGCTGATTCTCTGTCTGTTACTTCAGATGAAAATAAGGAGCCCCTCCTCACGCCCCTCTGAGAGATATTTGGTTAAAAAGAACACAATGGTGCTCTAGGAGGAGATTCAGGTGATAAGGTGGGGGGGGGGGGGGTTATCTTGGTTGGTGATTGGCTAATGCTTACACAAGCCAAAATTGTTATGACATCATAAAGTGGCCAAAATCTGATCAACTCATTTTCAGACAGGTTTTTATATAAATGGATCAGGACAAAAAGAGAGAGACTCTTTTTTCCTGAAACTTTCAGAATCTCTTTACACAGAGGGGACACATGTTCATGTATAAGAGACATGAAAAAGAGGGGACACATGTTGATGTAGAAGAGACATGAACAAGTGGATTTTGCATAATAGGTGACCTTTAAGCATTATTAATTCAGCCTCTGGTTGCCTCTAATCAGTTAAAAAGGCCATTTTATTCTTTGGGGGGGGTTCTCTTTCCTGTAGTGTTATATAGGTTTCTGTGCCTGTAAATGATCTGCAAAGGCTAACATCTAAAAGTTCTCTCCAGAGGAAGTTTCTCTCCCACACTCTCCCCCCAGCCTGAAACGCCTCCATTGGACTCATTTGTTTACTTGCGTAACATAGTGACATCACTATGTAACACCTGCGCTTCTATTAGCTAGCACTCAAACACATTGTAGTGATAGGCTAAGGGGCGGGACATCTCTAAGCGGTTGACCAATCACAACAGAGCCGACCAGCTAACCAATCAGAGCAGACTGAGCTCTGGGTTCAGACGGAGGGTGAAAAGAGGTGCTGCAGCACAGGCAGTATGAGAAAAATAAAGAGCTTTTTGAACCGAAAAGGGCTCAAAATACATATGAACCTGAAAATGAGAATAATATGTCCTCTTTAACTCTTTCAATGTTGTTCAATTGTATCCTGCACCAATCCTCCCTGGTCATTAAGAAAAACCCACTTGTTACCATGACTCTACACAGAGGAGACTTTGGATATAATTGAAATTGGGCATTTGGAAGCAAAAGCAGAGACTGAATGGACTGAATATTTGGGACAAATTGAGCTGTAACCTCTCAGAGATTCAAAGAACCTTTTCTGCAGGTTTATTTATCCCTGGCTGGAAAAAGGAAATCAATAAGAGGAAATGGCTTTTACCTCGATTCACCTCAACAGAGTTCTTCATGAAGGTTGTTCCCTTGGTCCGAAATAAAAAAATAAGCTTTCTTTTACTGAGGCTGCCTCTTTATCGCAGAAAATTTACTTTATATTTGGTCAATGCTGTTTAGGCAATCAAGCTTTTTAAAAGTGTTAATGTTCTGTCGGTATGATTGACTCCCCATGTGCTGTTCAGATGTTCTGCATGTCGTGCAACTCTTAATTGCACACAGGTGTGAATTAAAGCGTTAATGTCGAGGAGTTAGTGTTTGAAAGTTAATGTTTTCAATTTCTTTAAAGTATAATCCTCTCTTAGAAAGACAATCATTGGTTTTGAATAGTCTTTACAGTCTGTACCTTCTCTGTCAGAGACGCCGTTGCATTGCTGCCTACACAGCAGGTTTGGACCATTTGGAAGAATTTGTTGAATAAATAAGACGATACCTCTGGTTCTGCTGCATCCAGATTTATTTTCAAACTGTCAACGATGGCTTAGATTATAATAGGAGTGCAATACATACACTTATTTTTCTCTCTCTTTATTTACTGTGCAATAATAAGATATGTGTTCACTCTGTTGTGCATCACATGTGTACATCCATATGCAGTTTTCAAAGAATCCTTTACTGTGGCAAGGCCGTGATTCTCCATTCAAATAGAAATGAATGTAGAATGAAATGAGGAAATTGGACAACGATCTGCGGTTTACTTCAGATAATGTTTGAATAATTATGTTTATGTTTGGACATGAGGAGGCCCTCAGTGTTACGGCAAAGAGCTCTGAGAGGCTGCTAGCTTAACCTTGGTCTTCAAACATTATTGTTAACAAGCAAAATATACACTTTAAAGAGATGCATACATTTGGATGGAAACCCTATTCCTCTTAAGGTCATATGTTGTTCTAATTCCTCTTTACAGTAACTCACAGCCATTAGGAGAGCTATGCATAAGTGCTCTGCATGGACAAAGGCTGCCAAACCAGAAAGGCTGCATTTGAATAACAAATTCGAACAAAAAAGCAGGTTAACCTTCAAGCTACGCTGTACATTGATTCAGTCTTAAATATGCATTCGGAAGATTTATTGTCCTGCGTTGATAGGCCTGTGCAGTTGGGCAAACGTCATCTAAAGACACTTTTTTCTGCTTTTCCCCTTCCTCTCTCTTGTCAACGCTCTGATCTAAAATCAAGATAATCCATCATTGTGGCACATAATGCAAAAAAAAGATATTAAACTCACTCTGAAAAAATGTATTCCCAGGGACTGAAATGAGAATAAAATGCTGCTTAAGCATTTAGTGAAGGTTAAAAAAGGAAAAGACTGAAGGTGACGCACCTTGAAACCTGACAATCATAATAAGTATTCAGTCATGTTTTGATGAATGGATTTTAACTGTATTAAAATGCATATTTTATTTACTGAAACTGGTGAAAAGGGTGTATTAATTTAATGTGCGGTAAAGAATGACTTGCAAATCATTATTCTAATATTACAGAAGAAAGTTAATCGTGTTACAGTATAAATATCAGTCCTGTGCGACGTGACACACATCAACGAAACATGCATTTAATATTAACAATCGTTTGAATCCCAGTGTGTATCTCTTGGCATGATTAATTACCTGAACTAAATCAACACTAAATGTTCATATTTCATAAGATTTTGCAAGTGGAAAAAATAAGAACATTTGATTATATATATTTCAACATAAATAATGAGGAAACAAATGGCATGAAGAGTTTCTTGAATGAAATATTTGATAATTAAATGTGCAGAGATCAAAGCAAATCTTACAGAAGATAGATAGATAGATAGATAGATAGATAGATAGATAGATAGATAGATAGATAGATAGATAGATAGATAGATGGATAGATGGATAGATGGATAGATGGATAGATAGATAGATAGATGGATAGATAGATAGATAGATAGATAGATAGATAGATAGATAGATAGATAGATAGATAGATAGATAGATAGATAGATAGATAGATAGATAGATAGATAGATAGATAGATAGATAGATAGATAGATAGATAGATAGATAGATAGATAGATAGATAGATAGATGGATAGATGGATGGATGGATGGATGTATGGATGGATGGATGGATAGAAAACCTATTTCTCCAATGTGTGTGGGCAAATGTCAAGATGCTCAAAAGCCGGTCGCTAAGGGCAACCTGTTCAGCCCCCATTGCTCATCCCAGAGGCTCAGATATCTCCATGCCAACCAGCAGGTGTCCTGCGTGCCCATGAGCAAGACACTGGTATGACACAAAGAGACACAAAGAAAAAAAGTATCCATTTCCAACAACAGTGTGATGTCAGGGTTGCTGTTGTACGTTGTTGTTGTTGTTGCTCAGCTGGATGTTGACTCTCGTTAGGATTGGACTTTTACATTCATTTGATTGAATCCTAAAGGGAAGGACTTTAATGTGATGTCCACTCAGTGTTTATAGGATCAAACGAAGCATTGGAAATTGAAAATTTCTCAAAGGAAATGTTATAAAAAAGGAATGTTACAGTGCCAACTCTATTAGACAACATGCAAAAGCATTATGCTACATGTACTGGTAAATTCACACAAAAATAATGGCCCTTTTTTATTTAGTTCATTAATCATATTGATTTAAAATAAATTCAGTAAAATAAAGTTCGAGTATTTTGACATGTGGTGATTTCTTTGTGTTGTATATCTTTGTAAACTGAATATTTAAGAAATATTTGCTTATGCAAATGAACACATATGTTAACACATATGAAGACCTCACATCTGTCTCTGGGATTAGCTTTTATTATTGCATTATATATGTCACTATGTTTGACATTTAATAGACAATTAATTGAAGAAATATGCAGCTGTTTTATTTATAATTAAAATAAAGGTTAGTTTCAGCCCTTGAGTGAAGTATATTTTATATACATACACATATACCTTTATTTAAAATACCAATTCTTATGATTTCTGTGTTTTAGAGGTTTTAGTAGTGGAAACATCCAATAAAAGTAGAATAAAATACATTTATTTATGACAGAAAAGCAATGAAAAATACTCTGATGTTCTATAAATGAGCTGCAAAGATCCATATTGTTTTTATCTTCATTTGAGCAATAACTGTTATGCTTTGTACATGTTATTCTAGAGAGAGAGCATGTAACATTTAAACCCACAAATGGTTTAAACATGCACACAAATTCAAATGTGTCAGTATGTAAATCTCAGAGTCGTCATTAATGTGTTTGCTCGTGGCTCCCAGAAAATAAGGTGATCTGTGATTATTCATATCATTCAGAGGAGTGATTAAATATTCCTTATACCCTCAGAGCAGCGAAACAAATGAACCACGGCCTCGTTCTAACACGAGCTGACAGATCTTTTAAATAATGTTTATTTATCATTGGTAACATTTACCAGCCTGCGTTCGGTCCCTCTGGTGCCCCTCTATCCCCCCCCCCCCCCTCTAACCCACCCCCCGAAGCCTCTCCTCAGCTGGCATTTCCTTTTTCACTTTATAAAACTTTGCAGAACTTCAGATTGTGTTTATCCACTTGTCTCTTCTTCAATGAACAAGAAAGAGAAAAGTACCTGACTAAAAAAAATGACTTCTATTTACTTTAATTGGGTGCAATACTTTGTTTTACATGCTGCTCTCACAAAAACATTTCCCAATTTGGGATTAATAAAGTATATATCTTATTTTACTTTCCACATCCTACTTTATTATTTTACTCCACTACATTTCAGATAGCTTATTTGGCACATTTCACAGATGTAGTTACTAGCTACTATGCAAAATGAATAGAACATTTGAAATCAACTAATTTATTATCATATTTTATTTTATTTCATTTCATTTCATTAATTTGTTCCACTCATCATAATTCATACAACGCCTGTACACTTACCAGAAGTAGTGTGAAGGAGAAGGGAGAAGAAACACGTACAGGTTAAAAAACACATTATTATAGGTTAAAGTACCCAGTAGTGATACAATACTGTATGAAGTCATTTAAATAAACCCTACCTTTACCAACTGCAACATTTAAGTGATGAACACTTTAATGCATCAATAATTATAATGTATTCATTTAAAATATATGGTGCTTGAATGGGCTATTGTGCACAATTTTACTTGTGGTGCTTAAAGTAGATTTTGATGCTAAAACTTCTGTACTTTTACTTAAAGGTCCCATGTCATTTCTACTGATCATAATTCCATTGTTGAGGTATACTAAAATAGATTTATACTGTGCAATTTTCCAAACTCACATTGGTTTCTCATACAGCATCTCTGTATAGTATATGTATTCACCGGTATTCACTCTCTGTCCTAAACGGCTTGTTGGAGCTCCTGCCCCCCCCCCCCCCCCCCCCCCCTCCCTGTGAGCCCAGTGCGCTCTGATTGGTCGGGAAGTTGAGAGGCTCGTTGCTGCGATCTGCTGCGAGGAGCGGACAGGCTTCCGGGTCGGCGATACAGCGAGAACAAGCGAAACTCATCCTGAGAACACACAAAGACTCACAGCCGAAATAAAAACAATAAGTGTGGCTTGATATTGAGTAAGAAAAAGGTTTATAACGCTGTGAGAATGGGTCTGCGGAGAGCATTTCTCCGCGATCCCAACTTAGCAGCCCGAAAAACCTTTACCCATTTAGACAGTCGTGGTAGATACCTTGTTTGTTTTAAACATCATAAATACACAAACAACAATGAATACTTACAGGTTGTGTACCCGAATCTCCCGCTGGTCCAAACAAAGTAGGAACAGCATCGTTCTTCAGTGCCCTACGCTGTACATATCCGGCATGAATCGCTGAAAGGTTTGGGAAGCTTTGTTTTCGTGAAAGGCTGGCAGAGGGTGCGGCCTCTGGGTATTCACACGTCAGAGTGCCCAGGAAGAAAATGAGAAATCTCCAACGAGGCGTTCTGGGGCAGCATAGACAGGTCTTTTCTGTGTTAGAGTTGTACTCGCTACAGGGTGTACTTTGAGGGTTTGTGACTCTGTAGACCGTTTACATGCAGAAAAACCTTCATAACACACAAGGGGACGGGTAATAAGTGCAATTTTGAATGCAGACTTGTAACTGAATATTCTTAAACTAACTGTATGGATAAGATTAGATATACTTTATTGATCCCAATTCAGCCTGTAGAAAAGACATGGCACATTAATGAAAAGTTCAATTAAAAAAGGAAAATGAACAAACAGTAAAGATATACATATCAATAAGGATATAGAGTATATTGAATACACAATATAAATAGACAAATAATTGATGGCAGGGTAAACTAACCAGCCTATCACAAACTCACAACATGTACACATCGTATACAATGTACACTTTACATTTAACCCTCCTATAGTCTTCGTTTCCCCCCCCCCTTACTTTGGTGTTCGTGGTCAAATTTGACCGGTCCTGTTTTAACTGCTATTACATTAACACAAAAAACATTAATCATCACCAAATTTAATTTAACACCCTTTCAAACTGTAAATATTGTATCAGACTACTGGTATACGTGAAAAACTGCAGTTAATATTCAAAGAATAGACACTGAATATGTATTGCGTGTGCCAGGTGTGATCCATGTGGGGGGATAAGAGTGGGAAATGTGTCAAATTGTTCTCTGTGTGTGTGTGTGTGTGTGTGTGTGTGTGTGTGTGTGTGTGTGTGTGTGTGTGTGTGTGTGTGTGTGTGTGTGTGTGTGTGTGTGTGTGTGTGTGTGTGTGTGTGTGTGTGTGTGTGTGTGTGGGTGTGGGTGTGGGTGTTTGTGTGTGTTATGGCGGTCATTTGACCGGGAACACCATGGGTGTGGGAAATGTACAAAGTTCACTAAATCATCCAAAATTCAATGAAAGTGTTGATCAGCAATTTGATATGTTCAAAAGTCTACTGTGAACTATATCATAAAGCCTTAATGCAATCAAATGTAAAACTAAAAAGCTATGATTGATGAAAGTAGTAAATCGGTCAGATTTGACCCGAAGACAACAGGAGGGTTAAGTCAGCAGATGAGTGTTTTGAAAAAGAAATACTATAATGCTACTTTTACTCAAGAAAATTGAGTAAATACTCAAGTACTGCTTCCACCTCTGGTTTTACACGAGCAGGAGAAAGGAAAGGGCAAAGTGAGGAAAAAACATGTTCCTTGTTTTATTTAAGGAATGTTTATGTATCCTCTTTGTAAAGTTTGAACACAACCCAATATATGTTTTATAACAAAGATATGAAAGTATAAGGGCAATCTAAATTGCATTTCAAACGTATAAATTCATAAATGAATATATGAACATATTCATCTAGTATCTGCATGAAGATACATAATTCACCGCTTTCTCCAACATCCAAGATAAGGGGATATCATTATACTTCAATTAATATACTCTTACCATTGCAAAACCGAAACACCACACTCTCTACGCACACAACATTTTACTTTCAAGGAATGTCAGCCCTACTCGGGGTCAAAGGTATAATTTTGCAAGTTAAACCAGTATAAAAGCACAGCAGCCGCCGCCGCCAGACGAGACACACATGGAGCCTGATGGTGGACAAAAAGGATTGTAACATTACTCCTGCAAACTTTAACATTTAACTTGAGACTTTAAGAAAGAAATGGATCGTTTGAGTCGAAGCTGCTGCTACATTTTAAAAGGGAATCAGCAGGTAAAGCGTTTATTTTCTACTTTTTACATTGGTAGCTTTCTGAGTGTTTTACCTTTACACTCACTGTCTGTTTTTGTATGAAAACATGAGAACATACTTCAAAATGACAACTACACTCAACATTTGTTTCAATCTGCTGAAGTACTACTTGTGAAATTAACCTTTTATTTTGTATTTATAGCTTTTTTTCCCACTTGTTTCCTTAGTTTATTTTATGGCAGTGTTCTCTACAGAAATGTCCTTTTTTTGTGAGTGTATTTGCGTCTAAATCAGAAGCTATAACTTTCGACATCCCCTACCGCCGACGTGATTCTAATCTCTACGCAGATGTAGTTCAAGTGTTAATAATAGGCCCCGCTGTAGCTTTGCTGTAATTTCAATACATAATACATCATGTTACTCTAATGAGGTGAGGTTGCATATGAAGTAACTCTTATGAATACACATGAAGAGTGAAACAAAGAGGGTACGAATCATTTCAGTGGTTACATTAGAATTGTATATTTTAGATCTATTAAATATGGTAAACAGTGTTTATTTTTGCTGAATTAATTGACTCATGCTGACATGCTTAAGACTAACAGATATGACAGGGCGCTCTTGTAAAATAGGCATTAATAAACATGTGTAACATTAAAACAGTCTGAGGGACAGCGGTTCAGCAGAGCATTGTTATTGTGCTGATGAAGAGCTGAAAGGAGAATCAGAGCATTACAACTGACTCCGGACATATCGTAAAAATACTGTTGAAACATTTTGGTTCCCTTACATTTAATAATATATATATATATGTGTATATGTTTCTGGTCATATTATGAGTTCTGTGTAATATGAGGTAATTAATTATGTTGGAGAAAAAAAGGATCATGTCTTCAAATCTTAAAGGATTACAAATATATTTAGTTAAAAACTGTTTCAGAAAAGACAAAAAGCTTCAATTGTTAGTTGAGCATAATTACTTACAACATTATGTACAAATGTGAAAAACAATTGTTTTTTTAAATATATGTAATCTCATTAACCTCTTTAAAAAATATAAATTACACTTTTTTTGGGTAAAATCACCTCATAGAATTCTGATCCTGTGCGATTTAAAGTCCTGCAATTAAGCGATATATATACATATAGTACATATTTCTATATAAAATGTACAACGTATGATTAAATATATTGTAAACATATATCGGTGTCAGTGGCCACTTAATTAAGTATAACTATTTGTACTTTTTAAGTTTAAAATGCCTAGTTTTTGTTGACAAAAGGTTGGGGATGTGTACATTAATTAATATGTTCATGATTAGGCTTAGAGATACATTTATTCAAGTATATTGAGAAGTGTTTTATTATTGTATTGTACTGTAAGACACTGTTTTAACCATAATCCATAATTAAAATAACATTATTGCTAGAACTTGTAATTTGATTATCACCTTTAGGAACATTATAGGCGCGTCACTGTAGATTTGATATCAAAACAGTTGTGTTGGATTGTATTAGAATAGTTTACAAGAAATCTGGGCAGGATGCTTTCTGTTCGTATGTCTCCAAATTGTGGAAAAGCCTCGCTCTGGATCTTAGGACGGCAAAGTCCATTGGAGTTTTTAAAAGTAAATGAAAGACCTATCTTTATAATTTGGGCTAATTGTAGTTGTATCACTGTTCATGTTTTATGGTTCTGTGGTATAATTATTTCTGTTTGTTCATAACTTGTTTTTGATTATGTCCCTCCATCTTGATGGTGTATCTTATCTTACTCTGTAAAGCACTTTGGGCTGCATCTTGCATGAAAGATATATAAATAAAGCTTATAATTGTATATTATTATTATTATTATTAGAATATCCAATTAATTACCTAATAAAGTGTAAAATAAAATAATATGAAAGAAGTGCAAACATGTATAAATCCTAAAATCTATTTAAAAAAATAATAGGAGGAGAACAATACAATTAAATATCTACATTGAGACCAATATAATGTCACACTTCAGCATGCATCCTTGTCTCTCTGTGTCAAAGTGCCTCTCGTTCAGACAGATAGACACAGATACAGTAACTCAAACTGGCTCTGAAGCCTTCGCTGTGCTACAACACTGCATAAGGAATGATATGCAAGAGCCACGTTTGAATATTCATGAGCGAATCCATGGGCTGTTTGTACCGAGCATTAATGAGCGGCTCCAGGGGAAGCTGCGCCCAAATAAGGAGCTGGAAGAAGTCAGGCCTGAAAACATGGAGTATGGAAACAGAGGAGCTCTTCCTCACATCACAACATTCAAACTGTCTGGGATCAAGTCTTCATAAAGTGTTTGAATAAGTAAAATAAAATAAAGAAAGCTTTGTTGGACAGTTTCTCTCTGCCTGCCCCAACATGAGGGAATCAGACTGAACTGATTATTTTACACTAGGTCTCACTTTGCTTTATTTTCTTCCCATTGATGTATATATTGTGTTTTAGTTGAATTGTTTGCTAATGTTGAAAATAAAGTGTATTGTTTTACTTGTAAAGGAAACACTGTATTCGGCTTTTGTTCAAAATGTGTATTAAAAAAACAATATATTCAAAATGTATATCTGGGTTTAGATGTTTCTTGTAGTTGTACAATACGGTATGTTATTGTAGTTGTGCCAATAAAGCTATTTTCATTTAAATTACAATTTGAAAGTAAGAAACACAGAGTTATAACACAGTATGGATCTCCCAAACAGCATGCCATGTACAGACTTAAAAGATTACAAACCTTTGGCAATATTGTTAGTAATTGTGTTTGTGCCAATTAAGCTATTTGAATTTAAATGTTGATTTAAAAGAGAATAATAATGAACTAAACACAGTTAAGATGTTGTAAACAGCATGATACAGTATGTACGCACTTAAAGATTACAATGCATTGGCAATACTGTATGTCATTGTGGTTGTGCCAATAAAGCTATTTGAATTTGAATTGAACACAGTCTGGATCTCCCAAACAGCATGAGACGTACGTACATAAATATTTTACATATTTATTAAACACCAATTATAATAATAAGAGTAAAAAAGACTATATAGTAAAAAATAGTCCCAGAAAAGGTAACCCAGTGTCTTTGTTTAGGATTTGTAAGTATATATACGTGCCATAAAAAATGTATGAATATTCAAGATGGCTGAAGAGTCCCAATCATCTCCTACACAGTTGCTCTGGCAGTTAGGAGAGGGCCGCTGAGAGGAGTTTTCTGTGAAAGACATTAGCATGCCTTTGAAACAAGAGACCTTGAGTCTGAACAAGGGCTTTCCATACTCACTTTGGAATGTAATTTATATGCACAAACTGAGGTGTGAGGCCAGGGGATGTTGGGGGGGCAAAAAGGATCCACTCAGTACAGGTGTAGCTTTCACTGGCCAACAAAGTAGATCCAGTTTTTACACATCAGTGAGTCCCTCTGAACCTGCAGACTCCACAAGATAATATTTGAAGATAATTGGATGTACTTTCTTATATTTCCTCTTGAAGAAATATGTTTCCCCGTCAAAGAGATTCAGATTCCAGTAAAAGTGTTGATGCTCCATTGTTTGTTTGACGACCCGAGTTACTTTTGGTGCCAGTGCCACCGGTGACCTGTGCGCTCCACTCTCTGAATTATGCATGGTGATTATACGACGTAGTCCTCTGAATTGTAAATCCTCACAATTATACAGCCCATTGTCTATTCATTATTTCAAAACGAATGGGAAATTATGTAAAACTATCTCGAAAGAGGAAAGCAGCGTGTAATATGACTTGCCATATTGTTCATGCAATTCAAATACTTTTGCTTTTTCCCAGAGTTGAAAGAAATCAGACTTGGATGAAATCTGACTTGCATGTCGCGTGGAATTATGGTACGTTTGGAAGATAAGCTATGATAACTACACAACGTGCCATGAGGTGAGAGCAGTGAGGCAAAGAGGGTTTTCCAATTAACTTCCCTCAAGGTTAAAAATACAAGTGTTGACGGAGAGTTAAACTTATCTGCTTTTCTCCACCAGACGAGCAAAGGACTTCAAAAATGTCCCACAGCGAATCTGTCTCTTCTGTTCTGCTCCTCCACACAGCCCTCAGACTGTGTGTTTACACAGATGCTACTGTTTTCATATATTGTTAATGTGTCTTTTACGTAGCCTAAAAGTCCAATATGCCTTGTGCCTATACAGTAGTCGTGTATAGCATCTTGCATAAGGGCCTTTCAGTACTGCACAAATATGGGATCATTGTGCATATTATTGACACACACACTCCTCAGGTCTTGCATCAAAACTCAGCACAGAGCTTGTCTAGTTTCAAAAGTAAAGGTGCATTCGCTGCCTTGAAACTCCTTTCTTTTGAAATGTTATTTATGATGCCTTGGAATCGACTTCTTCTAAATCTTTACTTGACTTTTCTGTCGGACAAGGCAAGGCAAGGTTATTTATAAAGCACCTTTCAACACAAGGCATTTCAAAGTGCTTTACAAAAATAAACAACATTTAGAGCATTAAGAAATATGGCGTTTAAAAACAGGCATTAAAAAGCAAAGAGAACTTAGCATACGTTTTCTCTCACACCTGCATCCTACAATAAGACAGATATTACATTTCATTATGCTCATAACACACACATTCTGCATGAATGCAAAGACACTAATTCTCTATATGCACTTACTCCATCAGAGGTCCATTTATTACTGTAAGTGTATGTCCATGTGAAGAAAAGGACTCCAAAACGTATAGCCATGTCACAACTAAAAGTTCTCAATGTTTCAATGATTTGTTCAAAATCGGCAATCAGCTGTTTTGTAAATGCTGTTGTTGCAAAAGAAAAGGGTAATTCTATATTTAAGGTTTTAAAATGAGGTTTTATGTCTGGAATGCTTTGTGTAAGCATTAGTGATTAAAATACATACATGATTGTTAAGATGTGCCCACAGATTGGACCAACGGATTTAAATTAAAATACTAGTTTTCTTCACATGGTTTTCTTTATTGCACTCGGTCACTTCTGAAGGCAATCACCCAAATATTGTGTTGCTTGTTCTTGGATATTTTACCTTCATCTTCAGAATGATGTGTTTGCAGTTTACACTAGAAGGCAGTTTTCATATTCATCTGTTTAAAGCTAGTGTAGCTAGTGTTTCACTTCAGAAACACTTTTTGTTATATTCCATGGAATGCTCTTAACATCCCGATAGCAATGATACATTAAATGCTTTGACAATAAATATATTAAACAAATTCCACAGCCGTGGCGCTGTAAAAAGCACGACCAATCATCTGAACCGGCCCTGCTAAAATAACTGGATGGCCTACCTGCCTGTCAGCCTTCCATCTGTGCACAAACTTATCTTGTGCCCTCATTGGTCATGTGCGCGTTCGTGTGTGTTGGAGGAGGGGCTCTGTAAGGAAGTGGCAGATTTCTTTCGGCTTCGTACTTTCAAATTCTAGCGCACTTGAGCTGGTTTCTCCATTCTTACCAACCCTACCTTTAACACGAGTGAGGATGATTTTGTGACATCTTAACTAATTGTAGAGCGAATCCTGGTATAATATGCAGCTTATACAAGAGAGACGCGGAGACCTCCAGCTCACAAACACTGAGCATACACTTTTCTCTGAAGTAGAACAGACATTTCTTTGCATGTTCGTAGACTTGTTGTAGATCAATTTGTATTTTTTTTTAATGAGGTCTGATAAACTTCAGACACAAATGATATTATTTAGATAATACGCCTGAATTGTTGAAGGAAAGTTATTTCTGTATTAGAATTGTCTCAGCATTTAAATCATCAGTTTTTACATAAAGCACTAATATACATCTGGTTTGAAATCTCCATTTTATTGGATTATTATGACAGATAATTATAAACTTAGATTATTGATTGTGTTTTACTCTATTACTGTATTTCTGTTATGTCATGCTTTATTATATGTTATCCTCCGCTCTGATACACACACGTCTCAACTATTATGGTAATGGTGGATTGCTGAATAATCCTTCTTAATTTATAAAAGTTAAGACATTTCGGCCTTGCTGTGGTTTCATTATTAACAGACTGCATTGAGACGCTTCCTCCTCCTCCTCCTCCTCCTCCTCCTCCTCCTCCTCCTCCTCCTCCTCCTCCTCCTCCTCCTGTGGAAGTGTTACCCTCTCATCCCCTATCTCCCCTCATCCTCTATTCTCCTCCTCACCTCCTCTGCACTCCATCCCTCTGCTGAGCACAGGTATTTGTTTAGGAATCTCTCGGTGGAAATTATACTCCATCTCCGGCGCTCTCTATCAACACACAATTATCATGGGCGATCATGCAGAACAGTGGTGAATTCAGCTGGGAGTCTGATGACATTACTGACTGCTGCAGGAGGAGGAGGCTGCAACACACCTGCATTAAACCTCTCTCTCTCTCTCACACACACACACACACACACACACACACACACACACACACACACACACACACACACACACACACACACACACACACACACGCACACACACACACACACACACACTGGCATACACTCTCTTTGGGATAATACACATTTTTCTTGAGGGAGTGTTGGATGAAAGGACCACTTTATATTGCCACAAGACAAATCCTTGTGATTTTATCTTATTACTTATTTATTTTTATTAGCATCGGCCAATCTCTGTGGCCTCTTGTTGTGACCTGCAGCAGCACCGAAATTAGACATAGTTAATGTTCTGCTCGCAACCAAATTTCTTCTACATATTAAAATGCAAAATAACATGCTCTTCATTAAAAAATGATTTCAATTCAATGCAAACCTAATTCACTGTCAAATTATTATTTTAAAGGGGCCTTATCATGCTTATTCAGGCTCATATTTGTATTTAGTGTCTCTACTGTGACATGTCTACATGCTTTAATGTTCAAAAAGCTCTTTATATTTCTCATACTGTGCTGCAGCACCTCTTTTCACCCTCTGTCTGAAACCAGAGCCCAGTCTGCTCTGATTGGTTAGATATAAGTCCACTTTAAAACAATTTCACGTATTTTCGATGCAAAAGGAACTTTATCAATCATAGCACAATGGCCTTTATAAACTAACAGCTTTACTTTTCCAACGGTGGAAAGTATTTTACTTTGAGGTATTTTAAAATTCTACTCCGAAATATTTCAGAGGCAAATAGTGTACTTTTTACTCCACTACATATATTTTAACACTTGCAGTTACTTTGTACATATACAGTACATAAACTGATATGGTATAATGCAGTACTGTAATAGTAAACACAGTATTTAAAGTATAAATTTGGTCCACATTGACCTACAACACTAAATTGCTACTGAAAATAAGCAACATAAAAATATGTTACTGTGAAAGATCCATTCTGCAAAACTTGGAGAAAATGTTGCAGAAAATACTTGATATTATTCTGAAATGGGACGTAAGTACTTATAGATGCTAATACTATTCTACTTTTACTTATGTAACATTTGAAATTAGGACTTTTACTTGTTTTGGAGTATTTGAAGACCATAGTATTTGTAGTTTTACTAAAGTAAAGGATCTGAGTACTTCATCCAACACTGTACATTATAGTAATCATGAGAAATCCATTGTTTTTTATAATCCAGTGTCCTTTCACTTTTGAAAGAGCGTTGCACTGCAGTATCCCGGTGTACTTTCTCTTATGGCTGAAGTAAAGATTGGTGTGGCAGTGCGGACAGCAATTTGAAATTCTCAAATTTGAAAGTGTGAATCTCCATCCTAAAGAGTTTTCTGTAAAGGCAAAGTCAATCTCACAAAGTAATCAATGCCTACATTGTGCCGCTGCATCCTGCATCCTGGATGCATTTCTCTCTGTATGATAAGCATATTATAAAGCTGGAAAGGCAGAGAGTTGATATACAGACACATGAGGAGCGACACTGGAGTCCATTCAGATCCTGATCAAATGCTCCATTCAAGAGTGAAATTACCCTCCGTCTGTCAGCAGAGGTGTGAGTTCTTTCATCTACAGATCCTTCCTCTCAACTTGTGATTAAATGCATACTGCAGTGCACATACACTGCACATATACTCTAGATAAGCAAAATAGCTTTCTGCCTCTCCGGGTGTAGCGTGATGTGTGAATTAAGTGAGACAGCAGTGCCCTCTTGTGGTGTTTTAGTTCCATTTTTTGTATTTTTCTAAATATTCGCCGATTTAGAAATATTGATTATTTTCCTCTAAAATGTATTTTATGTCTTTTTTTGACTGGTTAAAATTAGACTTTTGATTGTTGGCTGAAGCCTGAATTTGGGAGCACACATTCCTTCAACATTTTTTGACTTAGCTACAAAGACAAAGTGATTATTATCTTGCTGATGTTCAGGTGTATATCAGTATGTAGTGTCTCTGCTTTAAAGAGTCCTCTCCTGCTGATGTTCAGGTGTATATCATAGATAGATAGATAGATAGATAGATAGATAGATAGATAGCTTTAACTCTTCTTTTTATTAGCAAACAGATAACAGGAGAAAAAAAACATTAATTTGGACAGATATGATGTTGTGTCAACACACAAAAAAACAAGACGACAGAAACTCAACAACATAAACAGGAAATAGTTAAATAAACGTAGAAAGTCAATCACGCTTCAAGCTCGATTTAGAAACAGAATAAACTGTGCTGGGACCAAGAAACTCAAAACAAATAACAGCGTTTCAGGATATGTACATAGTTAAATAGTGTTGCAGATAAAGCATGTTACACTCAGTGAAATATAATATTTTATGATATTACAAAAGTCAGATTGCATTGTTCTCATTGTCAAAAAAAGACCAAAACCAACAACACACTGATGCTACTAACACGTGTGATATGTCTCTGTTCCATGAGCTCCGTATCTATCAATGAACCTGCTGTTGTTCAAATCTAGTCAAATCTATTTATTGACAAAAGCCCAATATCACAAAGCTCACATTTCTCCACAGGCTTTATGATCTGTACAGCACTTTGAAACTGTTAATATGGATACGAAAACAATCACGAGATGTTTTTTATTACATACAATAGGCTTCAAGTGTATGCTGAGTTTTCTATGCACTGTTCCGCTGTTGTGTATTTATCCTATTTGTGTATATTTTTCTGTATACCTGCAAGTTTCTTGAACCATTTTGTCTATCTATATCATGTTATGATTTTACTTTTTTTGTTGAGTATATTGTACTTTCATTGTTGAAGCCTGAGACTTTTAGCTGTGCGCTTGTATGTAATTATCTGTATTTAAACACTATACAAAGCATTATATACTGTATATAATGGCGTGTGTTCATATTCTCCCTGATACATGTCATTAGCATCCACTCAAAACCCTCACAACTTTTTTTCCACCTTCTGTTTGAGGATATATCTTCATGTCTGAATGCACTGAATGTAAATAACTTTGGGTAATATATTATCTGCTATATTAAATGTATTGTAATATGTGATCAGGCTGGTTGAGAATACCATATAACTGAATGTTATGCAGCTCAAATGAAAACATCCCAGGCTGGAGTGATGAAGGCACCATTTTTGGGTTGCAAAATGCTTATCCTGTCAGATCATTTATACCCAGAGCTTCCATATAAATAGTCTTTATTTACATAGCAGACACAGTGGGGAAAATGTCAGGTCTGGTGGTAAAACAAAGAGTCCCATCATCCAACCTGCTGCTGGGGGAATTCAGTTGCAGTGGATCTGGATGGTTCGGCCGATGAGGAGGAAGAGGAGGCCGGCCAGGAAGCAGAAGAAGATGCCGACGGGAGCGAACATGAAGGACAGCCCGTAGTGGAGGGACAGCTGGAAGTCTGCACACACTGTGGAGCGCTGGTGCTCGATGTAGAGCTCCACCACGTCCAACACCTGCACCCACAGCACGTACATCACCACCACACACAGCAGGAACAGGCCTGGGAGGGGGGGGGGGGGGGAGGATTAAAACTCACTTTATGATCCAAAACAGAAATACCAACACAACAATTTGAAAGTAAGCCATGACAGGTGAAAGTCCTTAATATTCAGAAGTATTATAAGCTACTTATAGCTTGTTCTGTAGAAAGAAATGTCCCATGCAACTGATATATGTGTTATGTCTGACACTATGGTTAGTAACACTCTTGGTTCAATGGGGCTGTTTAAGGTACTTTATATTACATGTTACTTATTAGACGCTTTTATCCCAAGCGACTTACATACTCAGTACTGTGGACAATCCCCACAGGAGCAATTTGGGGTGAAGTGTCTTGCCCAGAGACACAACGACATGCTGACTGCAGTGTGGTTTGAACCTGTGACCCCCTGATCCGAACACCTACACACTACCCACTGCGCCACACGCCTCCCGCCTTATACACAATTTAGTTTGGTAAGTTCTATAAATGTTTTGTCAATATTTAAAATATTCTCTCATCTTGCTTTTTTTGTGAAATACTGACTACAGGTTACAATCTTGGGCCAAGAACAGTTTTTTATTGAAACCATGAGAGACATTCAAGCAAACGTCTTTGAATAGTAGCATGCAATGGGAGAACATTCCGAAAACTTCAAGGCCCCCTTAAAAAGTGTGCTTAAAGTTTTTCTAATAGATGTAACCATTTGAAACCTCACCTGATGCCAGGAAGAGGCTCCCGCCTGCTTTATATAAACGGTGGCTGGCGAACGGAGCCGCACAGATGATGAAGAGACCCCCGAGCAACACAGCGGCCACTCCGATCAGCATGAAGATACTCCAGAAACCTCTGTAGACTGGACAACAGACATGTTAAACACGACTGTAAACAACGCCATTGTATCACTGAAGAATATAAACTCATTCTCTAACATAACTTAAAAAGACACTTACTGATGGCCGAGTCATACTCTGTTGCATTGTGGGAATGTTGAGACACGGGGAATGGGAAGAGGTAGGCGTGCGTGCACACTTTGGAGTGAGGCTGGTTTGCTGGGGAGAGAAAGAATACATTTCAGGCTAATATTCAGGTTCATATTTGTATTTTGTTCCTCTACTGTGACATGTCTCCATACTTTAATGTTCAAAAAGCTCTTTATTTTTCTCATACTGCCTGTGCTGCAGCAGCTCTTTTCACCCTCTGTTTGAAACCAGAGCCCAGTCTGCTCTGATTGGTTAGCTGGCCGGCTCTGTTGTGATTGGTCAACCGCTTAGAGATGCCCCGCCCCTTAGCCTATCACGTAAAATGTGTTGGAGCACTAGCCAATAGACTTTGAGTGTAACATAGTGATATCACTATGTTACAGAATTAATCAAAGGAGTCCAATGGAGGAAGGAGGTGAGTGTGTGGGAGAGTAGCTCGCTCTGGAGGGAACTTTGGGATTTTAGTCTTTGCAGACCATTTACATTCACAGAAACTTATATAACACACTACAGGAAAGGGAAAACCCCCAAAAAGCCTAATAGGGCCTCTTATATTTAGCCTTTTTTTTTATATATACAGAGGTCAATTAGAGGACATCACTTAATGAAACATATAAACAGTATAAGGTGAAGACTGCAATCCTTTTACTCTCATATGGCGCATTTCCACCATGGCGCGGAGCGCGGTTTAAGCGTGCCGTGTCGTGCCGGGCCCGTTTTTGGTTGCGTTTCCACTATGCCTAGTTCCGGCCCGGGGGTACTTTTTCACCTCTTTTCTGGCCCGACAAAATCGTGGTTCTATCGGGGCCAACAAACAGGGCTGAGTCGGGCTGAGTTTGCTAAACTAGAGAGAGAATCGCTGGCAAGGGGGCTACAACTACAACAAGATGAACATATTTGACCGTGATTTAATTGTAATACACGTTTCAAAATGATGCCGAAGTAACAACATACTGATACCGGTTAGTAAAAACCATGAATTAATGCTTTGTCAAGTCTGCAGACAGACGGCAGGCGAAAAACCTTTTAAAATGCGTGTTTTCTAGATGGAGATTGGCTAAGCTAACGCAGTATATGCTCCGACCGTCCACACTCACAACAACGGCCTATACAGACATAAATAAAGCAGCGACTGTATTCGCCATGACACAGGCAGTCTGTGGTTTGTACTTGTTTAACTTTTGTCTAGTTTCTCAACAGATATGAGGAGCTGTGAGCTCTGAGTGCTAACAGCTAACGGCTGTGTTGTTTTTCTGGGATTCGCATTGAAGATGACGTCACGGCTCCGCCTACACTGCGTTACTATAGATACTACCCCAGTTCCTAAACTGTAATGGAAATGCGCCATAAAGTGAGCCAGTCCTAACGAGGCCTAACGAGGCCTAGCCATACCGAGCGAGGGTGAGCGAGGCCGTGTAGTGGAAATGCGCCAATTGATTCAAGTTTGAAAACAGTGTCTCAAAGTAACGATTCATCTGCACTTTTTCCCTCATGTTTTTACTTTCTTCTCTCTTTGCTTCCACCATGTGAAATTCGCTCAGAGCCAGAGGCCGTTTCTGACAATGAGCCACCATTCAAAGCAAGAAAATCTGGAAATAGACGACGCACTATCACCTGACAAACAACCAGAATAACATCACATGGCACAGCGTCTAAACAGTCACATGGGGGCGTTTCTACCATTAAAGCATCATTCAAGTTTTATTGACGGGTTAGCAGCAAATGAAAAACTGAAATGTATTCTGAGTCATCGTGCTGCCATGTGACTCTGGAGGAGACTGGTTTCCTGAACTCAATGACTTCGAAAGGCGTGGAAAAGCACCAGTCATAGGAAAATGAATGGTTAAAAACAATGAATAATAATAATAATAATTGTTTTCCTTATGATGCAATAATAACGATCTATGGTAATCACCCTAATCTGCTTTATGTGTTATGTACTAACTTCTTCAATACTTAAAAAGAACAACAATTTCAATCATGGATTAAAAAAATTACTGTTTAATGCTTCTTTGCAATAACTTATTTAACTTGTTTTTAAAAGAATGCTGCTTTTTCATTTTGAATTGCCTTTAAAGAAATGCAGTGTCTTTCTATTTGTTAACTGCTCCACCTTTCTGCTTTTTTTTGTCTTTTAAAAGCAAATTCAATGTTTTGTTAACATCATACAAGTTGTATTTACAGGGCTTTGAGTTTTCATGTGTCACAATGTTGCTCTCTAAATAAAAATGCCTTGCTTCAACTGTATAGATTCCTTCCTATTGGATTTTAATTCGGTCAGAAGAAACAAAACAAACTATTTAAAAGAGTGAAATTAATGACTGTAAAACAGTGGAAATTATTAGACAGTTAAACCAAAGGCAACACATTAAAAGGATTAATTAACTAAGGAAGCAACATCATGAGAGACTTACTGAACCAGAGCTTCCACATCAGGTCTTCATCTCCAGCGCTGCCTCCAAACGAACACTTCCAGAAAAACCCTTCATGGTACAGAGTGACGTCAGGAGCGCCTTCCTGCACCACCACATCGCCACGCTGAAGAGATAGAAGAATGATTTATTACTTAAAGGTCCCCTATTATACTGTTTATCATCAATATATTATAGGTCTCAGATATACACAGAACATGTCTCTGAAGTGTTTGGCTCCGAACACCAAACAGATCATTGCAGCATCCCATAATCCCCTCTGTTTCAGCCCTGTTTCAAAAGTGCTGATACTCTGTCTGTTACTTCAGATGAAAATAAGGAGCCACTCCCCACGCCCCTCTGAGAGATATTTGGTTAAAAAGAACACAATGGTGCTCTAGGAGGAGATTCAGGTGATAAGGGGGGGGGGGGTTACCTTGGTTGGTGATTGGCTAATGGTTACACAAGCCAAAACATCGTTATGACATCATAATGGGGCGGAGTGGCGCAGCGGGCTGTGCGTTTGATCATCAGATCAAGGGGGCGTTGGGGAACTCCAGTTCGAAACCCGCTCCCGCCGCCACTGCGTCAGGCCGTTGTGTCCTTGGGCAAGACACTTCACCCGAATTTGCTCCTGTGGGTATTGTCCACAGTACATGTATGATATTAATGTGTACTTGTAAAGCGCCTTGATGACTTTAAGGTGTGAAGATGGGTGGTGTGGCGCAGTGGGCTGTGCATTGATCATCAGATCAAGGGGGCGAAACCCGCCGCCGCTGCGTCTGTAAAGCCGTTGTGTCCTTGGGCAAGACACTTCACCTGAATTTGCTCCTGTGGGTATTGTCCACAGTACATGACCGTTACATGTATGTATGTGTAATGTGTATCTGTAAAGCGCTTTGGGTCATGGAAAAAGCGCTATAATAAATATAAGGAATTATTATTTTATTATTATTAAAGTGGCCAAAATCTGACCAGCTCATTTTCAGACTGGTTTTTATAGAAATGGATCAGGACAAAAAGTGAGAGAATCTTTTTTCCTGAAACTTTCAGAATCTTTTTACACAGAGGGGACACATGTTGATGTATAAAAGACATGAAAAAGTAGATTTTGCATAATAGGTGACCTTTAACATATTCTTAAGTCTGCAGAATAAGGATGTGTACTCCTGAGAGCTGTCCCTGATCATGTGCGGCAGGTGTGAAGCTGTCAGGTCAGGAATGAGCTGAGCGAGCGCCTTCAACCTCCGGCAGGTTTGTTGGTGCCGAGCGAGCGTGCAAACCAAGGCCTCATCTCTGGTGGTCACTATTTTTGCACGTGAGAAAAAACTCCTTAATCGCCTGTGCGGTCCTCAATAAATCACCTCTCAGTGCAATGAGAGCAGCTGTAATGAAGTTGGACTGTCATCTTTTATTATGTTAATCTAAACAGGTGTGTTTTATTTTTAAATCTGCCTTTAAAGAGCTTGTAGAAGCACAGTATTGGGGTCAGGAACCCTTAAAAGGGGTGGTGAGATAAACCTGAGGTGTCAAAAGTAGTAAATAACATTTGAGAAATATTTATTTTTCAAAAAAGGATTCAAATGTTTAAAGACAACCATACAATAATTACCTTTTCCTCTAAATTAGTGAATAGTTTTTGCCTTTTCATGCCTTAAAATATATTTGAGCAAATCATTCAAGGGAAAATCATCAAGGGTATTAAGGGGTGAAAAGCAAAAGAATTGAGAGAGAAAACTAGAAAATACTATCGGATGCTGACAATCCAGATCAGATAAGATAAAATAAGATAAAATAAGATGCATTATGGTGAATCCTGCACTTATTGCCACACCTTATTATGCCATAATTAGGATATAGATTTAATTGAAAATATATATATATATATATATTCACATTGCATTACTGTACTTACTACGTGCTACCACTGTTATTGTGGTGATATCATGTCTCCATTCCTGTTTCACTGCCCACTATGAAAAGCTAAGTATGTTCTGCTCGGTGATATTTAATACAGCTCCATGCCACAGGGACTACTGGTATTTGTATCTCTATCATAGGGCCACAAGCAAGTCTCAATCACTGCATAGCTGCACACACACTACATTAAACAGTGTCTGATTACATGAAGAAGTCCTGAGGGGATGCTTCTTCACACTGCAGCTCATCTAATGAGAGAATGTTTGAAGCAACTGATTTTTAAAATAGACAGTAAGAAATGTACTTAAGTAATTTACTTAAAGACAATTATCATGTACTTTACATGTGTATTTCCATGTAATGCTACTGCTGACTTTCACTTTTGATATTTTAAGTACATGTTACTGGTACTACTTCTGTACTTTTATTTGAGTAAGAATTAGAATATAGGCCTTTCACCTGTAAAGGAGTATTTTAACAATTAAAATGGCACTTTTACCTCATGAAAGATCTGACTACTCCCCTCCACCAGTGAATATAATAGATGTACTGTCCTGTCCTGTTAGAGCAGCTGACCTAATGATATTTCCTTGGCTTACAAATATGAATATTTTTCAACCTAAAAACACATGATAACTATTATTTCAGACATGACAAACGATGACTGATGTGCTGCTGTCTGAACACCCACCTCGACTGTCACACCACCAACATCTCCAGGGTTTGGGTGGCAGCTCTCTGAAGCCATCAGCCAGTAATCTGTCCCAAACGAGAGGAGGGTGAACACAGCTGCTAACGCCCCGAAGAGCCCCGCAAAAAACAACGCCACGTTAAGCTTCATGGTCCGAGATAGGCCAGCAACTTTCCCCTCCAACTACAGCAAGCAAACTCCTTCCAGTACATCCACTGTGCTCCAGCTGGGTTTATGGATCCTCTCCTGTCCCTCTGTCTGTGTTATGTGAGGACAAGGTTGTGCACATGACTCCCTTTGGACCCTGCTGGGGTCTGCAGTCAGCCCACCCACCCAACCAACACCCTGGGCTATATTTGGGGTCTGATTCCTCCACACACTCCTCTCCACTGAGTGTGGAGCAGTTGGAGATTGTGAAGGGAGGGGATCAGCTGCGCAGAAATAACCGGCGGCAACTGGACACCCATCGTCTGCATGGGAATGTGAGGGCAGGGAGAGACTGAAAGGACAGAAGAAGAGTTTCAGTATCCCACAACACCCTGCTATAAGCTCATGTAAACAGACACATGTCGTTTCCTGTAAACAGGGGGATGAAAATTACTGTAAATGCATCCTTACTTATGAGGTATTTTCAGCTGTATCACACCCCCAGAACACAAAAGTAAATATCAAATGAAACAGTATAAAGTTCAAACTGGTTATAGAAATATAATACACATTTTTCCAAAACAACATCTTTTAAAAATATTAGACAATATACAGAAAATACATGTTAACTGTTAATTAGCATAGGCTATCAGTTTATAAAGATACTTCATGATCATGACAACAAAAGCTTTGAACCTGTTTGAACCTTAAACAAAGAGGTTGTAAAATCTCTTGCTGTGGTTTGTAACCGCCAGTGTGAGTTGAGAGGAAACACTAGACTACTTTAGCATGTGTGGGGAACATATAGCAGTCAGCCTACATGTATAGCAGACAAAGACACTCTGATGTGAGCCAGGCCACACTCAGATAGTAAAACTCCTCCCACATCCACTGCTCTGTAGTCATGACCAATATTGCCAAGTAAAAACAACCTAAAAGGATGGGAAATATTTACTTTGCTATAAAACAGAAATATAGTCCATGGCTTTGAATATTTGAACATGTTGGATGCCTCAATTTGTCCAGCAGATGGTGGAAAAGTAACTGAAATCTCAGTCTTTCTAAATGTTACAGGTGAAAACTAAATAGATATACAAAGTGTTAAATAGTCCAGTTTATCATTGCAAAAAATGTTTACAAGAATTGTTTTGAATATCTAAAACATTTAGAAATTAACATGTGTTGGATATATACTGTGTATTCTGTGTTATATGTACTTATTAAACTGTTTAATGTAATCTCACTGGTGTGTTTGATTCTTATTTTATCGTCTACTCTTTTTGTTATCTTCAAACCAAAAAATAAGTTTACAATTCGACAAAAAAACACCTTTTTATATTGGTGTCATGTAGCTTAAAATGTAGACACAAAACATTTGCATTGCTTAAATAGTCTTTAGACAATGTAATATATCAATATAGTCAGATTTGTATCTTGAATTGTTGTAAATGCGGTTACAATTAAGTTATTCTGTGATTTGTTAAGGTTTAAGATAATGTTTATGTCTTATCTATATTTTTTATGAATCAACTTCCCGATCCAGAATTGTGACGTCAGCGGACGATACCAACTCTCCTATTATCCGTGGGGGAGTTAGCTCATAGGTCAGAGCAGACAACACAGCAGTTCAACACCTGAGAAATCAACCTCTTCACTAACAGTCAGATTCGCCACACAGGACGTGTCTTATCTCTTTAGAATCCGCCTCATATTTACACCTACCGTATTTCTTCAGACGGTTGATACGGAGAAGTCTCGCGCTGACCCCTGCACGTGATATCTCCACCGGGACGCTTCCGTGCTCGGTGTGTTTGGAGAGTTTTCAGTGGAGCGGATGAGCGCTTCCGCTTTTCCTGCAGCCGTGCTGTCACTGCGGGAGGATGAACAACCAGAAATGTAGCACCTTATATCAGAAACCAGGAGGACGGACGAGGATTATACAATGCATCTATGTGGTGGGCTTCATGGTGAGTAGCTAACTGAGACTGTACTGAGTGAGCTGTCATGTCATGGTTTCATAACTCGAAAGGTATGATGTAAACAAAACAAAACAATTCAGAGATAATACATGTGCTTCATGTTCAGATCATGCAAAACCGGTCAAGGCACCCTCAAGGTGTTTGCATGTGATTTAAAATGAAAATGTTATACTTTGGGTTTTGCAAAGCAGCTCTTAAAAGTGTTAAAAGTCTGTTGAATTTAAAGGTATGAAGGTTTGCCAAAACATGAACATATTTTCTCTGGAATTGTTCATGTCAGCAGCAAAAGTCGATGTCATAGCATAGCTCAAATTCCCTTGAACCTAAACAGCATACTTGCAAAAAAAACTTAAAACATTCAGCTGTCATCCGTAGGTGAAATAGGGAATTACATTTTAAAGCATGGGTTGTAAAGATGTAAATGTAGTCATTGTGTAGTTTTGTGTTACCTTTGATACCTGCAGACTCATCTGTAAAAGCTACTATCCAATACAATAAAAGTACTGTAGAAAGCAGGGACATACTGTATGTATCATCATTTTATTGATTAGTATAGGGGATCATTAGCACACATTTTTGAAATTCTTCTTAAAGATGCATCAATACTTTCTGGCCACTAGAAATACAATAATGTAATACTCTCTGTACATACAAATACGCACGGTGTGTATGTTGTAATATATAACCCTAGCCACTAAATTGGGGAGATATAAAATAACAAAGCCGTCACCTGCTGTCTCTTCTGAGCATCGCTGTCAGTAAAATATGCTTCAAAGTGGACTGTTTCTTCCTTAAATTTAAGAACATTGAGAAACCCAACTCGTAATCATGAACAAGAAAGTCTGTGTAACTCTAAACATGGTTAGAATCCAAGTTGTTTTTCAAGCTGATCTGCAGACATTTACATTACATTACATCACTTTACCTTTCAGCCTGCATATCTGGCTAAATGTGATTTAAAGTGCCCAGATTTTTGGCACGCAGAAACTCTTAGGGACAGTAATGCTTCTGCAAGTTAAGCAATTAGTGTAATGAGTAGTGTTAGAGCGCTGTATGAACTGCTGTGTGACTCCAATCAAGAGTTTGGCAAGAGCTGCACCGATCTCAGCAATGCAGAAAAAACAGATTTTGTTACAACTCTCTGTTTTTTTCAGTTCAAAAGGGTTTCTTGTGTGATTAAAGTTGAAATGATAACAGCTGGATACACCTGGGGACATAACTTTAATCTCTCTCCTTCATTTCCTTGTTTTCTTCAGGATTTGTTTGGGGTGAGCATGATCATCCCGCTGCTCAGCCATCATGTGAAAGCTCTTGGAGCAAGTCCCACTGTGGCTGGTGTTGTAGGTGAGTTGTAATCTATTAAGTTACATCATAGCTGCAGATGTACTCCAGAGTCCCGCTTAATAAGCTGACAGGCTATGAAAAGCAGAGGTGGGAGTAAGTCCTACATGTGCAAGTCATGAGCAAGTCTCAAGTCTTGACCTACAAGTATCAAGCAAGTCCCAAGTCACTGTGGTGAGAGTCAGCAAGTCAAGTCAAGTCATTGCTCAGGTCAAGTCAAGTCAAGTCAAGTCATACGAAATTCTGATGAATAAGCCCAGTTTCCGCATTTAAATCAGTTAAAAGACAGTGGTTATGAAAATGGATTCAACCCACACTATGATCTTCATTACATACACAGTTAATCATTTGAAATCTAATTTAGACCGATGACAATCATATTAGATTCATATTAACCCTAGAACTGCAGACAATATAGCTAGGACTCAATCAAACAGTCTGTTCAAAAAGGCAGAAATCCAGGTAAGAAAATCATATATGGCATTTGCCATTACACATATTTAATTTAAATGTCTGTTAACACTAGAACCGTCAACAGCGTCAGCACCTACATAGATATCATTTTCAAATCATTTCATTTGTTCCTCTTCATAATTTCCTTATAAACTAAGATGATTTAAAACTCAGTTAATTGGGTTAATTTAGAAATTGCTTCAGTTTATCATCATAACAGATCAAAAAGTTCAGATTCATTTTTACAATAAATCAAGGAATGATGCACTTCTACAAACAAAAACAACATAATTAAAACATTTAAACAAACTACTAAAAGTAGATGAACTACATTATTCAACAGTTTACAGTAACTTCTGATAATAACACAGGGGAAATAAACGAGGCATCTCTTTTCCTCTCTCCCTCTCCCTCTCCTGACAGCCCGTCAGTATCGGGGTTAGTCAAAATGAATCCCTTGGCGGTTCTAGTGTTCATTTACCGTTTTGTCTTCTCTTTGCAATGCTTAATCGATTTGAAACCAAGTCTAACGTAGCTTAAACTTAACGTTAGCTTTCTAGCTAACACAACACATCCACGCACCTTTCTCTGTGTTTTTTTTGTAGTGACGAATGAAGTTGGATGTTGTGGTGGTCGTGTCACTGATCTTTATGCTGCAGACCCTGCATACCGCTGTTCTCTTCTTATTAGCGTCATCGACAACATAATCCTTGAATCCAAACTTCACTATTTTTGGAGTAACGCTAGCCGCTGCCATGTTAACTGACGCTCCTGCCGTCTAGTGGGTTGCCAGGTTTGCGCGCATGGCGCTATAATCACCCAATCACGTTTTTCGAAAAAACTAAACGTAATATCTCACTACAAAACAAACGCAAATATTTAATTTTAAACAGTCAAGTCCTTTCAAGTCATCTGTCTCAAGCTTAAGTCAAGTCTCAAGTCATGCATACCAAGTCAAAGTCAAGTCAAGTCTTTTATCAATGTTAGTCAAGCAAGTCTCAAGTCAAAAAATATGCGACTCGAGTCAAGTCATGTGACTCGAGTCCCCACCTCTGATGAAAAGTCTCATGACCAAATAATTATCTGCTAGCTAGAATTAATACGAACATAGAGGCCGATAATCTAATGTTTTATCGAGTCTTACATTCAGAGAATTATTGTCATGAGGTCACAAAACATTTGTAATATGCACCACATACTGTATACTGTATGTTTCATACAGTAAATATAAGTGCCAAAATCATGCCCTATTACGCTTTTTGGGGCCTCCATTGGACTCCTTTGTGTTCTTCAGTAACATAGCCACATCACTACGTAACACTCGCATACACGTACAATGTGTTGGCCGGCGCTCCAACACATTGTACGTGATAGGCTAAAGGGTGGGACATCTCTAAGTAGTTGTCCAATCACAACAGAGCCGGCCAGCTAACCAATCAGAGCAGACTGGACTCTGGTTTCAGACAGGGGGTGAAAAGAGGTGCTGCAGCACAGGCAGTATGAGGAAAATAAAGAGCTTTTTGAACATTAAAGCCAGTAAGCATGTCACAGTAGAGGCACAAAATACAAATATGAACCTGAAAATTAGCATCATAGGGCCCCTTTAAGTTTGAATAGGTTGAGCTCTCAGTCCACCATCATTGTAGACTGTTGGTTGGAAATGTGTCTAGGTTATTGTGATTCATATTCAATTTGTACCCTTTCTGGTACATGCTAAATTAATTTGTAGTTGAATTGATAATAGAACATGTGTTGCCACCTAAATGCAATGTTGAGTACAAGCTTAACTTATGTAAGACTTACTGTACTGTATACTGTGAGTGTGTGTACTGTGTACTAATCCACAATATCCCATTGTGCTGTTGTAATACTGTAGGTATTGTTACAATCTGAACACACATAGTGTCTGCTCTGTGCTTTATATTACTCATGTGATTTAAATCAAATATGAATCTTCTGCAGGATCTACATATGGGATCTTGCAGCTCTTCTCCAGCACAATAGTTGTAAGTATACACTTTTTTCTGCCAAAAAAAATCTCTGTCTCCATCCGGCATATCCTGCTTGACAAGGCATGCTCACATTCCATGTCATTCCTGGTATTTCATGAAAACAATAAACAATGTTTTAGGCTGTGGTCACAAAATACACCCAGTCTCTACACATTCACACACAAGCTACTCCTGGTTAGCCACATGCACAATGATATTGTTATTTTTCTCACAAAATAATCATATTTTTACCATTCGACACGCCTGACTTAAAACCAAGGGAGATAATTTATCAGTGATTCAACCTTGATGATTAAAAACTTGTTGACGCAGTTAAGAAAATTACTCAAAATATGCAAAGTGCTCTCTCTAAAATAATCATGGCATCCGACTCAAGATTCTCTGTTATCCACGTCATTCTCCTGCCGCCCCCATCTCGTGAAAAATTGGTTTAATTCTCAGGGGTCATGCGACAAATTAAAGGGATAATGAGGCATCTGTTGGTTCCCCCGTGCAGACCGGTTAAATCCTGATGCACGTAGGGAACAGCTGGGTCTCTATGATAATCCCACCAGGCTATACCCAGAACTCAGCAAACCCAATTGGTCCTAATTTCATTATTTCATCAGATGTGTGTGTGTGTGACAGAGAGAGAGAGAGAGATCAGGCAAAAGTAAAGACTTAACAGGCTGGCTGCTAGTTTGTGAGCTTTGGGGGATTTTCTCTTTATTTAACATCTTTGTAAACTACTTGTGTACAGAGACACACTTCTGTTTGTCTTCTTTTGTTGGGCTCTGTCGTCAAGAAGATATTTCCGCTAGGGAAAATTCAGTTTTCATTCTGTTGAAATACACACATGCACAAACACGTGCATTTCAAAGGACTGTACAAATGATCCACAAACATGTGTAAATGTGTTTTTCTGTACAAAGTGTAAAAGTGTTTGTTAAGTTCTGTGTGTTATTCGCTGTGTGTGGTTGTCAGGGCAGCTGGAGTGATGTGGTGGGGCGGAGGTACTCCCTGCTGACCTGCCTGCTGCTGAGCGCTCTGGGTTATGGTCTGCTGGGGATGTCCAGCAGCATCGCTCTGTTTGTCCTGGCACGGATCCCTGTGGGTGAGTCCTGAACTGAGAACATTTTGACATGTCACAGTAGGAAAGTCACAGGAAAATCAATGATGGCTGAGTTTCATTCACCTTTTCATTGTAAATGTCAGTCGTACCGCCTTTGCTTTCCCCCTCCTGACAAGTCACTATGTCTGTTGTGAAATGGGTCTATTGATGTCTATAGATCTGTAAATATTGCCTTAGAGCCTTGTGCAGAATCAACACATTTCTTTCCAAATCATTTGAACATTAGATCAAAATCTGAATATTTACCCCATTATGTCACACATTTTCTTCACTGATCATGCTTTGTTGCTAAATGCACCACCAATTATTATTTTAAAGCTGATAATGGTTCAATTCAACAAAATTATAAATGCTAAAATTAGCCAATTGGAATAAATGTATTGTTGCTTGATAGTCTTTAGACCTAAAAGGATCTAATATCCTTACCAAAAGTCACTAAGGACAATCGTAGGGAAAAGTTTACTGGGTGAAGTTAATAATGTACAAACTACAGTGCACAGTGCAATGTGTTACATGGTCTGTAAACAGAAAACTCACCTTTGATCCCTCATGTAAAGCCATATTCACACTATAAACATTCAGAAAAGGACAAACAGAAAGTGAAATAACCAGCAATTATTTCAGTAAAAAAATCACACTTTATGTAACACCATGTCCTAGATATTTTGGGAATAAACCTTCATGTCTGACACAAACATTTCCCAATTTGGGATCAATAAAGTACATCTTATTTGATAATATTATTACATTACATTACATGTCATTTGTTAGACGCTTTTATCCAAAGCAACTTACATACATTCAGGAGCAATTTGAGGTGAAGTGTCTTGCCCAGGGACACATGCTGACTGCAGTGGGACTCGAACTTGCTACCCCCTGGACCCCTTCGAAGTCCAGCACACTTACCACTGAGCCACAGCCCCCCTATTATGAATTATTCTGCATGTGATGTGTCAAATCAAAAATAATGTTTGGAAGATTGGAAGACAATTTCACTGAGAATCCCAAGTGCAAGGGGTTAGGGTGCAAATCGTAGACAATTACATCTATTCTTTAGACATAACTCCACAAACGTGTCTAACTGTTCAGCCATTTGAAGTTATTGTTGTATTGTAAAATATTGGTGCAGAAGCAGAATAGAAGAGCTGTAATTCCTACTTTGGTTTACTTCTCATTTTGTACTGAAACCAAAAAACAAACTGCTACAGACAGTTCCTCTATTTCTTAACTCTTGGGTGAAATATAGTCATTTAAAAGCAACCCATTAGTACATTTTTCTCATTCACATAATTTGCACAAAGCCACCACGTCTACCCTTTAATGGCAGGTTCAGCTTGTTAGCCTCACTGTGCCTGTCTTCCCTCTCAGGGCTGTTCAAGCACTCCCTGTCCATCTGCAGAGCGCTGCTGTCGGACCTGGTCTCTGAGGCAGAGCGCCCCCTGGTGATGGGACACTTCAACGCAGCCTCAAGCGTGGGCTTCATCCTCGGCCCTGTGGTGGGAGGGTACCTGACGGAGCATGAGGGCGGATTCTACACCTCCTCCTTCACCTGTGCAGTCATCTTCCTGGCTAATGCAGGTGGGTAAAAAAACACAGACCACTGAAATCAATGTGCATTCAAATATATAAACATTTATGCGCCTTTTACTTCGTAAGCTGCAGCACTGTCCTGATAATGAACACATCAAATAATGATGAATGGTATGCTTTATAGGGGAACAAATTGTTTTATAGTATTATATACAGTATATTTTCTGAAATATAATGAAACACTTTCTATAACACCCATGTTTTATGGCATTAGAACATATTGGGGCTAGAATCTGCTTATAACACTGTATAATTATTAGCAATCATAACAATTCATAATGCTTTATTACCATGGAACACCACAACACATTATATTATAAGTATTTATAGTGGCTATATTTATGTCCAAGTATCATCATTTTTCATAATTGTTGAGATTTTTCAATTTCCTTAAAAATGTTTTACTTTATTTAAAGCAAACAATGACCTCTTAGACTAACTTACAATCCCATATATGCACTATAAAAATATTATAATGTATTTATTTCCTATTATAATACATTGATACATGATCCTTGCAAAAGCTATAATTAAAGGTTATAATACTTGACCTTATAAGTCATTATAAAATATATATACCTATAATTCTACAGTGGTATAAGCAGATTATAATGCATTAAAAGCATGTTTATTATGCATTACTGAAAGGGGTGCCAAAATATGTATCTAACATCGAGCATTTTTTTATTCCAGGGCTTGTATTGATGCTCCCATGGAGCGAGACGCTAATTCACCGTAAAGACACCAACTCCAGCAACTCCAACAATGACACAAGCAAAGGTTGTTATGACAGCAACTGCAGGAAGTCAGTGCACAATGGCTCTCATGCAAATAGTCACCGCCCAGTGTCACCAGCAGAGACTGAGCCGGGCTCCAGAGCTGCTCCCCGCTGGAGGGAGGTGTCTCTGCTGCAGCCGGCCTGGAGACAGCTGTCCTCGGTGGGCTCTAAGATCCACGCGGTGGCCTCCTCCGACATGTGGGACCTCTTCCTGGTGCGGCTTCTGATGGCTATAGCTATCATGCTGTACTACAGTAACTTCTCCCTGGCCATGGAGGAGCGTTTCTCCCTCACACCGAAGGTGACGGGCTACCTGATCAGCTACAGCAGCACCCTGGGGGCCCTGGCTGGGTTCCTGGTGGGGCCCGTCACGCAGCTGTATGGGAACAACATGGCCGCTCTGCTGCTGCACTCCACGCTCCTCACGTGCTTGCTCATCTTCCTCTACGCCGCGGCCCCCAGCGTGGCGCAGGTGCTGGTCAGCTCCACCTTCTTTGCCATCTCCACCTCTATCGGACGGACGTGCATCACGGACCTGGAGCTGCAGAGAGGGGGGGTGCAGGCCAGCGGGACTCTGATCGGGGCGGGGCAGTCGGTGACAGCAGTGGGTCGGGTCCTCGCCCCCCTCCTCTCAGGTCTGGCTCAGGAGTTCAGCCCCTGTGGCCCCCCCAGTCTGGGAGTGCTGTTAGCGCTGGCAGCTGTAGGTCTGCTGCTCGTCAGGATCCCCAAATGGGACGGCAGGGGGAGGACGAAGAAGAACCAAAACGCTGAGTAACTGACTTTAAAAATGATGGAAATGAGTGCAAATCTACCACTCAGAGAAGTGCTCTTATTTTGAGGCCAGCTGTGAAGATGAAGACTCATAGTGGGGACGTTATTTCCAGCTCAAAGGCCAAAGGCAATATCTGTTGATATGGCAACTTAACAGGGTCAAAATGGCTCCTCAGCACCAGCACTGCAGCCGTTCTCTCAGGGAGGACGGATTCAAAACTCAAGCGCAGGACCAAGAAGTTAAATCTGCTCCTGTGCTGAAGTTTGATCGCACAGAAGCATTGTGTCGGCACATAACACTAAACAACTAGTTCTTATTTCTCAAACCACTATATTGTCCAAAGTCCCGGAAGTTACTGTAAAGTTGCTGATTATACACTACAATTCAAATAACTGAAATATTAGAAGGATGTATTATTAAAATGCCTTTCTTTAGTGTTACGAACATTAACGGTGTTCAAGTAGAATCCCCAAAACAAAATGTTGAAGCCAAAAACATGTCCCCTTTAAGACGAAGGTGACCCTCGCTTCAGATTCAGACAGTAATGCATTAACATTCCTTAATAAGGTGAACCTGTAGCTGAAACTGGGCTGCTGTCCTGCCCCGAGGTAGATCACACTGTTGTAGGTTAGCACGAACCAAGATGGCAATAAATATACACATTTTACCTCAATGCCAGGTGTTTCTCAACATTGCACTGCATTTCAAATGGTTATTAAAGTGGTATAGGAGCAAATGTTTTCTAGTTTCTAATTTTAAATTACATTGTTTTATTTGTCCCATCTCAGGATGTTAAATGAGAGATTTTAAGATACTGTATTATTGATAGTCTTTTTTTAAAGTTAAATGTTAACTGTATACTGATCACCTGTTTTTTTTAAACAAAACAACCACTGGCTAAGAAGGAAAATTGTCTTAATTTGTGTACAGTTGTCAGTGAATCCATTACATACTATTCAGATTCAGGCCCAAAACAACAAATAAACAACATTTTGTACACAAGTCTTGAGTCGGATATGATACACTGAAATTGTTAGGAAAATATCACTCGACACCAGGTTGAGAATCAATAATCAGGTACTAATTTATTCTTACAAGAAGGAGCCGAGTTAAATCACATACAAAGGATATGGGTTAACTCACACACATGGGGTATGTTGCTCAACGGAGCAGCACAAAACATCAGGCTTATATAGTCCAAAATACGGAGATAACAACAAAGTCGTAAATCGAGGTGGCGCTAATATCATCCGCGGGTGTCGGAAAGGTGTCGGGGTCATCTGTGACGTCTTCTGGAAAGCGTCACGTACTTCCTTCACGCCTCATAGAAATGAGATATTTAGAAGACAACAAGTATGTGTCTTCTAATAAATATCAACAACCTGAAATGCCCTGCCTCCTCCTATCACAAGAAGAGGCAGCTGCAAGGTCATACACAGTGCAGAGTATCAGTGCATTAAAACAACACATAAAGGGGAGACAACAGTATTTCTCCAACATATCCCTCCTGTTTATACTTCGTATAACATAGAACTTGGAAAATACAACTGATTATAAAGATTACAAATTCATATACAAAAGTACCCAAACAGCTGAGGTAGGTAGATTGTATAGGCACATGTTTTAATGTAATCTGAATGGATGCCATGGCCTAATTATTTCTCTTTGATACATCGTCAGTTTCTATCACTCAGACCCGTTACTGTTTCCCTGCCAACGTCCACTCATTAAATTCTACTGGGTTCTGTTGGTTTCTTCACTGGTTTGAGACAAGCACCCCTATTGGACACCGTCCAATGCTACAGTTTGGATGTTGAGTTGAACTATATTAAATTACATTACATGTTACTTGTTAGACGCTTTTATCCAAAGCGACTTACATACTCAATACTGTGGACAATCCCCACAGGAGCAATTTGGGGTGAAGTGTCTTGCCCAGGGACACAACGACATGCTGACTGCAGTGGGGTTTGAACCTGTGACCCTCTGATCCGAACACCTACGGACAACCCACTACGCCACACGCCTCCTATATCACACATACTGTACCGTTAACACTTCTCTCATCTTCTTATGGCTTTTACTTCAAACGTACTTACTTTTGTGGCAGTCCCTCTGTGGTACATTTCGTCATTACAACTGAATGTCAAAATTCCCCTGTGTTGATTTGATTGTTCAAATCACACAATTGGGAATTGATGAGAGCAGCTCTGTGCATTTCCCATTTTAGAGTGCAAAAACACAATCTTTAAGGAGCTTTAAGGAGGTAGAGAATTGAACACATGGGGTAGTTTAATCCTAATTTGACTAAATGCAAACCTAATATCTCTATATATTGACAGCCAGAAATGTGTGTTTTCTGATTGAAGGTGTTTTTGAGTATGCTGTAACCTAGCTAAAGGGAATATTAAAGAGAACGTATCCACTAAGTTACATGCATCAGGGCAGATTGTAGTACTATTTATGCTAAAAATTGCTTTCATAACGATAACCCAATGCCCGCCGGCTTATTTATATACCAACCCCCTTCATATAAACGTATTTTTATCTAATCAAATTCTCATTTTGTTTAACTTCTATAGGTTCATTGTGAATGCACTAGAAATATTTGTTACTAACGTTTTTGTTTTGTTATTGTGAATCCCTTCTCAGACTTTTTCCCAATCAAAGAGAGTGAATCAGATAATAATCAGATTATGCTCGAAAACAGCTTTCAACAACATTATCATTTATTACAGTAAAAGGAAATAAATGGGCCCAGACTGGTGAGGTCCATCAGTGTAACAGACTTACAAAAGGCCTGCAGTTAGACCCAGGAGAACTCTGTACTGCACAGCAATAGTTCCTCATGATAAACTAACATATCAAAAACACTTCAATCAGCTGTCACACACAATAGGCAACAAAGTAGAAAAAAAGTATCATATTTACAACAATGAAATAATTACTTGAAATAGTTTAAATTACCTAGTATTAAAATCACATTGTGTCTCACTGTTCATACACAGTACCTTCACTGTAGTGCACTGGGCTTCTGATGTGGCTCACTTCGAGGAACTACTGTCCATTTTGGCTTATTTCAAAATGGTCCACTTCAAATCAGAAATGACTGGACTTCCTGTATTAATTTATTTTAATACAAAGTCTTATGTAGAGACCCTGGAGCTGCGTGAGAGACTCAGTCTGTGGCAGTCCAGCTGCTTTGAGACTCTTTCTACTTCTTTGGGTTCCACTGCGGCCGTCTGAGCAGAGGGTTCTGCGTGGCGTTGTCTCTGGGTTCAACTGCCCAGGATGGAGGTGGAAGTGAAGGCTCCCCTTCTTCCTCCTCATGCCCGTTCCTTAAGTTATCAGCCGAGCCACTGTCATTGTCCACAGGGGAGTGGAGCTGATGGGGAGGAGCGGGAATTCGGGAATCACTGGAGGAGGAGGAGGAGGAGGAGGAGGTCTTTCTGGATGTGCCGCGCCGTTGATTTTCATCCAGCATGTCGACAGACGCTTCCGTCAGCGTGTCCAGGCGGCGCAGAGGCATCATGCCTCTGGAGGAGGAGCGCGAGGGCTGGCCAAACCGAGAGCGCCTGGAGGGGTAGGCCATCTCCGACATGGTCTCCTCATCATCTGGGATAGGAGAAAAAGTGGTAAAATTGTAATGAAATTCTGAAGTGAATAGAATTTTGCCACCACAGAATTATACGCAATTAAAAAGTTAAAAAGCGTGTTAATGTAGATGAAAAAACCCTTGACGAATGAGAAATGGTCACAGAGTTTTACACGTTAAACCTCATTGACTTGCTGCTGGGTCATCCAGCACACATTTTATTACATAGTTCAAACATAAATAACTTAATAAAAAATCTTGAAGTTATGTAAATATGTTGCAAAACGTTTTGGGGGAAGATTGGTTCAAAATCATGCACAGGACAGCTGAACTTAGGCACATATTTGATCTAAATGCTAATCTTAGCATGCTAACCGTACAGCTGAGGCTGATGGTAATGTTGTTAGTTCTACATGTATTCAGTCATAAACTACATTATTGAATAAATAGGAATGTTGACCTTAAGATGGCACGAAATGAGAAGTCAGGGGATCACAAATGTTATTAAAAATCATCTTGTTGACAGACATTTGTCTTGACCTGTTGCCATACCAAGAACAACACTGCGTGTAAAGTGTAAACTTCATATCCTGTACCTTAAATCGAGATCTGATACAAAAATAGACACGTTCCTTTTTCTGAAAAACCTTTAAAAAAAACACTTTCACTCAAGATGATTATTCCCACTTTAAAATCTATTTTAAAAAGGGGACATTAATGGGAACACTTGAGGCTAAATTAAAAGTACTTTGAGAAGCTTACCCGTAACGCTCAGCCTCCCAGGAGGGAATTTTGAATCCAGACTTTCCCCAGCAGGAAGAGAGAAGTACTTGTGGGATTTGGGAACCCCCTGAGAAAGAAGACATGGAAATAAAACAGCAGAATGGCAAGAAACAAAAAGCAGAATGAGGAATAGGATAAAGAAAATGAACCTGATGTTTAATAAGGCACACTTTTATCTCTGCAGCGATAAGACATACTTCACTTGTTTTAAAGCTGCTCGCTCTTCCTTATATTAAAACTAAGAGGCTGATAGCACACTGTATTATGTAGCTCATTGAGTCAATAGCCACAGGTTTGGCTTCCTGCTTACCGGGGCCTGAAAGCTGCCGGGTCTCATGCTGCGGCGGATGCTGGTGTGGCGTCTTATCAAAATCTCTCTGGCGTGGCTGTCGTTGGGCAGGGCGTGCTTGGTTGTGTATGCCACCGTCTAGTTAAAGAAAATGAAAAAAAAGACATCATTACACGGCAGATTAAGACCATCAAGCTAACACGGTTCCACGGTTTTGTGTCAATCTGGAATAAATCCCCAAGAGAGCCAACAGGTGGCCGCAATGATAATAGCTGCAGACAAATAGACAGTTCAAATGCTTTCAGAGGAGACGGCATTTTTGAAAGCTCGGGTTACTCAACCAAAACTGGCCACACCTGTTTGAACTGTCAATGCCTCTGTTTGGACACTCACCTCCTCCACGCAGCGTAAACCTCACTGTCAACACAGATCTGTCAACCCTGCAGCTATTAGTGAGACATCAGACCTATAAAACCCTCTACAGGTTGTTATTGTACTTTAGAGAAATGTCTCATGCTCTTTTCTGTTTTACTAGTGGATAACTTGATGAGACTGTAGAGGAACCAATGTAATATTCTGTTCCGTTTGCATTGTCATGCTTTAACTTGCATAATAGTAAGAAAACCACAGTTTAGACATTCTTTAGTCATTTACTGTAATTAAGTACATTTGACTTTAGCAAAAGCATTGGCAACTAAATAAACCTAAATTAAAAAGTATTAATTATCAACGGTCAATTTTCTGAATAATATGATTTATATTATATTATTTGACTACTTATTGATGCTTTAACGTGTTAATCACTTTAATTACATCTCGAAATGGAAACGTTTTTTGTTTTTTGGTAGCTTCGGGATTTCAGCAAGTGATCAATAAAGTTATATTTTAACTTAAATAATACAGGATACATTATTTGTTAATTGTATTTCTAACTATTAATATGATATTTAAAGTAACTGCTGCTTTTAAAGTAGATGTAGTGGAGTACAAAGTTTAATATTTGGTAGTATAAAGTAGCAGGAAATGGAAGTAGTAAAGCACAAGTGTGTAAAAAATGTACAAAAGTACAGTCCACTCTAAAATGACACAACCTTTAAGAGGGCCCGCTTTGTCACCAGTCAGCAGGATAAACAGCTGAGGACGTCAAATGTTGAAAGTGCAAACATCACAGACGGGAGGAGACGCAGGGTTTGTGTGAGAGACATTACTGTGGATATGTGAAGGATTTTTAAAAGAGTAGCTAACAAGATAATGGGACAATTGGTCGTCTCAGGGTCAGAAGCACATGCTCCTTATTTGTCTCCACATCAAAGCGTCTCTGTGGGTAATGTATCATGTCACTTATGGAAAAATACTGCCGGCCAGTTTCGGGTTATGCAAAACATCAGCGAGTTTCAGTGCTTAGAGTCCAAATACCTTTGTGTTAGTACAGAAAGTCTATGTTTCAAACTGGGTAACATTTTTGTTCACCTGGTTACCGTAAGCAGCTGAAGGTTTACAACAACAGCTAAATGCAAATGATCAAAGACTGGTGCTAGCGTCTTCTGTGACGGGTCACATGATCAATATCAGCGGTTTAAATGGGAGAGGAAAGATTAAGATGTTCTCCTGCTCAAATTTGTATTCATTGATTTGGACTTTTCTCATAATTCTTTTGTGAAATATTGGATTTTGAAACATTGAGACCTAAACATGTAAGGAGTTTAGAGGGAAAATCTCTGGTGGATCTGATCATTAATAATTATAAACACTTTAATGTGAAAAGGAGACCACATTTGTCCAATCATTTGCTCGTTAAATCTTGAAACATTCATTGTCTTTTATAATCATGCCTTATAAAAAAACAAGGTACAGTACATGCCAGATTTATGGAGAAGAAAAAACACATTTTCTTTCTGTATAAGAACTTGAGGTAAAGAGTATAAAATAGATAAATTCAAGAAAAGTAGACATCCAAAATTGTACTGAAGTGTTTAGCCTAAATTAAAATATCCTTGGTTACTTTCCACCACTGTGATGCATGATAGCAGAATACAGAATAAGGGAAAAAGCATAAGTTTGTGCACACATCTGTTATCCTGCATGAATATTTAAAATGTCTCACCCGTTGCCTGATCCTGTACATGTTCTTGGACAGGATGTCGTGCATGTTCTTCAGGTCCGGAGCCTGGAACTTCTTCTTGGGTTTACCAGAGCTTTTCTTCTCCTCACTGAAAGACAAATAAATACAATTGACTTCATCCATCCCTTTGATCTGAACAGACAATGAGGAGGTGGTGAGATGGTCAGAGATATAAAATGAAGGTTTCATACTATATGGAGAGGATGGACGGCACGACGGTGATGTCCCCGGTGACGGTGTCCAGTATCTCCATGGCGTTCTGCAGCTCCAGCTTCTTGTACAGCGACACGATGCTGGACTCGGCCCGGTTGTCTCGGATCAGGATCCTCCGCAGGACCAGATTGTTGAACCTCAAGAATCTGAAGGGAGAAAAAGGGAACAATGAAGGAACATATTCCTGGGCGGCTCCATGATGTGTTTTTAATAGTGTATTGGTAACAGGCACTAGCTACCCCAACAACATTACAAAATCTAATTTTGTTTTTGTTGGAATATATTTTTTATTGACATTTGGCAGCAAACAATTATACAGTGTTTTTTCAAGACATAGTAATTGTACATCTTAAAGGGGACCTATCATGCAAAATGCACTTTTGTATGTCTTTTATACATGAATATGTGTCCCCGGTGTTCCAGGGAACTCACCAAGTGTCAGAAAACACAACCCTCTCTATTTTCCTCCATACCCAAATCTCTAAAAAAGGGGCTGCAACGGATCTGATAAAAACTGATCCAGATTTGAACACTGTCCTGACGTCAGGACGGTGGCGCTACGGCTATTGGGCCAACTCCACCAATCAGGACGAGACAGACACGGCCATTGCCGTTCGAAAGCGCTGGAGACGCTGTAGTACATATGCCAGGCCAGTAGGTGGTGCTGTTCTCACAGAATCAGCCCTTGCAGAGCTAACATTTTTCAAATTGAGCGAAATGAGGCATGGCTGAAATGCATGATCTGTTTGGTATTTTGAAAAAAAAAAAAGTATAAATATGCCTTATATAGGTATGGTCCTACACTATATTATTCAAATATAGCATGATAGGTCCACTTTAAGTTTGTCTGTCCGAAATGCCTTTTTCTTTTTTTAATGAAAGACAAAATAAAAACAGTAAAAAGTACGAACATTAGGGAGTGATCAGGACTTCATAGTTAAATCATATGTTTGTAAAAATAAAATCTGACCTATGAGGTTTTACAAAATCAGTCCACTTTCTCCATCGTGACCCAAAATCTAATTATAAATTATTATTTTATTGCAACTTTCTTGTTACGTTTACACATTGTAGATTCTTTTTTTGATATCATTAAATACCTTTAAATCTTTGTTTTGTGAAGTGCATTGAGTATATTCTAGTTTTGGAAAGTAATATATCAGTATTCAATTATTAATTGTTTTAATCTGTGACAAAAATGTATCAGTAAACACTTGGTATCTTCCCCTGTAATGCTTTGTCTTTGTATAGATCCTGCAGAATTGTCATAAAATTGAGTGATTGTGTATTAAAATGCTACACAGTTCATTCAATATGAATGTAAACCACCTACAACACCCTATAAGCTTAGGTAATGTAACTACTTGCAATGTGCTGGATAAACGCCAGAACTAATAGGTCACTGTCCTAATATGAACTTTCTGACTGCTCTGTGTGTTACTGTTATTTTATTACAAATCAAACTGAAAATCTTCATTCTTGAGGAACCTGTCTCACGGGAAAAAGCAAGGTATGTGTAAACAAAGGTTCAAGGAAGAGAAGAAACCGCAGAGAGGAAGCGGCTAAATAAATGATACATTTATATTGTTCTATTTAATTGTTACAAGTATTAAGGAGGCGGTTTTGAAGATGTATATAAGTGCCATTTCAAAGTTTTGAATGAGGGTAACTATGCACCTAAACACAGAACTACTTCAATACTTCAGTGATATAATGCATTACTTTAATTAAAACCTTAAAGCTGTAAAGGTAGTAGATTACAAAAGAGATTTCAGATCATTTGGAAGAAAATGATTATATTTTATAGCTGATGGAGGAAGCTGGACCTGCCACCTTTATTGTAGTTAGCTCTCCACATTCCCACACAGTCTCAGGGTGTGAACAATGGCATTGTCAAACAAAACAACAAAGGAGAGAGAGAGAGAAGGTAAACTGAAACTGCCAGCACTCCTCCAGTTTCACTGCAGATACTTTCCCTCTAAACTGAATGGCATATTAATCTATAAGTAAGTAAGTTAAGTATCAGTGAGTAATGTGCAAATTGTGTAAGCTACTTGCGACAGATTTTGTAAAATCTTTGTACTTAAAAGCATTTTGCAGGATGAATAGACAGGAAGAGAGTTCTTACTTGTCTTTCCAGTAGAAGTGGCTCCACTGTCCGCAGAGGTCCTCTATTCCCGCCATGGTGTGCTCCATGATCTGAGAGCAAAGTGAGAAACATTAACATATGCTCCAAAAACAAACAGTTGACCTTGTTTACAACAATCACAATGTGTGGCGTACCCTGGAGTGAACCTCTGCGTTGATGGTGTCAAGATCCCGGTTTGTTCTGCGGACATTGATGAACTCGATCAAAGGTCGAATACTGATGCCCTGCAGAGGAGAGAGAGAGAAAGATCACAGATTCAGAGGAACCCAGAAATAAAACATAAGAAGACTTTTCAAATCCCCACTGACTGTCGATTCATTTGACCATTCTTTCAATTAAAATCTAAAGAATCTACAGTCTTTATTGCAGGAGTAAAAGCTCTTCTGGTTTTTTGTGGAAGTGGAAAAACACTGAATTGATGTAAATGTGAGACCAACAACATTCTTTCATCCAAAACCTGCACAACTTACTAAATATTCAAATAAATTCTGATGTGAACTTCAAATCATTTGTTGTTTTAAGCTTAAAAGAAAATCAACCATGACAAAGCACATCAGTATTTTTCTCTATGAGTGAAAACCCTTTTTTACTAAGACAAACACTAACATATACCACGCCAATATAAGTTAGACTTATATGTTTGATCTACAGCAAACAACTGTGTGAATAGTTCTAAGTAAAAGGCACACAGATGCTCTCTCACCTGAAGGAAGACAGTGAAGAGGATGATACAGATGGTGGCCGTGACGAAGAGCGGCTTTCGGCCGATGTGATCAGGAAGAGTGAAGACCAAGGCGAAGGAAATGGCACCTCGCAGGCCACCGTAGGCCAAACCAAATTGATCCTTCATGTTAAATGGGATGGTGCGGAAGGGGTTTATGATCTGAGTCAGCACTAAGACACCTGGGGGGACAGAGGGAAGAACAAACGTTAGGAATAAATGCCATATCTGCTAGGTACCCAATTTGACTGTTTTGGTTCAATCGCCTCAGAACTGTTTCCAGCAGCAGCTCAATGTTTACAGCTTGTTCTGCATCCCCAAGTTTTAAACAATATTACATACAAATCTATTAAATGTAGCTTCACCAAAATGCATTAAGTGTACTGAAGTTTTGACAAAGTAGTTCAATTGATTTTTCTGCTAAACATTTGCAAAGACAAATCTTTCTAACATATCAAAATCTGGTAAGAAGTCTTGTTTTCTTAGCTTTTGTTGGCACACTACTGCCATCAATTTGTGTTCCCATGACACAAACTAAACGGGCACGATGCTTCATAGCACCAGTTGAAACCTCCACAGGGCACGGACAGAAGCTGAGACAAACATAAATCCTGACCTCTAACAAAACACAGACCCCTCCCTTCCTTACCGAGACCTCTCCATACGAAGGCAAACAGCAGCGTGAACAGGATGTAGCCCCAGTTCCACTCGTGCTCCGTTGTAATGGTGACGACCCCGAGGAAGAAGAAGATGAGGGTCTCTGAGATTGAGCCCAACATCTTGACCACGTGTCGGATCGTCGTGCAGGAACGCTGGGAAACATTTTCCTCCACGTAGTACTTCATGGTGAGAGAACAGGTCACAATGCTGCAGAAAGACATAAACAACAGCTGTGTTTTTGATGTGTTCGTCATTTTGTTGAATGCTTTAACTTGGAGATGTGTTCTACTCACGCCATGATGGATGAGATGGCGAAGAGCTCGGCCACCAGGTAGGCCAGGTAGCTGTACATGAAGATGAAGAGCGGCTCGATTTCTTTCACTCTAGAGGTGAATCTTGTGGTGAAGGCGGCAACGAAGCCGAACAAAATGCCGAAGCCTAGCCCACCGAACCCCACCACAAGGAACCGCGCCACGCCGAGGAAAACATCCACCGGCTCCACCACCGGCATATCCGCCACGAAGTTGAACATGTTGTACAACACCTGAAAATATACATGTTAAAACAACCATGCACACACACTGTTTTTTTATGTACAGCTTTGCATTCATTTGTGCAGAAACAGCCAATCAATCTCTATGTGAGGTCATGGGTGGGGTCAGGTGCCTGTAGTGACACATTTGCTGATAACAGTGATTTACTGAAATATTGACTCTGCACTGTTTGCAATTTGATAATCTAATTTCACAAAGAGCGCTGAATGACTCAGACAAAGGAGCATTTGCCGGAGCAATCGCCTTGTGCTTCTGTTCTTAGAGGGAAACTCATTACTTTATTTTATGGTCATGTGGCTTTTAAAATCTGCTCTCTTGCTGTACAGTATGCAACCATTGAAGTAAATGACGTGAAAGACAAAATACCAAACATAAAGCACATTTTTATTTGAGTTGATTCGAGACAATCACTCACAGTTGTGGCATCTCATTTACAGCTTCATGTTGACTAGCAAACGGCTATGAAGAATATGGATAATTGAAAAGGTATATAGAGCAAGTGATATTCCATATTATAGTATTTCTTTCAACAATACTTTCTGAATTGCCCAGGCAGTCTGCACTCATTCAGGCACATTTGTCATCAATGAGAGATAAACTAAAATGACTGCCTTGCGGTTGAACGATTCGGTTAACAGTCAAATTCATTGATCGTCACGTCTGTCCCAAATATCATAACTTAATCACTTTATCATGTTAGACATATGCGTAAAATTGAATAATTATCATAAAAATGTTTATGGACAAAAACATGTTTAGCGTGTCTCTGTGACTTTGACCTCTTAAAAAAAAATATCACTTCATTTTTAAGTCCAAGTAGACTTATGTAACAACATTTTTTTTAAAGATTTGCATGTTGTGTTTTGTTCTAAACGTGTGTCACAATGGATACCTTGTCTTTCAACTGCAAATGAAACCAACCTACATGTACAAATAAATAACCTTAACGGGAATTCCCCACTGGCGTTATATATATACAGCATTCACAAGAATTGGACGGACGTACAACCTGATAACATACAGTAAGCCCTCCAGCCACACCTACACAGAGTTTAAACAAATAAATCCCTAGATTCATCTTTTTAAGACAGGTTTCTGCTCTGGGATGAGCCTGTCAATTACTTGTGTGAATAAGCCTTTAACATATCATGGATAAGACACACAGGAGCCTATTTTAACATGTTTTTAAAGTGGATCTGTGTGTAGAGTCAGGCAGCAACAGTTCCTTGTTTTAAAATGTGCAGAGCACAGATGATACAGATGATAACCTGAAACTCTGAGTCATGGGTGGAGTCAGGGGATCCCACATTAGAATAAAAGGATCCTACTTAAAATTATGAGAGTTCTTCCCACGCTTAAATCTGTCACAACCTTAACTAATGAGTGCAGGGCTGATATGAAGTATGTCTACTTTAAGCAAACATTACGTCTTGCTTGATTGATCATAATCTGCAACACAAAGCTCTCTGTGCAGAAAGGCCTGGGTAAATGTTTGTCTTCCCTGTGTGCATCAGCGACTGTGTACTAAACAAAAGGGTCACCACGCCACAGCTAAGAGCAGGTTATTGTACGTGGGTTGGTGTGTTTGAACACAATCAGAACAAGGTGAGGGGGGACATTTGAGCGTGATGCAGTTCAGTCAAGTTGCAGAGGATGTGTAAACGCCTCCCAAACAGCCAAAAGCAACAGTGGCCACAGGAACTGGTTTGGCAGCATCTAAGCAAACTAGCTTCAAAGGAAACACAGCGCAGGTCTGTGGACCCATCTGTCTCTAACATTACTTCACTTAAATTGTTCAGGTATTTATCTGTTCAGCATTTTTGGCAGTGACACACTTTATGTTGTCATACATGCATATTGACCTAGAAAAAGAGAAAGAAGTTATCGTACAGTATCTGAGGAAACCTGAGCTGAGCCTTTAGAGAAATTATAAGAAAAGCTCCAAACAAAAAGAAACTGGATCTACCTTTTCTTATAATACCCGTTTTGAACTCAAGGGTCCAAACTGGGTTTTAAAGGGTAGGTGGGGTTACAATGGTGTCCATGATTAACTCTATGTGTGTGATTCTGCCTTGTTCCCACACTACTTTTTGCATTTAGGCTGCAGCTAAAGATTATTTTCATTATTGATTAATCTGAGAATTATCTTCAAGGTCCATGTATGTATCTAAAGATGTAAGAGATCATCTTTAAAGTCCAAAGAAAGTCTTTAAATGTCTTGTATGTCAGGTCAAAACCTAAAGATATTCAGCGTAATATGCTATAGAAAAAGATTAAAGCAGGAAATCTGCAAATTTAAGAAACTGAAACCGCATTTTCTCCCATTTTTGCATGAAAAATGGCACAAAATTAAGTAAATATCAAAAAGGTGGAGAATGTATCCGTCAATACATCAATTATTTTATCTTTTAATATGTATGAGTCCTATTGGGAAGTGCCATTAAGAAATTAGGAACAGTTTGTAGTGACACCCTGCTCATTAAAATAGGTGTTTTCATAACAAGCGTTAAGCCAGAACAGGCCAACGTGTTGCAGCAAGTCTCAGCTTAGATTAAAGGGCACCACAAAGGACTTTAGGACTCTGTGCCCACTCACCACAGTGACAGCATCGTTGAAGAGGCATTCTCCGAACACCACGATGTAGAGCTGCTCGTTCACTGAAATGTCCTCAAACACACTGAGCACGGCCACAGGGTCCACGGCCGAGATGATGGTGGCGAACAGAAGGTTCTCCTGGAGGTTGATGTCCTGCACACCAAACGCCTCGATCTGGCAAATGGCAAACAGAGACATGCCGATGCCGATGCTGTTCCACAGAGTCCCCACCACCGCAAACCACAGCACCTGCAAACAGACACGACAAATCAAAAACAAGTGTTCAAAAAGGAGAATATTTTAGGAATGTGATTTAGGAAAATGTGGCTGTTTTTAAACGGACCGTGCCGATGTTCTCAAAGAAAGGCCTGGTGGGCATGAAGTAGCCGGAGTCCAGGACAATGGGGGGCAGCATGTAGAGGAAGAAGGCGTTGCTGGTGAGCACAGCAGGGGGCTCCTCATGGACCGAGTACATGATGCCCCCCACGATCAGACCAATGCTGATGAGAAGACACGACTCTGGCACCCAGATGGTGATCTTGTGGTACACATGGAAACCTGAAATGAAATGGGATGTCAATTAAGTTTAAAAAACAGAAAGAGGGCACTCTGCTACATGAAAGCATCACATATATTCCTGATAAAATGATGCCCTATATTATGTTATCAAAATCAGAATCCCTTTATTAGTCCCACAGCATTATTAGGCAACATTTACAGTGTACAGCCAAAGTGGCATAGAAGGTAGAAAAGGCCAGCAGTAATAAAAAATAAGAAAAGCAAACATTAGTAATTAATTAAAAATAAAGACAAACAAGTGCACAACCATGGCAGCAATTTAAAAAAACGAAGTGACACAAATAACATATCAAAGTATTGAGACCTTGTAAAAATGTATGCTTTTACATAAAAGTGACTATTGCACAGTACAATTGCAAACAAGTGTTTATATTGCACATGGTCAAATGTGAGCTACTCACCAATCTTTGCGAATGAAGCCAGCAGCACCCAGAGAGTGATCTCAAAGGGAATCTGTATTCTGGCGTAATCCATGGTAAACACCGGTAAATTTGCTTTTTCCGCGTCTGGGAAGGCCTGGGGGCCATTATCCGGTTTCACCGGGGGCAGGATCGTGACACCGCCGGTTGGTTTTGAGGGGATTTCTCCACTGGAGCCATGGAGAAGACTTAAAAACGTGAAAATAATGAGTAAAACTCCTGTCCGTCTGGAAATGTTTATATCCATTGTGCAAAAAAAAAAACCTCAGCCCCTAAACAGTAATCCAAATGGATGTGAATATCAACTAATCCATAAAAGGAGGAAAAAGCAAATGAGGTGAGACAAATTCCTCTAAAAGTTGATTTTTTTGTAATTTACTCCATTTTCAACAGTAAAGTCTGAATTCTCTCCTCTGCAGTCTTTAAGGTTGTGAGGTCCGGGTGAGTCTCCTTCAAACTGCAGCAGGACAACACACACCTGTGGTTTACCTGCCGCGCGTCCACGAGTTCCGATACAGCAGGGCGCGGTCCCGAGCCCTGCTCTGATTGGCTGACAGCTGAAGCGGGTAATGAGGGTGGGGCAAGGTGTTTCTGCGGGACCTTCAGGGCCGACTATGAAGTTTCGGTGACACCAGTTTCCTGACCGACTCGAGTTTCCACTTTCACTTGTAACACAAACAGTTTCTCTGATTTACCTGAGGTGTCTTTTAGGAATTACAGCCTACACCATCACAGAGTAAATGACTAAAATGTGAAATAATAAAAACTTATTTCTGGAGTTTGGCTAAAAGTTTGGTTGCAAGTCGAAAATTACGAGATACATTTTGAAATTTTGAATTAACATCTCAACATTTTGATTTAGTTTCCGAAATGTGATATGATTTTAAAATCTAAATGATAACTGATCTTGTAATTGACATAAAAATGTGGACTTGAACAATATTGAATGTCTTAATATTTGTTGACTTGTTTTTTTTTTTTTACATGACTGTTAGGCATAGGCCTACTGTTATTTTTCTTAGACTATGTTATTCCATTTCCATAGTTATTTTTGACTTATCCTATAACGTTGACTTAGTCGTTCAAAATGATGCCTTTTTCAAAAAGATTCATTTTATTTAAAACATTTTATTTTTAACTATCTTTAATTATTTTCTGACCCTCCCTTTGGCAAGAAAAACCTCACCCAATATCTCAAATATATATATTTATGACAAACAACAACATGTTAAAATACAAAATGTATTTTGGAATAAAAGGCTGATGCAGTCAAAATAATTGAGTCTCCTTGGCATAGCTAGCCTGTGTTCACAGTCTTTACTGTCTTGACGTAAATGTTATTTTGCTGAACAAATACCTACACTTTATTTAAGGCAGCAATATAGGTTTTCAATAGCTACAGTTTTCTGTTTGCTGATAGTTTTTAATAAATTAAATTAAATTTCACTTAAACACTGTAACTTTTATTTCATGTCATTTACATTTGTTCCGTTCATGGTATGCACAACTTAATGTCTAATAATTGTTTAATTGTATTTGATCTGCCTTTTTAAACTTATTTGTATTTATTTTATGTTTGCCCTTTTGCAAACTAACATATCTTAGTTGATAAAAGGCGTGTGGTGCAGTGGGTTTTGTGTTGGTGTTCGGATCAGGGGGTCACAGGTTCAAATCCCACTGCAGTCAGCATGTCGTTGTGTCCCCGGGCAAGACACTTCACCCCAAGTTGCTCCTGTGGGGATTGCCCACAGTATTGAGTATGTAAGTCGCTTTGGATAAAAGCGTCTAACAAGTGACATGTAATGTAACGTAATGTAATACAAAAAAACTATTTACATAACGAGCTTGAAATATACCCATCCTATTTCTCCATAGAATAAGCAATCTGAGGTTTCTGTTTTAAGGAATGAGCTGAACACATTTTGTAACACAATAAATGAAACCCTATGGAGAGCTGTGATGTAGGCATTTTCAAGGATCAAGCATAATTTACCTAGATTTGATTGTTTTTGCTAACTTATAACTGAACTTATGAGTCAATATACCTCACCTCTATGTGTGGCCCAGACCTTCGTATATTTTTCCGTATATGGCCCTTGGTGAAAAAGGTATGGACACCCCTGACCTAAAATATGGCACATAAATGAATCTGCTTTCCTCTCAGTGTCTCCCTGCAGACAGACAGCGCCCCCCAGTGGAGGGTGGGGGAACTGTGGAGGTTTTGCGCCTGGATGTGTCAGAGGGAGTCAGGGCGAGTCCTGACTGCAGACATCGTGGAGCAGCGACCAGGATGCGCATCAATATGACAAGAAACCTTCGCATTTCTCCAAACGGTTTGATATATTTATATTTATGTGTGTTTCTCATTTGTCATGTCATCATGTCTTGGTTTATCGAGGGCGTTTATCACACAAAGACAGAACAGCAGCTCGCAGCAGGAGCAGAATAAGACATATTTACAGCCATTGCATGATATGAAATGTCGATGTATCTGTCTTTACTCTTACATATGGCGTGTTTTTACTGTGTGAATTAAAGGTACATCCTGCAGCAGCATCACTGAGCATCAGCAGATATCATGACGCAATAGTTGTTATTGTGCGGCTGTCAGTGATTAAAAAATCATCCTCTATACTATAATGGCAATATTAGTAGCCGGTGCTTCCATAAATAGATTTTCATTGCACAGCTTTGGCCTCTTGTGTGTTTATTTCCACGCAGGCAGGCTGGTAAACACACAGGCTGACATCCTGTTTCACGCAGGGTTACAGAAGGCCAGTACAGAGTTGATGTGGGATTATAGAGCATAATGTTAACATGTATGTTGGTGGTTACACACAGTACATCTTAAACCGGATGTGTTGCTCATGAAGCAGTACGTGTCACGCCATTGCTGTCCTCCCAGATGCTTTCCACAGAGAGGAAGGATTATATTTGATCTGTTGAATCATTGTTTTTACATTATATCATAACAGAGAGGGAACACAATGACACTTTCTGAGGCTCACCTCTAACTGTCCCCTCGGTTTCTGTCTGTGTGCTGAAGCTTTTTGAGGGATACATTTGAGGTTTCTTAACTCTGTGTTTCTCCTGATACTGATCTACCTATGGTATGTGTGAACATGTAGCACCTTAGCAAGTTCATTAATTATGATCAGCATCAAGATCTGCAAAGACTGAAAAATCTATTAGGCCATATTCAGACAAATACTCCCAATAAATCTCATGAAACAATGTCAAACAATGCTCATTTTAGCCTCTAAAATATGATGATTTCCTGCTGTTCTCTTTTTCATATCATAATAAAAGACCTCATTTTGGAATTTGAGGAATTGGGATTGACATTTTTCAAAATGTTCTGACAGTTTAAAGACTAATCAATCAATCAGTCAATCAATGAATCACTTCACCAAAAACATATTAGTAGGTACATCTATAATGAAATAATAGTGTTTTATAGTGTGTGTGTGTGTGTGTGTGTGTGTGTGTGTGTGTGTGTGTGTGTGTGTGTGTGTGTGTGCGTGTGTGCGTGTGTGTGTGTGTGCGTGTGCGTGTGCGTGTGCGTGTGCGTGTGCGTGTGTTCTCTCGGGAGTAAACACGTTTGCATATTCGGCTCCCCTTTGATCAATCTGATCACAAAGCAATTTATAGATGTGAGGATGGAGGCAGCCGCCCATGTGTCCATGGTAACGCCACACATTTTTTACATCAAGCAGCCGGTTGTAGATCAGACTCCAGGGAGGGCAGAGCGGTGCTGCTCGGCTGGGACTGAAACAGGATCAATAGAGGGAAACTGAGAGGGACGTCGGGTCAAAGGACAGGGAGGAGGCTGGAGCGCAAAAAGACAAATTGTGAGGGATGATGACGGGGCAGAAAAAGAGGGACATTCAGGAGAGATCTCAATATTGTATGGTTTTATTGTCACAATAACTACAGCATGGTTGTTGGCAATGAAAATATGAAGTCCCATGCTCATCGGTATAGGTGTCATTTACACAGGGCGCTGGGACATCACCACTACTATTTGAATGTCTGATTTTGTCCCCAAGATCCCAGGAGGAAATTTGTTTTTTTGACAGTTGCACCATATTAGAATAAAAATGAATACATATTTATTTATATATAAGTTGAAGTCAAAATGTGCAATAAAAGTCCTTGTAGCCACTCGGCACAGGCACAGCGTCCTCTACAGAATAGGGACACTTTATACACTCAGAGAGGAGTCAGCTGAGGAAGAGGAGGCAGAGGAAGAGGAGGCAGAGGAGGAGGAGGCAGCTGAGGAAGAGGAGGATGAGGAAGAGGAGGCAGAGGAAGAGGCTCTGTGGTGCAGCTGTGCCTCCAGCAGCTCCACTAACTGGGTCACTTTGTTTTGTCTCCCAGCAGACTGACGAGAAACACCTGAATAGTCTCTGTCCTCTGTACTCGCTGCATGTTTACCATCTTATCGTATTCTTACCTTAAAGCAGGAAGACTGTAATACTCAGTCTCAAACGTTGACCTGTTCGGCCTTTTTGAGGTCAGAGGTCATCTGTAGAACAGTAGCTGTGGCACTTCATCATTTGGGATTCTTGCTGTTAGGCCTGCCATCTCTCAGACAATTGTTTTCTCTTGCTGAACGACTTATTATCAAGAACATTTTGAGCTAAATGCAAGACTTCAATCTCAATCTCAATCTTTATTTATTTATATAGCACATTTAAAACAACCTTCAGTTGACCAAAGTGCTGTACAGGCAATAAATATTAAATAACACAATGGGAGTACAATAATAAAACAATAATTAAAAACATGATACTAGAAAAATATTTTTAAAAAACTCATACAAATGTAAAAATGTAATGTTCAACTAGTATTAAAAGCCAGTGCAAAGAGGTGAGTTTTTAGCTGAGATTTAAAAAGTTCAATAGACTCAGCAGTCCGGATATGTACTGGGAGGCTGTTCCACAGTCTGGGAGCTGCAACACTGAAAGCCCTGTCACCTCGGGTCTTTTTCCTGCACCGAGGAACCACCAACATATTTTGCTGAGCTGATCGCAATGCTCTAGCTGGAGCATGGCGATTTAAGACTTAAAGTGTTGCTATAGCATGAGTCTTGTGGAGGAACTACTTTTTACAGATCTCTCAATTTACTAAACTAATCAAGTGTCAACTAAAACTTTCTTTATTCCAGGTCAGCACTATTTGCGGTTTAATGCATTTAATGCAGAAATCTAACAACACTGCATCTAACAGCTATCCGTCAAGAAGAGCTGAATCATTAGTAATCAAATCTTTTTTTTTTCAAGCAGTATATCTAAAGCAAGTATCTGGTTCCCTCTTTTCAAAGTGAACATTTGCTGCTCTTCATTTTATAACGTTATCATTTATTTAGTTTTGGACATCTGGCCGGATAAAAAAAAGCAGTTTTTAAGCATCAAGAAACCGCAAGGGCATTTCTCACGAGCAAAAAATATCCTCAGATTCTATTTTTAGAGATAATAATCCTTAGTTGTAGAGGTGAAATAAGCAGACACTATATTTTTCAATCAACAGCAGATATTATGATGAGTTATTTATCAGTTAAATGTGAATTCTGCTTCTCGGCACTTTTTATTTGATAAGAAATGTAATATTCATGGGTTTAGACTGATGGAAGCAGCACTTTAAATGTATTGCAGTTCTAGCAAATTGTGATGTGAATTTTCACTACTTTCTGGCATTTGTTAAACCAACATATAAATCAACTGATCAAAACAATCATCAGCATCATTTATCCCATGAAATGGTCTTTAAATGTTTTGTTTTGCACAACCAACAGTTCAAAATCCAAAGACATATCCAACACATTTGAGAAGCTCGATCTATAGCATGTTTTCCTTTGTAGCTTGTCACCCTCATTGTTCTTAATCAGATTCCCAATGACTAAAGCGACATATTGTTTCGGTCCTAGGCGTTTTCTCTCCTTGGAGCAGACGACGTGTCGCTGATTGTCAGACAGATGTGTTGATCCGTGTCGCCCTGTGGTTTTCCATTAGATATACTGTGGGTTTCCTAGAGAGCCTCCCACAGACCCCCGGGCAGTGGAGATTACAGCGTTTTAAAAGACAGCTCCCATTGACAATTACTCCCACACAGCCTAATGAGGCAGAGCATCCACGCTGCAATTTTCATTTCTTCACAGGAAGGTGCCAAAACAGAGATTAAACTGACAAAGCGCATCACACTCACACTCTGGATGTAGTGTGTGTGACTGTAGATGACTGTGTGTGCGTCACTGAGAGATGTCATGTACGCTGCGTTGTGTGTGACGTCAAAACACATTCACGTGTAAAAATAGACCGCCGGTGCTGGAGTCCTTACACATGAATGCACAGCGGTTCACACACACATTTGCTCTCCTTTTGTCAAATAAAAAGACCGGCAATTGCTCTCAGTACCAGATGTGCCATTTATCTACCAGCTCTGAAAAGGAGAGACACATTTACTACTCTTGGTAATTGTTAAGGAAAAGAGTAAATGTTAACTGAATCTGACATGCCACAGGAAATGTAAATATTCCCTCAATTTGAAGCACCGTTAAGCTTAGGTTAGACATCTTGCTTTGTCCTTTTCCTTTCCTCTTAACCTTTTACATTTTCTTTCTGCTTTCTATTTCTTCCTCTGTGTCTTGTGCGGTTCATATTAGTGCGTAGTTGTGCTTTGCAATAGGAGGTAAATCAATATACGGCCAGCTTGACTGACTTGTTGCTGATTCTCACTCTTACACCACCATGTGCCACACTTGGCACAGCCTCAGCTCCTCTCCTCTCACTGTTGCACACTCAGGTGCAGTGTTATCTTCCCTTTAACACCACGAGCAGCCACTTACGCTGTGGCTTTTGCATTATAGTACAAAATGAGTGGCGGATTCAGTGAGTAACACCACACACACTTAATGCAAGTGTGTGAGGTTAAGGAGGACATGTTATGGTCATTTTCAGGTTCATATTTATGTTGTGCCTCTCCTGTGACATGTCTCCATGCTTTAATGTTCAAAAAGCACTTTATTTTTCTCATACTGCCTGTGCTGCAGCACCTCTTTTCACCCTCTGTCTGAAACCAGAGCCCAGTCTGCTCTGATTTGTTAGCTGGCCGGCTCTGTTGTGATTGGTCAACGGCTTAGAGATGTCCCGCCCCTTAGCCTATCACGTACAATGTGTTGGAGCGCTAACCAACAGAAGGGTGAATCCTACATAATGATGTGAAACTGCAGATCGATGAAGATGATGTCTTGTATTTATATCCTATAGGATGATCACACTAGTCCATCACAAGTTATCTTGAAAGATGTTGTCCTCTATATGACACAGTTTCTAATTGTACTCAAAGACTCCAAGACCAAGGGCGCTAGAGAAAGTTGATGCTCAGAAGATGAATCCATTTCAGTTTAATGAACGACTAAGTCAACGTTATAGGATAAGTCAAAAATAACTATGGAAATGGAATAACATATTTTAAGAAAAATAACAGTAGGCCTATGCCTAACAGTCATGTAAAAAAATAAAAAAACCAAGTCAACAAATATTAAGATATTCAATATTGTTCAAGTCCACATTTTTATGTCAATTACAAGATCAGTCATCATTTAGATTTTAAAATCATGTCACATTTCGGAAACTAAATAAAAATGTTGAGATGTTAATTCAAAATTTCAAAATGTATCTCGTAATTTTCGACTTGCAACCAAACTTTTAGCCAAACTCCAGAAATAGGTTTTTAAGCAAGTGTTCAGTTTTTCCTATCGAACACTTTTATTGTATCCTTCATTGCTGTGTGAGGCGCTTTCATTTTGGCTCTTCTTAGACACAGAGGACTTCATATTCAAAATCTTACCACACAGGAACAAGGCAATAACATACTGAATTATAACTTCATATAAACATAAAGTGCCACAGATGCTACTGGGGAAATAACTAATGGTTCTTGGTGTCTTTGCGTGACAAGGTTATCCGTCATATCTGGAGTAAATTGGACTCATTTGTGAAAAAACATTTACCTCAACAGTCTTTGCATGTGTGCAAGAAATGAGGAAAAGTATAAATAGCATGGAGACATGAGATGTGCTGCAGCTCCTTGTTCGTACCCTACAGCTGTGTGAAATGTCACACTTTCCCCCCCAGCAATTAGTTTTCCGCTGCTTATATTAGCACATTATCAGAAGGAAAGATAAGTGGAAGCAGAAACTCCTCGACTCTCAAACATTTTCATCAAAGAATAGACAGACAGACAGCCGACTTATATTAGTTACTCATTGGTCTAACGGCCAGTGGTGGAAAGTACAAAGTATTGTAGTTAATCTGGTACTTGTACCTAACTTGAGTGTTTCCATTTTGACTGTACTTCTACTTCACTACATATCAGAGGGAAATACTCTTTGTGTAGGTCTACATGTATGTGACAGTTACTTTACAGCAGTGGCGGCGCCAGAGATTTTCTTTTGGGGGTGCTGTGGGGTAGCTTCATAGAGGGTGCTCAAACATTTAGGGTTTCCCATTAATGTCCCGGTCGCTACAGTTGAATTTTCTACTGCAACACTCCCCACACGCACATACACAGTGTACCCGCGACTGTTACAATGAAGGCTCGATAATCAGCTCACAGCATATAGGTGTAAGCAGCTGGGGTAAAGTGCTATTTTTTTTATAAGTGGGGGGTGGACCTAACATCCTCTCTTCAAAATGAAGAGATCTATGGATACATCTCTCAACATCCATATGAAACAGAACTGTATTTTCTATATCTTTATGGATATTTTACAAATCACCCTTTTAAACTGTATTCTTGTTTTACTGTCATATAGTATTTCATACCTGTTTTTCATTTATGCTCTTATTTTTTTATACCTATAATGATCATATAAACGTGTGCCTCAGAAATACTTATTTGCATTATTCGTGACCAAACCGTTTTGAGACCCACTGAGATAACTTAGACTAAAGTTAACTTTCTAAACACTGAGAGAGTCCTTCACTTCACCTGAGCTGAGGTTATCTGAGACTCTCAGTCTGACAGGAGAGAGTTCTCCCTCCACCTTGTTGTTGAAAAAGCTCCTTATATCCGTTAGCGTAGCTAGCACCAGATGCTAACCACAACGATCTCCGGTACCAGTGCGCGCTCTCTCTCTCTCGCGCGCTCGCGCACGCACACAAAATAGCTCGTGCCACACACACACAGAGCAGAGCTTGAATGAAACACAGAGACCCAGAAGTAGGCTACTTGTACTGTACTGTAGCACATTATTTTCGAATCAATCCTTTTCCAAATTATGAATTTCACACATAAAAAGACACATACATTTATTGGGGGTGCTTAGGGGGTGCTATGGCCCCCCTGGCGCCGCCACTGCTTCACAGTTTAAGGTTTTTTAACACAATTAAAAAACATATGAGAGTTTGTTTGTAATAAATATACCCGGCGATACATATTACATATTATGATTAATTAGCTGATTAAATATGTAGTTCATTGAGAGAATTTGGATTGTTTCAAGCTTCTCAAATGTGAGGATTTTCTGCTTCGAGTACTTTTATTTCGAATACTTTAGGAACATTTTCCTGATTACGATTGCATATGTCTTGCTTTGACTTGTATTTGAGCAGTCTGGTATTATTAATTTTGCTTTTGTTATTGGTCTGAATACTTCTTCCAGGACTGCTAATTGTATATTAAAGACTGAAATGTGATGCTGGGCCAATATGCAGCAAGTAGCAACCTTTCATGTCTTATTTCAAGCAGTTTCCTTGTTCTGTCCAATTCTTTTTTTAGCCTAGCTGCCATCAGTATGTGAAGACTTAAAGATCAGTATTCTGTCATTCTATGTGCACAGCAGATTATAACTTTGTTGTTTTCTTCTGTCCTTCTTTCAGGTTTATCACAGACACACGTGTGACCTCTCAGATCAACACACAGGGGAAGCAAACGAGCACAGATCTCAGACAGAGTTTTGATTTTAAATCTCCTCGACATTGTTCTGCTCTTCAGTCCATTTTTTTTTCTCAACCTTCTCATCCTCTTGGTGACCCCTCCATGTCGGGGAAGGAGCGCAGCCCCCGCCACCGGCCCTGGTCGGTGTACCGGGCCAACACGTTCGATCTGTCGGCTGAGATGATGGGGCTGGCTCTCTCGGGTAACTAAGTAACTGCTACCATGGTAACCGGTTTCCTTGGTTGGTGATGGGAAACTGTTAACACAGCGCTCCTGTTTCCTCTCCTGCAGGCAGCAGCCAGGATCCAGACGAGCCGGTGCTGGAGTTCAGTGTGGGTGAGTTCAGGAGAAGACTATTACTACTATTCATGCTATATGTGGATCAGACTGTGTGTCATTTTCTTAAAGGTCACCTATTATGCAAAATCCACTTTTTCATGTCTCTTATACATAAACATGTGTCCCCTCTGTGTAAAAAGATTCTGAAAGTTTCAGGAACAAAGATTCTCTCTCTTTTTGTCCTGATCCATTTCTATAAAAACCTGTCTGAAAATGAGCTGATCAGATTTTGGCCACTTTATGATGTCATAACGATTTTTTGGCTTGTGTAACCATTAGCCAATCACCAACCAAGGTAACCTTTAAAACCTGTACACCGTATATTGAAAACTTCATTTACACCTAAAGGCCTCATGAGTCCAAGCTTGAGCATTACTGTAACAAATCTCCTGATAAAATCAACATCCTCATTTCACTGACTGCACAGGGAAGTAATGCCTCTGATTCCACTGTGCGATACAGCTGATTACTCTCCATTATTAACAGACAAACGCTCACTAACGAGCCACACTGTTAGATGTTGGATGATACCAATAGGATATTATGATGAACATGGGCACTCAATCCCACATCTGCTGTACTTAAATGTATTAAGTCCACAGCTAAGAATAGTCCAGAACAAATGTAGTCTTTACTTCTGTTTGAGTGATGTTTGCTAAACCAGCTGTATAAGGAAATGACTGACCTTTTTCTATTTCTTTTAGGACCTGTTTTTAGATCAGTATGTAATAGAAACTGGACTACATGTCACAGAGAAACTTTTGAGAGACAGACTAATGCTTTGTTGTTTTGGTCTTTTCTTGAAAATGTGTTGACAATAAGAAAGTAACAATATAAAGGGGATAATATATCAATGTTTAAAGATCTTTCATCTGCCACTTATTTTGAATGAAGGATGATGTGTCTTTTTATATACTACATCATATGTGTGGAAAGACTTGTTTCATCGCTTGTTAAACCTGACAGCATTACTGTATACAACTGCAACTCATCAAGTGATCAACTTAAAACTACTGCATTGCATTCTACTCAAGGCAGAGGATTAGTGAGCGTCCCACCATTAAACCCCACAGTGTGTAATCTCTCTCTCTCTCTCTGTGTGTGCAGCCTGCAGCGAGCTGGTCACTCCCTCTCTGGACAGGAAGCCCACCAGCTTCGTGGCCGTCAGCTGCACCACACCGCCTCAGGCCTTCTGGACCAAACACGCCCAGACTGAAATCATAGAGGTACACCGCTGTTAGATTTCCACTGCTTCCTAAAAACTATTTAAACCTAGACCTGGGAAAATATATCATTATATCAATATCGCAATATTAGAGTAGATATCGTCTTACATTTTGGATATCATGTGATGTATTTGACTGGTTTTAAAGGTTGTGTTACAGAAAGTGATGTAATTTGAAAAAACATTGTTTTTTATTATTTTGAACAAAGTACAAAAAAAGTCAAAAGAAAAGTAATTTTCTGAATTTACTAGAATTTTCTAGCTATTGAATTATTTGCCTTTACTGATTTTATCAATAATTCCTTATTTCTGATGATTGTTTATTAAAAAATGATTGGTCGTTTTTGGAAGCATCAAATGTTAACCCTACAATATCATCACAATATCAAAGTATTTGTTCCAAAATGTTGAGATATACAGTATGATTTTCTTCATACATCTGTCTCTGTCTCTCTCCCTGTCTCTCTCCCTGTCTCTCTCTCTGTCTGCAGGCCACCAGTAACCCGATCTTCCTGAGCAGCGTGTCGTTCTTCCAGGACTCTCTGATCACGCAGCAGACTCAGGTCAAACTGTCTGTCTACGATGTGAAGGACCGCACACAGGGCACGGTAAACCATCACACAAATACACTTTCTTCCAAAACCACCTGACTCCACTGTCTTACAAGTCTAGACTCATTGGTGAAATGTAACTAATATAAGTATATATTTCTTAACTTGAGTATTTCCATTTTATGCAACTTTGTACTTAAACTCAACTGCATTTACAAGAAAAATAGTGTACTTATGTTGCCATACATATAGCTTAAATTACTTTTCAGATTACAAATCTTTGTACAATTCCATTTAGTGAAAAACATGTATCTCCAAATGTTGTCATTTTTTATTTGGATGTTTCTGAAGGATGGACATTTCCATAGCAATGTCCATACTTCAGTTTATCTTAAGCATCTACAGTATAACAATGAAATCCTTGTAATCTGTTACTTTTTGGTGCTTTTCTCTGACAGATGTACATGCTGGGCACGTCCATGTTCTCGGTGAAGGAGCTGCTGCAGGACAAACACCACAGACTGCACCTGACTCTCAGGTAACAGGAAACACACTTCCCTCTATCAGCGACTCAATGACAGCCACTGCTTGCTGGATGTGCGTTTGGGATGTTTGATTTTCTCGATGTCACTGTGGGTCAGGTCGGGGGAGAACGAGCGGGTCGGAAACATCACGGTCATCGCCTGGCAGATCGAGGAGAAGAGAGAGCAGAGAGCTCCTGTGGCTCGACTCCAGAGAGGAGACACGGTGAACGGCAGGGTGAGGAAACACTTTCACTAACTTGAATTGTTGATTCATTATTTATTTGATTTATTATTCTATTTTACATAATAACAATGCCTACTTACTTATAGTAAAATACCATAATAAAAAAAGCTATATTTCATTAGTTATTCACATAGTTATTAGTTAAAATAATGTGTTTAAAAGCCAAAGGTAATTTCATTAAATTGTTCGTTTGTCCAATCCAAAATCCAGAATTTAGAAGACACATGAACATTATTGTGATTTTTTTTCTGTGTGTGTGTGTGTGTGTGTGTGTGTGTGTGTGTGTGTGTGTGTGTGTGTGTGTGTGTGTGTGTGTGTGTGTGTGTGTGTGTGTGTGTGTGTGTGTGTGTGTGTGTGTGTGTGTGTGTGTGTCAGATGGTTCTCTCTGTTGATGCGAGCCTGACTGAACCCATGGCCATTCAATCCAAGTCTTCCTCTCTGTGTAAAGACCCTGTGCTGAAGGCTGGTGAGTGTGAGCTACATATAAACCTCCTGTATGACAATGAGTGACATTATGGTGACTCACGGCTGTGGTTCTATGTTTCGGTCTGCTTCAGTGTTCGGGGGCGTGATGTCACGAACGTACCGGTTCCCCACCACGGACGGTAACCACCTCCGGACCCTGGAGCAGATGGCCGAGAGTGCGCTCTCTCTTCATATTCCCCGACAGTTTGTCAAGCTGCTGCTGGAGGAAGACGCCGTCAGGTAAAATATCGCGACTGGTCACTGGTCAGATGTATATTGCATATAGGGAACAAAGGAATCTTTAATGTCTCCTTTGGTAAATGAGTGTGTGATATCAGAACTGTTTATCCTGTATGTACTCATTTACGGTATCAGCTTCATACAGTGAAAGAGACATTATCTTAATGATTCCCACTGGTGCCGTTATTGCTAATGGTTCCTTGTAATGTGGGTGGATTGAGGAGTTGGACTTGCACAGCTGCAGATGTTAATTGCAGGAACTGTGAGCTCATCAGAGCATCATGTGGATGACTTGCTGGGAAACGCTTCTGTGTGTTTAAGGGTGTGTGTGAGCTGGAGGAGCTGATGGTAAATCTGTGTGTGTGTTGTTCAGGGTGTGTGTGAGCTGGAGGAGCTGATGGTAAATCTGTGTGTGTGTTGTTCAGGGTGTGTGAGCTGGATGTCCTGATGGTAAATGTGTCTGTGTGTTGTGCAGGGTGTGTGAGCTGCAGGAGCTAATGGTAGTTGTGTGTGTGTTTGTGTGTGTTGTGCAGGGTGTGTGAGCTGCAGGAGCTGATGGTAGATGTGTGTGTGTTTGTGTGTGTTGTGCAGGGTGTGTGAGCTGGATGTCCTGATGGTAAATGTGTGTGTGTTGTGCAGGGTGTGTGAGCTGGATGTCCTGATGGTAGATGTGTGTGTGTTTGTGTGTGTTGTGAAGGGTGTGTGAGCTGCAGTCCTGATGGTAAATGTGTGTGTGTTGTGCAGGGTGTGTGAGCTGGAGGAGCTGATGGTAGATGTGTGTGTGTTTGTGTGTGTGTGTGTTGTGCAGGGTGTGTGAGCTGCAGTCCTGATGGTAAATGTGTGTGTGTTGTGCAGGGTGTGTGAGCTGGAGGAGCTGATGGTAGATGTGTGTGTGTGTTTGTGTGTGTTGTGCAGGGTGTGTGAGCTGGAGGAGCTGGGAGAGCTGTCTCCATGTTGGGAGAACCTCCGGAGGCAGATCATCACTCAGTATCAGACCATCATCCTCACCTACCAGGAGACCATCAGTGACCTGCACGAATACAAAGGTTACAAACACAGAGATATTTCAAACATGTCATATTAATAAAAAAGCATCCTCCCAATTTCACATGGGAATCCGAATGTTGCAAAATTGCATACAATAATACTTGTCTTCATCTTATTAACTCCGATTGGTCAGTCACTGATCTGAATTTAAAGAAATCTTTATTCATTTTTCATAATGATTGTTAGGGACCAAAGAAACGGGGGTTTTTATTGACCCAAAAAAACATTATAAACCAGGAATCTTTAATCTTATCAAAAAGATACTGACAAAACCCAAATCCCCCCTTTGACTATTTGGCCCAATTGCAGTCCTCAGCCCTCAGCCACACCTTTCGCTGAACCAGGAAGTAACCTCCCAAAACAAAGACAATGATTGAATACAAACAAAGATATGTGTTAACTTTGCTAACATGTCTGCAGATAAACAAAATAATGCCAGGTTTAAAGCTAATAAAGAGTTTACCATTCAAATCAAATGTGTGGTTTTAATTGTTGTTCCGGTTGACTGCGACTGAAATGAAGTCAAACTATGGGAGGTGAGGGTTATTACACTATCCAGTATTTGTGGCTGTGATTTTCTTGGTAGCTCACACACTTCCATCTGAAGGAAATGTGCTTTATAAAGAAGGTGTCTCGCATGGTTGCTTATCTATACTCTATATGTATATATACAGATATCTTATTTCCTCCTCTCTGCTTGCTCTCAGGTCCTTCATTTAAGTCGAGTACCTTGAAAGCTGAGAGGAAGTTGGAGTTTATTCCAACTAACCTGCACATCCAGAGAATGAGAGTACAGGGGGAGTCTGGCTATGGTACGTGACTCTAAGTTTTAATTAATTTAATTGTTTGTACTGTATCTTAATGTCTCCTCTTTATTGCTGTCCTCCCTTCAGACCGGACGTACGATGTTGTGACTATCGGAGCTCCTGCAGCACATCATCAAGGCTTCAAAGGCTGCGGCCTCCGAAAAATGCTGCACAAGCTGGAAGAAGCCAGGAAACAGTGAGTAGAGAAAAACCAACAGTGTCATGGTGGTGTTTGATTTAATGAGTGATTCATTCTTCTGTTTTTCTTTCCCCTTCAATCAGCACTTATGAGGAGGAAAGGTGAGATCATGTGAAGTGTATTGATAGTTTCTCATGTGATTTGTATCATCACTGTGTTTCCACAATTCATCTTATTTGTGTCTTCAACACGCAGCCAAAGCTCTGCTGGCCCGGGCTCTAAAGGAATGACGTACCAGCCTCAGGACGTGGTGAAAGCGAAGGAGCTGATTGGTCAGATTAACACTCTGAAGACACAGGTGTGTTACTACACTGAACGTCTGTCTCGAGCCGCCAAGGAGCGCTCGGCCAACGCTCTGGAGAGAACGCTGGCCATCCTCACAGAGAAGGTAACTCAGAGGATAGATTTTATAGTATTTATGGGAACAAAGCTTCTTCTCTGTTCCATCTCACCCTTTCTCTCTCACTCTGCTTCTGACTTCCTCATCCTTTTGAGTTTTGATCTCAACTCTCATTGCCTGGATAAAAATGACCAGTTCTTTGAAGCTAAAAATACATTTTAATAACATTTTCACGGGCTTATATAATAGATAAAATATGAATGCAGCATCCTCAACACACCTCCACATCACAGGAACACTGTCATCCCATGATAAACTATTTATTTAATTTTAATTAGATTTTTATCCATTTTACAATTTTTTTTAATCTAATTTGGAAGTATGTTTTTTCAGTTCAATTAATAAACTCTTAGTTAAGTCTGTTAGCATTAGTGAACGCACACTGTTTAAAACATGTATTGTCTTAAACGTAATGCACTTTGACATAATCAAGATACCCTGTTGTTTTATGTTAAAAAAATAACATCTCTCTCTCTCTCCTCTCTCTTCTCTCTCTCTCTCTCTCCTCTTCTCCCTCCTCAGACTCGTCAGCTGGTGACCGTGTGTGACTCCAAGCTGCTCTCCTCAGCCATCCTCGCCCTGGCCGCCGCCCGCCCAGAGCCCACTCAGCGCAGCACCCCTTCCCCCTCCTCCTCCTCCCTCTCACCCTCCTCCCGTCCCCCCTCTCGCTCCCCCTCCCCTCGCCACTCGGCCTCCCCGTCCCGCGCCCCCACCTCTCCGTCCCGCCACGCATTTCCTCCCGACGGCAGCGACGGGAGTAGAAACAAGCGCGCCTCCATGTACGCAGATTTACACGAAGATGATTGGGTAGGAGGAAAGTCCAACTGCTTCTTTGATGTCTGTGTTTTTCTCTTGTCTTTATTTATCATTTGTGATTTGTGTGTGTGTGTGTGTGTGTGTGTGTGTGTGTGTGTGTGTGTGTGTGTGTGTGTGTGTGTGTGTGTGTGTGTGTGTGTGTGTGTGTGTGTGTGTGTGTGTGTGTGTGTGTGTGTGTGTGTGTGTGTGTGTGTGTGTGTGTGTGTGTGTGTGTGTGTGTGTGTGTGTGTGTGTGTGTGTGTGTGTGTGTGTGTGTGTGTGTGTGCAGGACAAGGTGTGGCTGAATGTGAATAAGAGCCTGGACTGTGTGATCCAGAGAGTGGACAGCCTGCTGCAGAGAGACAGAATGCAGAGCGACAGCAGCTCCGAGGACGTCTTCGAGCTCGCCAACGAGGAGCCGGGGAAAACCAAGAAAGGTACACACACTCAAACACCCACACAGGCACACACACACAGGCACACACACACAGGCACACACACAGGCACACACACACAGGCACACACACACAGGCACACACACAGGCACACACAGGCACACACACAGGCACACACACAGGCACACACAGGCACACACACATACATTGTGAAGGCAACTTCTTTTGTAAAAAAAATATTGCCACAAACCATCATAAGGTTGTGTTGATTGGCACAGCACTACAGGAAATGGAGAAAGAATTGCTCTAACGAAAAGTGGGATTAGATGGAACATTAATGTGTTTCGTGTCGTGTGTGTTTTTTTTTAAATTATTATTATTTGTTATTTATTTTAACATTTTGTATCTTTCTTTTTGTTATTTTTATTCTTTCTTTTTTATTATTAATGTTATTTTCATTTAAGTATTATTACTTTTTTTTTTCTGTTGGTGAGATGGTATTATAATCCCATCGTTCTGTCCTGTCCTTCATTTGTGTCTCTTGCCTGTACTAAATAATTAAACACACACACACACACACACACACACACACACACACACACACACACACACACACACACACACACACACACACACACACACACACACACACACACACACACACACACACACACACACACACAGTGCTTGTGCATGCATGTGGAGTAATCCTGAGTGTAAAGACAAGGATTTACCACCATCATCCTCTGTCATCCTCCATTATCATCTCCATCCTCACAACCACCACGAAACCATCAACAACCATCATCATCGTCATTCTCTCTGACACACACACAGGTTGATATGAGCTGCTTCAGTGTTGCTCAATGTTTAAAATATAATAGTGTTACAATAAAAGTAGAATTGTGTCCTTAACTAAACAAACGTTCTCTCTCTCTCGTAGAACACAGCCCAGATAAAGAAAAGAAGTCCCCGGGTAAGAGCAATATTCCGGATGTGTTTCACAATGTGTGTACTCTCCCTGTGTGTTTGAGTGTGTTCCCTGCTGTGTCTCAGGAGAGTGGAGCGAGGCTCTGTACCCGCTGCTCTCCACACTCACAGACTGTGCGTCTCTGATGAGCGACAAAGCCAAGAAGGCCATGGTGTTTGTTCTGATGCAGGACAGCGCCCCCACCATCGCCCTGAGCCTCACCATGCAGTACCGCCGCGACGTCGTCTTCTGCCAGACGGTCCGTCAACTTACATCTTCCCCTTTTCCCCTCACTTATACACATGTAGCTTTTGGGAAATGATTTGTCATCACACAGTGTGCATCGTGCCTTACAGTATTTCTACTTTTAAAGTCATAGGTGTGAGTACTTCCTCCACCTCTGTGTTGACTTGTGTGTTTCTTCTGACAGCTGACGGCGCTGATCTGCGGCTTCATCATCAAACTGAGGAACTCTCTCTGTGACTCGGGCTTCCTCAGACAGCTGCACACCATCGGCCTGCTGGTGCAGTACGAGGGCCTGCTCAGCACCTACGGTAACCTGTGTGTGAGGATGTGTGTGAGGATGTGTGTGTGGAGTCATTGTGTGCATGTATGCTTCTTAAGAAATGGACCATCACACAGCAGTAAGAGAGTGCACACCTCCACCACGGTTACAAAATCTTGCAGAAATGGGTTTGGTTTGTTTGTTTTTTATCTTAGTAATGTTATATCTTGAGCTAGATTAGCTTAAAAATAGACATTGTGATAGACAGGCTGTGAATCCGGTCCAAGAAAATAGGGTTTCTTCGCCTAAAATGTGAAGTCATGAGCACTAAACAGAATTAATATTAAGACGTCCTGTGTTTAACTGGCTTCAATGGCAATACATGTAAGGAAGGTAAGGCTGGTTAATGAAAATAGGACATACTTACAAAAATAATTGATAACCTTTTATGGGAAAATGTAATGAAATGAACAAAAACTAATTCAAAAAACCTTTGGGCTCATACAATTTAATTTAGCTTTATCTATGTTAAAGTTTGAGTAAAATTAGTTTACAGTCATGAATACGTCCTTTTTATTTGCCATTCATTAAAATCTATTTTATACATTAAAGTCTTATTTTTATCACATTTCTCAGAATATTATTGAAAAGTTTTAAACATCTGAGGTAAAACTACAGAAGCCAAACCATAACATCTTAGTTGACTTTATGATGTAAATGTTCTTCATGTTTCTTTCTTGTCTCTCAGGTGAGGAGCTGGCCATGTTGGAGGACATGAGCGTGGGAGTGTTGGACCTGAGGAACGTCACCTTCAAAGTCACCCAGGCGACCTCGGCCTTCTCCCCGGACATGATGCCGGTGATCACAGGAAACAGGAACGGCTTCAACGTCAGGGTGCCGTTGCCCGGGGCGATGTTCGACACGTTGCCCCGGGAGATCCAGAACGGGATGCTGCTGCGCGTCCAGCCGGTCCTCTTCAACGTGGGCATCAACGAGCAGCAGACCATGGCCGAGAAGTGAGTCTCTGACGCTGGAGGAGAGGAGGGTGGAGGGGTGGAGGGGTGGAGGGAGTAGGACAGGAAGAAATGAAGAGTCTAAGAGCAACATTTGGATGTATAGGTCAATAGACATTGTGGTATGTTAAGCTTAGGTGTTCATACTCAAATTTCTACTTCAGCGATTTTACCAAATATAAAATGGGAAAGCTCTTTAAAATACTCTCTAAGCATCAGGTTGTATATCATTTGAATAATTGAATAGATTCTGTCTGTAAGGTTTTTTTTATTAAAATAATGAATACAAAATCAATTAAAAAACTTGGCTTATCAATACTGTTTGGTAAATATATATTCCCCAGAAAAATCCAAATATTTTAAACCCAAAATATGAAATAAAATAAATGTGAATGACCAACTATTTAGCTTATTCATAAGGTTGAAATTGGAAAAAAAACAACTTTGTGATCCATTATCTTGAAAACATTTATATATAATATACATAAATGCTATGATATAATTAGATGAATATACAAAAATGCTCATTAAAAAATAAAAACTATTCGCAAATCTGATAGTGTAAATAAGAAAATTAATAAGTAATAAAGTAGTTTCATATTTTGTATTTATGACTTGGAAGCCTTTAAAAAGCATCCGTTTCCTGAATGAGCAGAGAGAGAGAGGAGAGAGGCAGAGAGAGAGAGGAGAGAGGCAGAGAGAGAGAGGAGAGAGGCAGAGAGAGAGGAGAGAGGCAGAGAGAGAGAGGACATAATAAACTCATGTTATACAGTAGGAAAACAAATGATATTTCTCAAGAACACTACTGACTTTGATTGAGACATTTATAAGACACGTGAGATGGTCCTGAAGGATCTGAACTCTAATATCCTGCTTGTGTCCAGGTTTGGAGACACGTCACTACAGGAGGTGATCAACATGGAGAGCATGACGCGCCTCAGCTCCTACTTCGATCAGTTCAAAGAAGTGCTGCCAGAAGACTGTGAGTTACATGAACAACACTTGTATCAGAGGTTAAATGTGTATCTTGTTGTTTTATTGGCTCCCCCGGTGCTCCTCAGGCCTGCCTCGCTCCCGCAGCACCACCAGTGTCCCCGATCTGCTCAAACAGCTGAGCCTGAACGTGAACGCCAAGAAAAACAAGAACGTGGAGATTTTGTGGCAAGCAGCCGAGGTAAACTCACTCTTCATCACTTCTCTGTGTGGTCTTCTTCACATCTGCAGTTTGCCTCATCAATAAGGCCCTGAACCCCCTGGACTCTTGTCCCCTCACACAGACTCTACACTTTACATGATCGTCTTCTCATCTGTCGGCATGCATTACATAAACACATACTGTATCTGTGGGATTATAGCTCTGGACGTTGCATTTCTTCACACTGTAAAACATGTATTGGGCCATTTGCACATCTCTGCAAGAAAGTATTACAACTGCACCATTCTTCATTCAAATATATTGTTTTTTTCATAATTTGATTGCAGTTATCTTCTATTATTATCTAACTTTTATACTTTTGTATTCATCTTACTTGGTTAATGTTTTGCACCAAAGCATACTCCTTGGTCAACTGTGCATTTTCATGCACAAAATAACCAATTCTAAAAAAAAAAAAATTTTATTTTAATTTGGATATTCTAAATATTTTTCTAGTATATTTCATATTATTTATAATTCTTTTCATGGTTTTTTATGTTCTTCTATTCCTCATTCTTGTTTTTTTTTATTTAATTTACATTAACAATATGCAACTTTGCCCATTTCTGCAAAATACTACTATCCTTAACAACTGCACAGCTCTTTCATTTTAATTCAAATATATTATATATATTTAATTGTACGTGTTTGGTTTTTTATTGCACATTTCTTCTATACAGGTTTGATTTGAATTCAGATATATACATATATTTTAAAGTTTTTTGTGTTGACTTTTTCTTCCATATCTATGTTTATGTCCTCTTACGTATGTGTATGTCATGCACCAATACACAACAGCATTTTCCTTGTGTATAAAAACCTGATTCTGCTGTAAAATCTCCTCTCATCTCACTCTCCAAACCCCTGAAGGCGTGCCGGCGTCTGAACGGCGTGCGCTTCACCAGCTGTAAGAGCGCCAAGGACCGCACGGCCATGTCTCTGACCCTGGAGCAGTGCCAGGTCCTGCAGCAGGAGCACGCCCTCGCCCCGCAGGTCTTCTACCAGGCCCTGGACTGTATGCGCAGGTCAGCTGATCATGAAGGTCATAAATATCAATCATGTAACCAAACCCCTGGAGCTCATTGTAAAAAATAAAGAATGCATTGCTTGTGTGTCTCCACAGTGAGGGCTGCAGGAGAGAGAACACCATGAAGAACGTGGGATGTCGTAAATACGCCTTCAACGCTCTGCAGCTCAAGGCCTTCCCCAAACAATACCGCCCTCCAGAGGGGACGTACGGGAAGGTCGAGACCTAATCTGAACTGGAGGAAACCCAAAAGACTGGAGGGGATTACGATGATAGCACCACACAAACAGAAAATACCGAACTGGAACAACAGTCCTTTGTTTTGTGCTTAGTCACTGTTACGATAATAAATGTCCAAGTGCTACTGTAGATTGTTTTCTAGCCGTTCCCCCCCTCCTCCAGTAGTGCTAGAATCACACACTTTTCACGACCACTTCACAGACAGAGACGGTAGAGATGGCTTTCTGTGTCACATTGTAGCCTCTGTGCAGAAAACACTGTGTGCAGACGACCAGTCGTAGCATCAGGAGTACATCGTGTCCGTAGAAAAAAGGTCTGAAATAGTGTCAGTCTTTAGAAAGACGATGAGGGACACGTTTGTTATTTTCCTTTTTTATTTATTTGATCAGATTGTCAGATGGTCAAGGCTGAACCATTTTTGATATTGCCACAAAATTGATTGCAAAGACTAAGACGAACAATGAACATTGGTGCCAAAAAACTATGAAAAGCACATCAACGAGCCACACTTGCACTGGCTGACAGGTCCCTTATTACGGTGAACATGGGCATTGTAGTTTATTTTGAGTAAATGCCACATACACAAAGTTACTGCTGTAAAACTCACAAAATGTGTATTTATCCACCCCTGAAAAGTCCTAAACAAATGTTCACTCCTGCTTGATTAACATTTACGTTATGAACTACAGTGCCCAGCTGTTTGTGGAATTACAGAGCACCCTTAAAAAAGAGTTTAACTATATATCTGTGAGCAGATTTTAAAGATGGGCTTGGAGCTGAGAGACACAGAGAAAATAATGCATTGTTAATTTTGGTCTTTTAATTGGATTTGTGTTGCTGATGCTGTGTAAGATTTTCTCTTATTTGTGGAATATGAAAAGATACACATTTAGGCGAAAGACAACAGCAGTAAAAAAGTGTTGTCTGGAGAAAACAAAATTAGTTAAGCTTTCTTGAAAATGTGTCTTTTAAGAAACAGCTACAATTCTAGTAGTAGTAGCTAGTGTAGCTTTGATTAAAAGATCAGAGCTTTGATCATATTTTTCTGGACCTAAATTGAGCTGCAGAATGACTGTAGGCGTAAAGAAGTCAAAGCACTCATTTGATTCATTACAGAGCTTTTAGCCTGCTGTCTATTTCTATCGCACTGTCTCTCCTTTTTCTCGTATATAACATCACTTTCTAAATCAAGCACATACCCGACCCCACAGTGTGGCATTTGTATAATGATGTCTCAAGCTAATGTGATTTCTCTTCTGATGCTACACTGGAAGCAGTGAGGGTTTACAAATCGTGGTGCGTCACATTACTCTATAAACATATCGACGGATATTTAGGACATTTTGAAATGTATATGCAGCACTATGGTGGTTTGATAGCCATTGAAACTTGAGTTGTTATTGTTTACAAAGCTTGTGTTGAATTATGCAGAATGAAAATTGGATAAAAACCACGTTTATTTAACCTGCATGAAGATGATTTGAAAAACTGCTTTTTACTATTGCAATTGTATACTGTTGCAATGTAAGAGTTTGAGCACTTGATACATGTTTTAAGACTGAAATAATGCATATTGCATTTTTCTCCCAACATCAACAACACCTCTTCTGTTGTACCAGCGCTATTGTACCTTATTGTACAAAACCTACAGAGACAGTGGATTTTATTTTGAATATGTTATTTTGCTTACATGTATTTATGTTGATACTGTATGGCTGTTGTTGCCAAATGCTGTTATAGTTTTATCCATTGTTAATGAGTAAGTTAGGACCTTGTGATCCGTTGTACACGCACACAGGCTGGAGGGGGGGGGGGGGTAAAGATGCTTGCACCCCCACAGAGGTATGAAAAGAAACTGGATAATGAATAAAGGCTTGCCAATGCCAAGTGAGTGTATCTATAAATTAAATGACCTTTGTGAATTGAGCAGCAAATATTTCATCATCTAACATTTTGTCTCATAGAGAAGCATCTTCAAAAAGTAGCTGCACAGTGATATGTTTGAAATCTGTCAGAATAAATATCTCTATATTTATTTTTGTCTTATCTATGAATGAATTTGAGGAATTAACGGTAGGTGTCATAAAATTCCACAAAAATCCCTTTACTTCTTTTTGGAAATAATCATTCAGTCCAGTGTTACCCACGGAAGTGCTACCTAAATCACTTCATACATCGATGGTGTCCTGTTGGTTATACTACAACACTTATTTTGAAAATAATAGGCTATTGCATAATTGTAGTGAATGTTTCTTGTGGAAAATAATAAATGACTAGCCTGTTGTTAATGCAGTGCTACCAAAAGCACTTTACACCTCATGGTCTACTACTGGTTATTATAATACCTAACACTTATTGTGAAGAGTGGTTTTTTGTGACCAGCATTTTATTATGTTTTCACTTGTTGACTCAAACATGCAGAACGTAAATAGAGACAAAATAAATAAGGACGGATGCCCTATGAGTCCTACTCTTTCAGAATAATAATAATACAAAACTGCATTATTTGAAGTCGCTGGATCAAATGACCCATGCTTTTTGAGAATATTCCCAGCCTTCCAGGGATTTATTTGTTCCTACGTATTATTTGGTAGCAAATTTTCCCACAAGAAAAAATCACCAAAATGATGTAAAAGTATATCATTTTCAAAATTAGTATTGTAGTATTTAGGGATGTGAAGTGGTTTGGTAGCACTTCTCTGTAAAACCACAACAAACGTGTGTTCCCCTTTAAAAGCATTACCGGAAATGTCGTCATTATAGTAGATGTCCTGTTTGTTAAAGAGGAATGACTTCTTCTGTAAAACAAATGTCCAGATTGGAAATGAAGATGCTTACTCTGTGACCCCATTTCTACTGTTAATTATACATTTACTACATTCCTGTTTATATTGTTGTGTGTATGTGTTGTATTTAATACATGTCTGTTTACATTACGGGTAATCATTTGCAATACTTTCTACCTACATTTAATTTTTTCTGTATTTTATTCATGTTAATGTATAAGCCCTATATTTTAAATTGCATCATTCTATTTATTAGATTTGTATGCTTTTACTTGCCTACTTTTCTACACGTTGTTCTCATAACATCATACAGTGTTTGAACAGTCTGCTCTTAATCCCGGTGCAGTTTTTGGTGTCAGAGTGAGACCTCTCTCCATGTGTCTCCTCTCCGTCTCAATCTGTCTGCATGGCGCTGATTATCAGAACTGTTGTAAAACCATTTCACAGATTCTGCAGCAGGTGAGAGACGAGGCTTTCACACTTTAAAGTTTAAACACTGGAGAGATGTTTGAGCAACTTCACACAGCTTTGCTTCCTTTCATATATTTCTTTCAGATAAATCGTGTTAGCTTGTTGTGTTTCAGTTCACTGTATAAATCAGAAACGCGTGAAAGACATTCTCAGACTCGTTAAAGCAGAAATCACAGACATGTGATTACAGTATTTAAACTCTCACATGATGAGATGTGGTGTGTAATTAAGTACATTAACCCAAATATTCTATTCAAGTACAAATGTGAGGTACTTTTACTTGTATTTGTTCTTGCAAATATTAATAAGACAACATATAAATCAACTAATACATATTTAAACATTTTACCATCTGCAACACTAATGTCATGCAACATACTGTATTTCTGATTCTTAAATAGGCAAATCATCTCTTCATGATGAGTAGGCAACTTTTCCTTTTGGAAGTTTAAATCTACTAAAGTAAAATGTTCAGGACTGTCTGTATATGGGGTATTGTAAATACTGTGGCATAAATACACTTTCAATATGTTTTGCATGTGTGTTAATTCCAACTCTGATAATAGATACATTTTTTCACTGAATGATTAATCAGAGGCTGATTTATCATTAACTTGTGCTTGCATAACTCCTCCCATTCAGTCCACTGTTCTCCATTCAGTCTCTGACCCTCTTCTCGCTGCTCAAAGGTTGTTTGCAGCTGACCGGCGGTGGTTCCACTCTCTGAGAGGAAGTGAAGCAGCCGGAAAACACTACTGTTCATCTTTCTCACACTCAGCTACAGGTAGGAGTCGTCTTGTTAAAAATGTACCTTTGTTTTATAAGTTAACTAAAGGGGCCCTTGTATGCTCATTTTCAGGTTCATATTTGTATTTTCTGCCTCTACTGTGACATGTCTCCATGCTTTAATGTTCAAAAAGCTCTTTATTTTTCTCATACTGCCTGTGCTGCAGCACCTCTTTTCACCCTCTGTCTGAAACCAGAGCCCAGTCTGCTCTGATTGCTTAGCTGGCTGGCTCTGTTATGATTGGTCAACCGCTTAGAGATGTCCCGCCCCTTAGGCTATCACGTACAATGTGTTGTAGCACGAGCCAATAGAAGCGCAAGTGTTACATAGTGATGTCACAATGTTCCCGGAAGTAAACAAAGGAGTCCAATGGAGGTGTTACAGGCAGGGGGAGGGGGTAGGATTTTAGCCTTTGCAGACCATTTACTTGCACAAAAACCTATACAACACTAAACAGTAAAGGAAAATCCCCCCCAAAGCATAATAGGGCCTCTAAATTAAACAACCAGAAATGTTACTGAAACATTGATATAGTGAAAACATTATCTGCAGTTTACTCATGTTCTAGAGGAGTCGTAGTGTAACAGAGCAGCTATGTTTTTGTTGTCATTTGACTGAAGTGTTTGCTCCTCAGGCTCCACGATGAGTAAGAAGCTGCTCCTGGATGTGGACTGTGGGGTGGACGACGCTCAGGCCATCATGTTGGCGCTGGCCGCCCCCAACGTGGAGGTCCTGGGGGTCACCTGTGTCCATGGAAACACCACGGTGGAGAATGTGTGTAAGAACACACTGCGAGTTCTGCAAGCATGCAATAAACTCGAGGTGGGTGCAGCACTGCTTTCTATACTGTGCAGGTATTTTATGATCTTGACACGGTAAACTGGGGAATATTGAACAGGGGTTTCCAGACCATCGTAAATGTGTGAGAGGAAATTACGTGTGTCATGTGTGCTGTTTATAAAAGTGACCGACAATGAGTTGTGGTTCCTCAAGCAACACGACCAGAGGCAGGAACTGGACCAATGTACACAAGCAGTATGAAGACAGTTAACTTCAGTGGAAAAGTTTCAAGGCTAGGCAACTTCATTTGTATAGTACATTCGTTACACAACGGAAATTGAATAGGGTCAAATTACATTGAAATACAGCAAATGTAAAAGATTTACAAACATAAAAGTGCAGGAAAGTTCTCTGGTTGTGGCTATGTGATTTGAAAAGATATAAAATGAAACATCTGACAGAATATTATTATTATATTAAACACAATTAATTATACAGGAAAGCTCCTTTTAAAACTATTTTTTCATTTTTCTCATCGTGTAAATCATCATATCTTTTACATTATAATAACAAACTGATTGAAAGACATGTAACAGCTATAATATTTCATTGTGGGTTCTTCTTGTCATGAGACAGATTCCAGTGTTTAAAGGAGCAGCGAAGCCGATCCTGGAGAACAGCCTGAGTGCCGGACACTTCCACGGAGAGGACGGGCTGGGCGACGCTCCGGACCCCGACGCCCCGGGACTGGACCGTCTGCAGGAGGAGGGCGCCGTGTCCGCCATGATCCGGATCATCAACCAGAACCCAGGACAGGTGAGGTGTGTGTGTGTGTGTGTGTGTGTGTGTGTGTGTGTGTGTGTGTGTGTGTGTGTGTGTGTGTGTGTGTGTGTGTGTGTGTGTGTGTGTGTGTGTGTGTGTGTGTGTGTGTGTGTGTGTGTGTGTGTGTGTGTGTGTGTGTGTGTGTGTGTGTGTGTGTGTGTGTGTGTGTGTGTGTGTGTGTGTGTGTGTGTGTGTGTGTGTGTGTGTGTGTGTGTGTGTGTGTGTGTGTGTGTGTGTGTGTGTGTGTGTGTGTGTGTGTGTGTGTGTGTGTGTTCGTGTGTTCGTTCATGTAATATTTGAGCAACAATTAGTCGATGGACAGAGAATGAATCCCCAACTTTTTGGATAATTTATTAATCATTTTTATATATATCATGCAAGTGTTGCAGAAAGATGCTGTTTTCAGCCTTTCATACAATATATGTTGATGTCCTGATTCTCTCTGTTTTATATCATATTCAACTGAATGTCTTTGAAATAAAGAAAAAGCTTTGGAGTTTAAGAACGTGGGATGGACAGGTTTCACAATTTTCTGACATTTTATAGACCCAACAATAATGACAAATATATTACGTGTGTTATGTGTGAATGTGTGTTTTGTTTGTGTGTGTGCATCTGTGAGGTCTTAATGGTGTGTGTTTATTCCCCCCCAGGTGTCTCTGGTTGCCACGGCTCCCCTCACTAACCTGGCTCTGGCTGTGAGGCTGGATCCATCTCTGCCCAGTAAACTCAAAGCGCTCTACATCATGGGAGGCAACACTGAATGTCAGTCAAATCATTCACTAGTTTGTTCACACTGGTTGGTGGTAGTACATATGACAATGGGATGGCATATTAGGAACATTGTAGATAAAAAAACAACAATAATTACACAGCTGAGGGGTTGAGCAGAGGACAACAAATCCCTGAGATTAAAAGGTTACATCTTTCAGTAAAAACTCAGATTATAAAATCCTTAATAAGCAAAATAAACATACACATTCTCTATCAAATTAACACATTTAAGAGAAAATAATTGTGCTTAATTATGTTAAGGAACTACATTGTTTCACAAAGTTAGATTGACGTCATTACAGTAAAGAAGTGCCCAGTTGACAGGAAATAAATTGACGACTTTAATCCTGGAAATTCTGAGTTTTTTTGGAGAATATTACCTACTTGTTCTTTTATTTTATAATCGTTCTAATCTGCCTTTGTATGATCATGTAATGGTGTACTTCAGTGTGTAATCTGTGTGTTTCTCCACAGCTCGAGGAAACACTACAGTGTGTGCCGAGTTTAATTTTGCTGCTGATCCAGAAGCTGCGTACATCGTTCTGAACGACTACCACTGTCCCCTCTACCTGGCCTGCTGGGAGTTCACCTGCTACAACAAGCTGTCCTGGGTCAGGCTTCCTCTTACACATAGTCACAAATAATTTCTACTACAAAAGCACATAACCTTTCTAAAAAGTTAAAAGGAAAATACGGCAACACTGTTGATAGTAAATTAGCTGAATGATAGTAAATGCTATATATTGACCTAAATCTGTCCATAGAGCAATTCAGTCTGTGCGTACATCTACCAGCATGCATTGCGCAAAAGCCTCTGAATCCTGGAGACCTTGCGAGCCATAACCTTTTGCATTTCTTCAGCCAGACACTAGAATAAATATGGCTGAATATCAGAGAAAGCCAGCACACTGTTAAGAGTATCCTCGTCAATAACATCCTCTGCACTCATATCTTAAGATGCCATGGACACAGTTCGCAATACAAGCAAAGAGATCAAGGACAAATAAAGCACTTTTTGAACATTAAAGCATGTAAACATGTCACAAAATATATACTATGGACCTGAAAATGAGCATAATAGGCCCCCTTTAATGTATTAATGAACTCATCAGGGAATCGTTGTTGCTCTGTTTATATTTCTCCTTGTCTTGACAGGAGTTTTGTGACGCCTGGCTGGCGCAGGACACCGATAAAGCTCGCTTCATGGCCCGGATCTTCCGCCACAGCATCGAGGCGTCTCAAAGCGAGCGCCTGCAGAAGGAGTTTGTCGCCGGTACAGGTTTCGTTTCCTGTGACTCGTACGCCATGGCAGCCGCCGTGGACGACTCTTTCATCACAGAGAGCGACCATTACCCGGTGAGCGTGGAGCTGACGGGAACACACACCAGAGGCATGATGATAATGGACACCGTGGGCTTCCTGAAGAAGGAGCGCAAGGCTTTTATCATGAAGAAGGTGGATATGGAGAAGTTCAAGCAGATGATGATAGCTGCTTTAAAATAACAGCTTTAAACACTCTACGTTAATGACAAGACGTCACTTTGTCCGTCCACACATTTTGGCTAATTTCTCTATTTGTGTTTTTAGTAATAAGGCAATATATTGTATTTAAACTTCTGCTACTAACTACAAACTGTGACTTTGCTTTGTCTTTAGCAGGAAGGATGTAATACTAATTTTGTACCATGCAATTTTAACGCTTAAGATTTACTAGTAGGGCTTAAAACGTTTTACAAATATATACAATTGTGATTATTTTGACCGATATTCCAATAATATTATAGGAATGATATCCTAATTTTCATTGAAAATAAACAAAAATAAATATGGTTTGAATTTTGCAGCGGTCTGTACAGAATAATTAGTTTATTGTGTCTGTAGAATATGACGTGTAAACCAAGACATCTTTGAAGCACTACAGTATTGAAAAATATATTTTGATACACATTTCCCTCGATCAATTATTGGCTAAAGTGCGATTTCTGTTACATTTCCATGAGTTGTTCAGTCCACTTTCTACCTCAATTGTATGACAGTGTTTTCATAATGCATATACATGGTATGTCAGAAGATGTTTGATAACAACACATCATTACAATTTGAATAAGAACTCTTTATTTTGTACTATTTCTTTAATTACATCAACTCGTAGCACAAACACCACACTCAATCATTCAAAAAAAGCTCCCGTGTTATTCAGCGCTTCATGTTGCTTGTGTCAGATTAACGTTAGGTAGACCTTTACTACCCACTTTTTTTTGACACATTTCAGATGAGGTTGCACATCCTCAGACTAGTGAGCCGCGCTGATGAATGATTTAATAAATACAAGTATTTACAGATGTCCAGGGTCCAGTCCTCAATATCCTTTCCTTCCTCTGAACCGCGACCGTGTGTCAATCTGTAAAAAGAAAAGACAGAATTTAATTGAATCATTCTCTGTTTTGGATATAATATAATAATATGATTTATGTCTCGTTCTGCTTCTGACCACTTTGGGAACACACAGCTAGCAGTCACAGCAGGAAAGAGGAAGGAAAACATTCCCTCTACTCCTTATTCTTCCCCTTTCTTTCACTTTGTAGTTTCACAAGTGCTTTGATGTCATTACCGATGACTTACCATAGACCTCTTGCACTCGAAGAAGGACGTCTGCAGGGCTCTGCAGTGGCCTTCCTTCAGACACTCACTGGGCATCTTCCCCTCCTGACAAAATCAGAAACCAGTTAGAATACACTGGACCCTCCCATGAGCAAAACATGCATTCCCTCCCACAAATGCAGTATTTGATCTCGTTGCACTAACTTCCTCAGTTGGAAATGTTGTTTTATCTTAGTTAGGGACGACATTTGAGGATTGTTGGTATCACAGAGACATATTTCCTATCTACACTTAGTGAAACAATCCTTTTTGATCTCTGGATAGGATAATTTAGCTATTATAGAAACATCATTAAGGGATTTGACTAAAAAGTATGACATTTCCCTGCAAAATGTAGTGGATTAGAAGTATAAAGTAGCAAGTAAAGTACAAATATGTAAAAAGTACTTGAGTAAAATTACCTCAGAATGATTGTCAACCACTGGTTCATTAAGATAACTGGTATTATCTAGGTTTATTATTATGTTTTATAATTATGATGTATTTCCTAATGTTGAGTATATGTCTGAATGTTTGAATATTAAGTTCCGGATGTACAAAAATCGGGTAAAGTTATTAATAGGGTGACGGTTACATATTATACTGCCTATGGCCGGGTTAGGGGTCGGGCTGCTCAATTAATCGTATTTTAATCGCAATTACGATTATGGTTTGCAACGATTACGAAAACAACGTAGGCCTAATCGAAATAAAACGATTATTCTTTTATTATTATTATTACTTTATTGGTTTTTCAGTTTAAATTATACTTAAAGTTCAGGGTAATCAACTGTTAAAAACCTACTGTTAAAAAAAAATGTCTCCAATAAATTGATGTTTTCAAAGTAAATGGATAATCGTTTATAATAATCGTGATATCAATTATTGACCCAAATAATCGAGATTATGATTATTGCCATAATCGAGCAGCCCTAGTTAGGGGGGAAATAAATACGTTTTCCATGGGACTTTGATAAAGCAAATTATTTAAGGGTTATCTTATCTGTTAACCTTTAACTAAGTAATTACAACACGTTGAACTTGAATGTTTGTATCTCTAGAGGACATTTTCCTACCTTCACCACGCAGTCGTGCTGCATCAGGCAGGCCTTGAAGTCCTCTCGGACGCCGGAGCAGGCCCGGCCGTCCTCCTCTTTTTCGTCGTAGTACTTCGGCATGGTGCAGACTCCACTTTAACACCAGTTATTCCTTTCATACATTCACAACTACAACAACGTGCTAACAGTGACACAACCAATGTTATGGAAGCTCTCAGCCACCATGTTTCTGAAAGTGCATGACGGGTAAACGGAAGTACGTCGCGCTGAGAATTGCATGCTGGGAAGGTTTGTAGTTTTTTTTTTACAGATCAATAATTCGTGTGTAAATGTTAATGTTAAACACCTTCCACAAATGTAAAAAAAAAGTGTAAACACACAGAAATATAAACAAATATGTGCACATACAGAAAGAAATTCCACACATAAAAATGAAATCCGTGAATACTCAAATTAATTTACAAATACACAAAGAACATTTGTAAATATATATTCAACATACAGATAATTGATCTGTTCAAACTGTTTATATATACAGTCTATGGTTCAAACACATTTGACCTCGATAGTTGTTTTATAAACATTTTGCAGACCAATCCTGATCCATGTGTGGAAAAACTACATCAAATAAGCTTTGTGGTTATATTTGCAATAGATTTACTTTCCCTTTTTCTTTACAGCTGTTCTGGAATCTGGTGATACCGATGGCATGAGAAATGCACGTGGAACAACATAACACAGAAAAAGAATGGCCATGACTTCCAACAACTTTTATCTTTTATTTCAAAGATGTCCATGAAAAATGATGTCAAACATCAGCGGCAGGCATACACATGTACATGATGAAGGCACATGAACTGATGGGGGTGTGGGTTTGTTTTTAATCAAGGGGAAGAGTTCCTTTCATTGTTATTTCTCATGTCCACTTTAAACAATTAAAGTAAGGGGGGTCATAAGGAGATTAATGAGCGTTTATGCTGCTTTCATGCATTCAGTCTGTGGGTCCAGGACAAGAGCGGAAAGCAAGTCCTGTTATTAGTACTGAAAATGACTTCACACTTTTAAAATCATGTCCACCATTCAGCTCTCATCTTCTCACAATTACAAAAAAAAGACTGATGAAGAGGTGGCTGAGACAAGAAATAATAATCATGCACATGAACAGCATGACTAGGAAAAAACAATTCCACTAAAAGGCACTTCACTTTCCCCTTCGATAAACCACTAACATGTCAAATGAGTGAAATTCATCCACTCATAATATTGGCCACACACACACACAAACACAAAACATGTCGACTGAATTTCAATAAACTATGAAATGAGGCATAACAGAGAGTGAGGGAAATAAAGAGAGATAATGCTCATTGCTTTTTATATATATTTACAATCAGTGAAAGAACTACACAACCTCAGTCAAATCTTACAACAAAAGGCGCAATCATCAGTAGTCATAATATTCTGTCCAATCAAAAAACAGATACTTGATTGAACAAAATAGTTTGTCATATAGATTTGGAGGAATCAGTGAAATGAACTAAGGGAAGATGGGACATTTAAGTACAATGGTGAAAAGTGTGATGGCAACAAAAAAAGTGAAAAAAGCAGTGCAAATCACGCTGTTTCAGAACAAACACCCCCCTTTTTTAACCGCTTTCACTCAGATGTTGATCTAAACATCCAGTAACTTATTTGACTGTGTATATTATTTTAAAAATATTAGTATATCCAGCAATCAAAGTGTAGGCAAGAGTGAGAGATTGGAATAATGTTGCTGAGACAATTTCAAGGGACCTGGATTTAAGGCACAATTTTTTTTCTAATTTTGACCCACAACTTCTTCAACAGAATCTATTCTCAACTCTCTTACCATTCAGTCTTTAAGAAGTGAAATTAAATTCAAACGTTTCGCTTCAAGTGAAAAGAACTGACCCGAGCACCTGCAGACAAAAGTTTGCAAGTAGCTGCAATAATGAAAGAAAATGTATAATAGCAATTTAGGCAACAAACACAACAGGACACAAATAAAAACAGACTCTGAACTACCATAAACATCTCTCAATAGAATAAAAATATATTTTACCTCTTGTACAAATTAAAGATTTATTTCAAATAAATTAAGTCACCTTCATAGATCGTCATAGCTCTATAATAATATATCAATATATTCCTTCGGGAAAATGACGCCAAGGCAATGTCTGATTGGTTTACTGTAAATGGACGCTGAGGTCACATGGCCCGTCAGACAGGAGCTGAGATATGGTGTCATGGAACTTATTCTCTCAACGTATCGGGGTACCTCAGAAAGTGGCCTACAGTTTAGTCAAAGTTGTTACTGACTGGCTACAGGCAGGATTTTGGAACAAGCTCGTCCTGAGTGTGTGTTTCAGGACAAGTGGAGTATTTGAAGTGTGTCGGACAATACTCTGGGAGCGAGGGAAACATTGTTTGGGCTGGTGTTAATCTGGAGCTCCGTCATCTCTGTCGGGAACAGAGCGACTGGCCGTTAGCGATGACAACATTCTCCATCATCGAGGGCTGTTTTTGCTGAGGCGTTAGTGACAGTGCAATGCCCCAGCTGGCCCGAAGGTGGCAGCATTGAGTCACAGGAGGAGGAGGGTTTGGCAGCATCACACCACCGCTTCTCCCCAGATGTGATGATTTGTCCTCGTTTGTCCTTTTTTTCTGATTGGGTTCAAAGCCGCTGAGCAACACAGAGACTTTGAGAGCCGGAGCAGAATGCCTTCACGCACTCCGCCGCTGTTCTTCAGGACAGTAGTATTCACATTCTCAAGAAATGAATTAAGAGCACAAGAGTGAGGGAGAGATGCAGAGAGAAATGGAGGAATCGATCGACGGGAAGCGAAAAACAAAACAAACGGACGAAGATCAGGGTACAGGGAGGCGGCGCTCCTCAGACAGCGGGCTCGGATGACTTCACTGCTGGTTGCTAGGCGCCAGAGGCCCTGCGTAAGCAATCGAGGAGAGTCTGGTCCCCCGGGGGGGCCGTGATTCATGATCCAGAGTCAGCCTGCCATCCTCTTTATATGTATCTGCAGGAGAGCGTTACATGTGTTATTAGTTGAAAACATTGAGGCAGAATGCATCTTGAGAAAGTGGTGTTAAATGTGATTTGACAGGAGAGGAACAGGTGTGTGTTTGGCTCACTTCACTGAGGATGGCCCACACTGCCGAGTCTTTGATGACCGAGAGCCGCAGAGCGATGATGGGATTGAAAGAAGGATCCACGACTCCCTCTGCCACACCCTTCTCAAACTGACCTGTGGGTTCAAGCAGACACAAAGACAATATTAGGGACAGGAGAGCCCAGTGCTAATGATTAACACTGGGTGCTGAAGTGAGAGGGAAACATTAACTGGCTCACTGGAAGAATATTAACTTCATGTTTCGGCACATGGCCTTAATCACCTCACCTGAATACCCAGTCACTGACTTATGCACTTAAAGGGGACCTATCATGCAAAATGCACTTTTGTACGTCTTTTATACATGAATATGTGTCCCCGGTGTTCCAGGGAACTCACCAAGTGTCAGAAAACACAACCCTCTCTATTTTCCTCCATACCCAAATCTCTAAAAAAGGGGCTGCAACGGATCTGATAAAAACTGATCCAGATTTGAACACTGTCCTGACGTCAGGACGGTTACGGCTATTGGGCCAACTCCACCAATCAGGAGGAGACAGCCACGGCCATTGCCGTTCGAAAGCGCTGGAGACGCTGTAGTACATATGCCAGGCCAGTAGATGGTGCTGTTCTCACTGAATCAGCCCTTGCAAAAACAGAGCTAACATTTTTCAAATTGAGCGAAATGAGGCATGGCTAAAATGCATGATCTGTTTGGTATTTTGAAAAAAAAAAAGTATAAATATGCCTTATATAGGTATGGTCCTACACTATATTATTCAAATATAGCATGATAGGTCCACTTTAAGTTGTATTTACTTATCTGTATTAATAAAACAGCTATATTTCCCCTGGTGTACTTACACTTATTTATATACGTTTTAAAATAGTCTATACAGTAGTTTGTTCATTAATCTGTCTATAGTGTTTATATTAAACTGTCTATGTTTATACCTGTTCTATAGTGAATTCAATGTATATACCACTGTTTATAGTGTATATTCTGCTACATACTGTTCATACTCTATTTACTTAAACATTTTATATCTGTCTTAGATTATACTATGAATTACACTGCACTTCACTGCTTTTTCCCCCCGCACATAGCAATTTTGTTGTATCAGTTTGTGTACTCTGCAATGACAATACATTTTAATCTAATCAAATGTTTTAATTGTATTGTTATTTTATTCTGTTTCTGACATTCGTTATTATTTATTCTTATTGATCCTTGTGTGAACTCTTACCTGTCCTATCCTTTGTTCTAAATGTTTGCCTGTTGCTGCTTTAATACCCGAGTTCCCCTACAGGGATCAATTCATTTATCTAAATCACATCCACAAGGAACATTTAAACGAAAAAGGTATGAAAGTAGAATCTTATTAGAATATTGTCAGCAAAAATATAAAGACTTAAAACGACTCCAGGAAGAGCAGAAAAACGTTGGAAGTTAGGAAAAATGGAAAAAGGCCGTGACGGAGAAAACATAAACATTTTTGAAGACTTTCTATCAATGTAGTCATCATCAGTGTGAGTGTGTAATCTGATCAGACTCACCGATCCTGTAAAAGCGGTCTTCAGTTCGCTTGTACTTTTCTTTGGCCTGAAGTCCTGGTACCTAACATGTAGAGCACAGTCAAATAAATGAGAGACACAAACAACTTTTTTAATGATTTCTCATTTACGCAGCACTTTAAACGGATGCTAACATGTGAGCCTGCACAGGGAGTGTGAACCTCAGCGTCAGGATGTATCGCTTCGGGCGCAGCAACGATTCTGTCATGCTCACATTGCTGTCAATAATCAATATGCTACGTGCCTAAGAGCAACCACTCAATGTAATTAAATCAAAACTGTTAGCACATCACACCAGAAGGGTGACAGTGTGTGTGTGTGTGTGTATGTGTGTGTGTGTGTGTGTGTGTTCCTACCGAAACAGGCAGTATTTCCACGGTGGTGTTCTCGATTTTGTCACCCGGGTGCTCTTGGTTGCCACTGCGGAACAGGAACCTGCCAATCAGATCAAACATTAGTTTTAATATTTACATTCATAGAAAAGCATTCTTGCACATTTCCCCTCGTGGTAGTTCATCAAGACACTTGTGGATGGTTAATTAGGAAAATTGTGTTCATGAAATAAATTGTTGTGTAAGTGCACTTCTTTCATTTAATCGAGGGTTAACTGTCAGTCGGATATATTTTCAATGCGTTTGGTTCTTAGATCTCATATGCAGGTCATAGCTACAGGTTTTGAACATTAATGATTGCATTGCCTTTTTAGCCAGCTTAGGAATCTCAATAGATTTCGGAGGATGATTTGAATTCAAGAAGCGTGGGCACAGATTGAAACGTGAGCTTCACTTAAGAAAGGTTGGAGGATTCAAGGAAGAAAAGGACGATCATGCTTTCCTTACTTTACCTGAAACAAGGCCGATTTCAGTTTGAGTTTTAACTTGTAGAAAACAAGGTTGCTACACATTTTGGTCAATTGATTTCCATGACTTATAGTAACAGTTTCCTTACCAGACATTCTGTGAAGGTATATAGTATCAATGATAAAGTTAGTGTTCAATCAGCCAGCAATCAGACACAGACACTATAACTGATATTTATGCTTATGGAGAAATAAGTGTTGTACATGTGCTGTGTCCTGCTTCTGCCCGTTGGGATATAATTGAAATAACAGAACAATAAAAACATATAGTTCCAGAACATTTTTACTGAATCAATAACTTTCCAGAACAGTTTGGTTGAATTACATAACCTTTTTCAGTTTTTTCCCGACCCTATGAACGCTTTAAATTGTTAGCAGATAGTAGGAGGCAGAGAAAGTATGTCGGATCATAAAGAACGCAAAGCAGTCTGTATCTCTCGGCCAACTGCTGATCAGATGTTTTCTAATCAGCAGAGCAAAAAGAGTCTGAGTCGGTATTATTGCTGTCATTCAAAAGCACACAAAACACTCTGAGTCAGAGAGAGAAAGACGAGGCGGCCTTTTCTCGCTCACAGCCACTTAGTAGCCGATTGATCGACAGTCTCGTGGTCCAAACATTATCTTTACGAGTGCAATGAATTCACTCATCACCATAAAATGAATCTCCACATGACCAAATCTGAACATCCCCTTTCCGCTGCTGTGACGTTTTTCGCAATCAGATCTCTTTATATTCCCTGTCTTTCTCCCACCTTCTCCACGGCTCCACAGGGAGTAGGAGGCTGACCCGAGGAAGCTTATTTTAGAGCACTCTCATTAGCTCAGCCGGATCCCTGAAGAGACACACTCTCACACACACACACACACACAGTGAAGCTCAACCTGAAGCACTAAATGGCAGGAGGCAGAGGAAAGCGAGAAGACAGATTTCTGCATGTGCTTTCATTGCCAACATTATTATAATACATGTATGCTAATCATATTATTTCAACAGATGACACTCAGATAAAGCCCTTTATACATACTTCTCTATGCTAACAGGTCGGTCAAATTTGAAGAGGATGTAGTCTCCTGCTTTCGGAGTGATGGACCAGAAGAAGTCCTCTCCCAGGTACGTCTTCTCCAGCGTGTGACCCTGGTACACCTGTGTGACACATGACATGTTTCGTCCCACCCTAATCACTGATTGTAAAGCTGAGAGACATTGTGTTCAATTAATCATTAATATTTGTATGAACTAGGCTGAAGCTTTATTACAGAGACTTCCTTATTTTAAGATCCAATCTACCGCTGATAACAAAGGTGATCAGGTTTAGGACCTGATTTGGAAATAGTAATCATAGATAGTCATTGTTTCTATCCTTACAACTAAGATATAAAAAGGGGTTTACATAAGCATCCTACATTTTAGATAAACTCACCTAATTTTGGACACATTTATTTTATTTAACCAACTAAATGCTGACCGGTGGAATTGAATCACAGAGAGGATTAAAGCAGGCACAAAGGATACGGTTTGATGATGAAACCCTCATTATCAGATGCAGGCTATCCCTTCAATGATGCTACAGACACGTGTAACTCATCTGACTTTCAGCTAAGTGCCTTGTTTTTGCTTAATTTTAAGTGTGTTTTCATGTATGTTTAAATTACACAAACATTGGTTATAAAGTATTTTAGCTCGGAGAGATGTGAAAGGTAGCATTGGTTACTTTGTAACAGACATTAAAGCTGATGTCGGATTGATTATTTTTATGTTTTAAGCTGAGATAAGATTGAATCACAGGATCAAAGTAAGATAGTTTTTTAAGAGCAAATAGGGGATTATTCCTATCTTAACTTCAGACTTTCAAGACAGGTAGGTTTCTATAAAACAGCCTCAGAAAACTATAAAGTAAAGTCAGAGACCCTGCAATGATACCTTCACTGAAGTGGAAACCTCCGCTGGGGGGTTGACGTGCATCTTGTGGAGCAGAGGCTTCAGGAAATCCTTGTCCTGTAGACACATATAGATGGGATATTCTTTTTATTTTTTTTATTTATTCTACTAATTCATCCAAAAAAGAAAAAAGTATAATTCATACACACAAAGATAAACAAAATTAGTAGAAGAGGGCTGAAGCATAGCTTATAGGAAGTAGCCCTCCCGTGAATCATCCGAATAAAACATTGGCATTATTGCGTCAAAAACGTATAGAAATTAAGGAGTACAAAGAAATAAAGAAAAACTAGGGAAAAAATAAATTGAAGTTAGGGAAAAATAAATAAATGCATATATATATATACATATATATATGAAAACTAGATATAGGGTCATTTTCTGCACATGTCAATAGCAGTTGACTATCTTTTTTGAAAAGGAAAATACTATATATAAAAATATATATATGTACACATGTACTTGGCAAATAAATAATAATAATATATGCATATAAACATTGTGAACACTTATTTTCAAGTGACTTTTTTTACATTCATATGTTCACACATACACAAAATATACATAAGCACTATATGTTCAGGTGTATAAGTACACAAATGCACTCATATACACCAATACAAATATTACAAGGCAATTTCCAGGGCTGAAATAATAATTCAACCGCATAACGATGAAAATAAATAAGAGGTAAAAAATAAATAAAAAGTAATGTAAACAATATTAAAGGTAGGGTAGGTAATTTTGGAGAAACCAGCTCGAGTGCGCTAGAATTTGAAAATACACAGCCGGAAAAAATCTGCCACTTCCTTACAGAGCCCCTCCTCCAACACACACGAATGCGCACATAACCAATGAGGGCATGAGATAAGTTTGTGCACGAGATGGAAGGCTGACAGGCAGGTAGGCCATCCAGTTATTTTAGCCGGGCCGGCTAAGATGATTGGTCGTGCTTTTTACAGTACTACGGCTTCCACAGATTACATTTTTTTATGGATTTTTTGTCAAAGCACTTAAGATATTCATTGCTTTCGGGATGTTAAGAGCATTCCATGGAATATAACAAAAAGTGTATCTCGAGCCGGTTTCTCAAACTTACCTACCCCACCTTTAAATAAATAAACAAACTGAGAAGTTATTATTTAAAAAAAAAAAAATTGATTCTGGGAATACCCAATATTTGTTAGCTGGAGTAATCTGCAAATACACCTTTTTTTTTTATTTAGTTTTGAACTATTATATTAACATTTCTATACAGAAAGACGCTTCTAATGTTGATGAAAATGTATGAACGCAGGGCCGTGAGACTCACTGTGAGTTTCTGGATCTTTCCAGCAAGAGAAGAATGGAGTCCCACGTGTTGAAACAGGGAGGGTCTGAAGCGCACACGCAGGCTGGACTTCTGCCGCTCGCAGTGTTTCTATAAAAAATACAGGGAGGATTGATGAAACCTAAACTCCTTACAATGTCACTTACTTATAAATCTATACAGTGGCCTCAGTGCATACCGCATCTTTCTCCGGGTTGCAGACTTTGACCCACAGGATGTGGTCCAGCAGCCAATCGATGGGCTTCTCCTTGTAGAACATGAAGATGAACTCAACAATGAGGTTCAGGTCCGGAGCCTGGAACATTTTTCCTGGAGGAAAGAGAGAATAAGGAAGGTTTATGGACATGCATTGATTCTGCACAGCGTCATTAAAGACAAGACGAATACAAAAAGGGATGTAGGGAGTTGCTACATATGGATTTGCTATTCCCTGCCAAATCGTGGTACTTTACAATGACCCAATTTCTACACTGATCTCTCTCTCTCTTCCATCCACGGTGCATTTGACTGCGTTTGATCAAAATTCTGTCAAGTCTGTTTCAGATTTGTTTTTGTATTTAAAGTTAGTTAGAGTAATTTTACCTGATATGTATGTATATGAAAAATAATCAATCAATCATACATGAAAGAAATACATATCCATTTTGTATATGGGTGATTACTTATTAATCACCAACAGAAGAAAGTCTTTACTTCATAACAACATAGTGAGCCACAAACACCCCCCCAGGATTGTCACCTATTGATAAATCCAACAAGTATTTCTGCATTTGAGTACTTTGCCAAGTGCATTTCTAAATCCTGAGTTAAGAGAATGAGTAAATAATCACTTTTGAGAGACCATTTAGCCAGGAAATGAAACTTTTTGGCTTTCAAATAATGCTCCATTTGACAGATCCCCCCCTGTGGATGCAGTGTATTGATCATGTGCTAAACGGGTCGTACCAATAAAGCCCAGCTGAGAAAACTCCAGGATCATCCAGTCCTCCGACGAGAGCTGCAGGGCAAAGTTCTTCATGGTGGCAAAGTAGTTAGGCTTGGCCACGATGTCATCCTCCAGCTGAAGAACAAAACAGGAGGAAATTAGTTGAGGTTGCTGATGGAGACAGTGGGAATCAGTGTTAATTTTGGCAGCTGTTTTTGATTTAGTCTTAGTCTTAGTCTTTAGACGAAAATGGTTATTAGTTTTAGTCACATTTTAGTCATTTCCATCCTTCATAATTTTAGTCTAGTTTTAGTCGACGAAAACTCAAAACGTTTTAGTCTAGTTTTAGTCGACGAAAACTCAAAACGTTTTAGTCTACTTTTAGTCGATGAAAAAATACATTTTAGTCAACTTTTAGTCCAAATGTTTTCTCTCTTTAAACCAATTCAGTTAGGCAAATACAGGTATCTGAAATTGTAATCAAGGTGACAGCATCAAGTGTTGAAATTCGTAAAGCAACATTTCACTCTCTTAACACTTTACTTGTGTAATATCTAGGGATGGGTATCGCTAAGGTTTTCTACGGTACTACTGGTCTTATCAATACTGCTTATCGATCCGGTACTTTAACGGTATTCTTGTATTTACTTTTTGTTATTTTTTAAAGGAAAAAACTAACAAATTGTTAACCTAATTAATTGCTTTATTTAAATGTGAAATAAATGAAATATATATAATTATGTTAAAATATTGTACTGTACTTGAGTAAAATGTTGAGGTACTTGTACTTTACTGGAGTATTTAAATGTTTTGCTACTGTGTACTTCTACTCCACTACAGTTCATAGTTAAATGGTGTACTTTTACTCCACTACATGTATTTAATACCTTTAGTTACTTTACAGATCTGGATGAATGATGTGAAATATAATCAAGTGTTAAATCAGACTTTAGTTCCACCTGGAGTAAATTCACAAGCTACCCTGCAGTATACAAAGTCATTCAAACTAGCTGCACCTTTACTAGCTTTGAGAACACTTTAATGATCAATCATTATAAAACATATCATATATATTATTCTGAAATGGACCAATCTGCACAATGACTACTTTTACTGTCGCTACTTTAAATATGTTTTGATGATCATACTTTGACTTGAGGAACTCTTCCTACACTATGGTATTTTTTTACTTAGCTACAAGATCTGAGTACTTCTCCCACCTCTGCACACCTGATGTGATAACGTTACTCGTAATTGGGGCAACAGAGCTACGAGTTAAGGAAGTCGAAAATTGTGCATTTCTTCGATTGAATATGACGCCTTTTGGCCGGCTGTTTGGACAGACTACTCTACTCGTGTCAACGCGCTAACGCGAAAACATGGCAAACGAGCTTTGTCCACATCGAGCCTTGTAGAGTGTCTCTATACTTCTGAACGCTCCGTCCCCGGCAGATCTCTGTGTGCCGCTGCAGCGTGTCTGTTAGGCCCCGCCCCCCGCACACACAGAGAGAGACAGGGAGATCGCTCTTCTGGAGTGAAGAGAGCGGAAATAATGATATTGCAAGTTAGAAATGTAAGATGCATTTTGACAGACAAGACGGGCAATTGTGGGGAAATACCCTGCATTTTGAATGTCCGATAGTCCACCATTAACACCTTAGTCCCGTCTCGTCTCGTCAACGAAAACTAAATATACATTTCGTCAAATTTTCGTTATCAAGAATCTATTTTTAGCTCGTCATCGTCTTGTCTTAGTCGTGTAAAAAAAGGTCGTTGACGAACATTTTTCGTCATAGTTTTCGTTGACGAAATTAACACTGGTGGGAATCAAGAAGGAGACTCCTCTACTCAAGGACAACCATGTGACCTGAGCTAGGAAACACTAAACACTAAACGACAGTAGCAGCAGAAGTCAGACAGGCAATACCTCTTCCCTCCGAGCAGAGAATGGAAAAGACACACGGCATGCATGAGACAGAAAGTTGGGAGATTAACAACACAAAACTGTGCATGGTGTGAGAGAAAACATTTATGGAAACATTCCCAAGTTAGGCGCCTAGTTTAACCAAGAGGAAACACTTAAGTGCTGTAGAAGTCTAAGAGGATTAGCCTGAGAGTAAGAGAAACTGGCTTCAGTCTAATGAAACAACACAGGCTCTGATGAATATCTGCAACAACACACATTTCATTTGGTATGTTTGCCCAGTAACAGGCTTCACGCTGACAAGTATCAGAGCCCTTCTTAAAATGCACTCCAACAAGTTGCTATGGGAACCTTTATTTTATTCATTTTTCTATTTAAAAGGACATACCTGGACATAATAAACTCCTTTGCTCACAGCATACATCATGAGGAAGGAGTAGTCCAGGTTCTGCTTGGTTCGCCATCTGAAAACAAAGAAGAAAGAGTTAACATAGAATACAACTATACATGAGTGAGATGGGGAAGGGAAGCACGAAAAGTTGAATTACATATTTTTAAAAGATATTTTCTTCCTCCGTCTGCTTTATTTCTCTTTTATCCTGTTCTCAAAATAAAATCCTATATGTTTTATATTTTCTGTTTACAATGGTAAACGTATAATCTTTGGCTGATGAAAACAAACAATAGACAATCAAATAATTCACAAAAGAGAAAGTAAACACATCTTACTGCCTTTGGGATAGACGGACTGCTTTCCATGCATAAAAAGCCCAATTATGCAAATCAGTTATTCTCAGGTACACTGAACCACAGACTCTACTTGAATAATTTATAAAGCAGCGCTGTCACGCTAATGGTTTGATCTGAACAATCTGCCCTTGTTGCAGCCTGACTTATAGCTGTTGTTCCCCGCAGGCTGCAGGTGTTTGTGATGCTGCCAGGGAGCAGGTGTGGAGGAAGGTGCACACACACCAACGCACACACACATTGTTTAAACTCAGCCAGGTGATCAAGTGTTGCTGCCGTTTTAGCTGTAAGGGCATCTAATACGCCTTTCTACCTCATTTACTTGGATGAAAGCACACACACACACAGACACACACATAAAATAAGTAGGGCTTCAGCTAACTATTATATAATAATTAAATAATCAAAATATTCAGTTTAAAGAGGCCCAATTAGGCTTTTTGTGGTTTTCTTTTTCCTGTAGTGTGTAATATAGGCTTTTGTGCATGTAAATGGTCTGCAAATCCCAAAGTTTCTCTCCCACACACTCCCTCCTTGCCTGAAACGCCTCCATGTATTACATCTGGAAACAGTTATTAAATAGTACAATTATGAAACCTGAAAATGAGCATAATAGGGCCACTTTAACATGATATAAAACAGCGAAAAGCAGGAAATCTCCGTTTTTACTCCGAGTGTGTAAACAAGTGTCTAAAATGTAATCTTTTAATAGAATAGTCCATGTCACACAAGGTCCGAACTGTTCAGCCATCAGATTAAATGTGTCCTCACGTCACCCATATCCAAACATAGCACACAGTCCTCTGGGCCTACAGTCTATTATCAGAGCACGTACTGCGAGTAGTTGGCACAAACTGCACGATAAGTACAGAGGATATAAAGAGGGAGCACTACAGGGAGAGAGAGATAGAGGGTGCTGCTGATGACCTTGATGTGACTTTGACAAATGCCTGTGGAATAACAAGTACCTCGGCCGCCTACCTTAAACCCCCCCCCCGCTCTCTCGCCTCCTCCCACTCCCCCCCCTGACTCATCTTTCCTGCAATCCTCATCACAGCTCTCCTGTATTTCATCTATCTAAGCGCTACATGATTACCATAAGGATCTTGATCACGTTTTTTCCTGATTGAATGTCAGAGCAGCGAAGACAGAGATAACACACATTCCTCGGCTGTGTGAGTTCTTACTTGACTCTCTCTTTGGAGTCTCCGAAAGTCTCCTTGAGGTTGGTGAGCTCGGGGTAATAGGCGGCGGGCGGGGAGATCACCTCCAGCAAGCCTGAACTCAGCTCTATAGAAAACCTGAAGAAAGAAGGGGATGTTGTTGAAAATGAAACACACCATTTTTTATCAATTTCATTCCTTTACACTTGTTCGCAAAAAAGATAGTGCGCCTGGCAGGAAGCAGAGAAGCCTAATGGAAGAAGTACTCAGATATTTTAGTTAATTATAAATGAATTAAATAAATAAATGTAATGAAATAATAAACTGAGAAATTCCAAGTCCTTCATTCAAAATGTTACTTGGTTCATAAGAATTATCATCAAGATTAACCTCAAGTACAAAGTGTAAAAGCACTTATTACGCATTATGGTCTATTTCCAAATAATTGTTTGTTTATGTTTTTATATTTGAATGTGTTTGTTGCCGATTGTGAATGTGGCGCTAGTTGTATTACTTTAGATACTACTGGCTAGCTTTTGATTTCACTCTAGGTCTAGGCCAAACAAAAGTGTTATTAATGTGTTGTTCATTGATCTAAATCTGCAAAGTAACTTAATTTATTACACAAAAAAAGTAAAATATTGACCTCTGAGATGTTTCGGAGAAGAATGTAAAGTAGAAGGAAATGGTAATACTCAAGTTCAGTACAAGAACCTCAAAATTGTACTAAAGTTTTAGAGTAGATGCAGAGAAGTGTACTCACTCTTTCTCCAGGCCAGCTACCACGCTGTTAACGTAGTCCACGTCAGTCTGCAGAGACACAACGACACATTATACACTCTGACCTTTGACCTTACACAGAGCGTGGTGCTATGACTCGTAATGGATGATTTTAAGATCTGACCTCCCCAACGTAGACGATAATGACGCAGTCGAGCTTCTCCTCCGGTGAGAGCTTGTCTATCAGCGAGCGCAGCGTCTCCGACAGGTAAGACTTCACCTTCCGCCTCACAGTGGGGATCCCCATCACCATGGTAACTGAGAAGAACAATAACAAGTGTGAGGTGAGAACAGGAAGTGGGGAAGGCTGCAGGGGTGGCGGTTTAATCAAATGGATCCAAAACCCTTATTATTCGCTTGTTAGACATCAGCTAATTACATTGGCCATAAAAACTGAAATTCATGCCCGGACTGACAGATGGCAGTGGGCAGAATGACTAATGCAGCTGCAATACCATTCTGCATGTTAATAACGAAAAGGGTTTTTAAATAACAATCTTACACAATGTGGCTAAAAGGGGCCCTATTATGCTCCTTGTTCAGGTTCATAATTATATTGTGTTTTTCTACTCTGACATGTCTCCATGCTTAAATGTTCAAAAAGCTCTTTATTTTTCTCATACTGCCTGTGCTGCAGCACCTCTTTTCACCCTCTGTCTGAAACCAGAGCCCAGTCTGCTCTGATTGGTTAGCTGGCCGGCTCTTTTGTGATTGGTCAACCGCTTACAGATGTCCCGCCCCTTAGCTTATCACGTACAATGTGTTGGAGCGCTCGCCAATTGAAGTGCAAGTGTTATATAGGGATTTCATTATGTAACAGAAGTAAACAAAGGAGTTTAATCAAGGCGTTTCAGGCAGGGAGGGAGTGTGTCACTGGAACACAACGTAGAGGCAGGATGTTTGGACTTTAGACAGAGGTAACACATACATTAACATATCTAGAGATCTGCCGAGCATTGCTAAATTATTTGATGAGCTTTTCCTATCTGCTAAGCAAACAAAGTCAGTCAGGCCAACGCCAAAAGAAAAGAGAAGCATACGTTGACAGAGGTATACATTACTTACTTATGAGCTGCACCTTTATTCAATTACTTTAAGTTTGTCTGATCCCTAAAATGTCAGAAAATAGTCATTGAAAACATTTTTTTCCAAGTCCAAGGTGGTGTCTTTATGTCTTGTTTTGTAAGACCAAACCCCCCAAAAGAATCAGTATAAATATAAAACAGAGAAAAGCAGGAAAACAGAAAACAGTCAGCATTTTTTCATAAAAATACTTTGATGAATAATCGATTAGCAAAATAGTTTGCGATTACTATCTACTCGAATAGTCGACCAATGGCTGCAGCTCTACGAAATTGAAACTGAAACAGGAAAAAGAGAATGCCTATTGTCTTCTTCCTATTGCTTGGTGGTAGTTGCTTCTAAACAAACGGCCTCTTCTTCAGTGGGGAGAGATTCCCCACAACAGACTGTTGTTGACATAAAACTAGTTCATTTTACCCACAAGGATACAAGGAGCACTTTCACGGGAGAGTAGAGAGAGTACAGCGAGCCCACAGTTGTGACCGCAGAAAACAACTTATCAGGCTGATCATCTGACACTGAATCAGTGTTTTCCTCATGATAAGGAAAAAAAAGTCCAGACAGAAGCATGAAAACGGCCATTTAGTCTGCTCGCTCTCTATTATATGCTCTGTTTTTCTTCCTTTATGGACAGTGTACTTTACTGAATTCTAAAACAAGGGATAGATTCTACTCAAGGCAGTTTTGCATAATTTATTCATATTAAACCCAAATGCTTTTCCAGAGAAACTGTTGATTATTGAAGGTCATGGTTGATTTTCATGGACGGGGGTTAATGTGTATACTGTATGTAAGTGTGTGTTTAATATGAGGTTAGAAAGGGGGGGGGAGCATGAGCTGATGGGGGGGCTTCAACAAAACACAGTCGGGGAACAGTTCAGAAGGAGTGAGCAGCGCAGGGGGCTGGAGAAAGGCTGCAGAGTGATGTGAGCAGCGTGGAGAATCTGTCCCAGTTTCGCTTTGTGTTTCTCACACTGAGCTCCGTGTCGTATAGCGACACCCACCACCAGCACCGAGAAAGTAGGTCGAGGATGAAAGCAGAACGTGGGAGGACGGAAAAGAGACGGAGAGTGACAGAATAAGGAGGGTGGCAGACAGGGACTGAGTGATAATGCATGCACTCCGACTCAAACATGGCCCCTCCCTGTGTCCCTCGATCAGCCTGGACGCTCCCATTCATGATGCTCAGATACAAAAAGGAAAAACAGTCAACATTTCTGTCTGCTGTTTGAAAAGAAATGAGATAAAGGAGCTGCTGTTCAGCTGGGTTTAATATGTCCAGCACATTTGTTTTCTTTGTAAAATGTCCTTAATAAGTTGAAAATACGTATTAATGATGAAATATTAGAAATAATAAATTAAAAAACATATCTATGTTTTATATATTTGTTACAGAAAATACATTATGTTATTGAAATTATTTATAATATTTAAAGAAAATAATAGATATATAAAATATGTGGGAATATTTAAGATATGTAGTTTATATTTATAATTAAATTAAAACTATAATTAGTAAAAGTTATAAAACATAAATACGTGTGGTTTTAGTGGCATATTTTTATGGAATTTCTTATGATACACAAACAATAACTATTTCAGGGGGTGGACATTGTTTTCCTTTTGTTTGAAGCAGGGTTTTAAAGCATATTTGATCGCCTTGTTGTGAACAAAATATATAATGTGTTTCCATAATCTAAATTATTTATTTAAATCAAACTACTGTTGAAGAAAGACTAAATTGTCATGCTTTGGGGTGATTCATGCATCACTGGGTCTCATGTTGTTTTGTTTATCTGCTTATGTATAAATGTTTTCCTCATAAAGAGCAGGGTTGTTGCTCGGGACGAGAAGCTTCCGGAGTAAATGGGTGCTATATTTAAATACAGTAGAAAATAAAAAAGCTTACAAAGCCGGAGGGACACTGTGTGTGTGTGTGTGTGAGAGAGAGCGAGAGCGAGAGCGAGAGCGAGTGTGTGTGTGTGTGTGTGTGTGTGTGTGTGTGTGTGTGTGTGTGTGTGTGTGTGTGTGTCTATAATCTACAACCCTAGTAGAAATCCTAATTTCCTTTTTGTAAAATTGGTCACGTCTCTCACAGACTCAATTTATAGTTTCTGGTTACTTAAGTAGTTCAGTCAATAAATTGAATCTCCAACATAAGAGGCCTGGTAAAGGAAAAAAAAAATCAGGCCATCAATAACCAGTCACAGCCATCATAAATCCAACCCCCCATGTTATGGGTTGAATCATCCAGACAGAAATGATGAGAGGGCAGAAACAGTAAGTAGGTTCTGTTTTGTGTTGGCTCTGCTGGTGTGACATTTAACAAAACAGCTTTACAGATGAAATGAAGAAATGTGTTCCTATCAAGTTGCAAATGCACAAATCCCAACAGGCATCCCAAAATGCCACATCTTACTGGTAAACCACTATTTTATTCTGATGTCAAAACACTTGGGCATCAGTTCAGATTTTAATGCTGCATTCACACATTTCCAGGTGAAATGCAACACCCACAGCTCTGCCATGCTTTACTGCTTGCAGCAGGAAAATAGAACCTTGTCCTATTTCTTTCCTCAGTGTGGCATTGCAGCAATGCAGCGAGCAACTCAGGGCCCAGACCTAAATAAAAAGAAGGTGTGTTTTTCTTTACTTCAAGGGGAAATCAGGGAGGGTTAGAAGCTCATGCTTGTGTTTGCCTTTGCATTTATAGACACTTTTCTGCACGAAGAATGAGGTTTGATATCCAAGGGACAACATCTAACACAAATGTTTGTAAGAAAACAGTGCCTTGGTGTATAAGGGGGGGGTTAGTGTGTTTTAGATTAGATGTTGTTGATTATATTGTGTTGATGAACAAACTTAGAAAACAACTTCTGCCTTTCAGACTGACGAGTTATCATTTCCTTATGGTGTGATAGCATTGGTAATATAATATGGGCTGACCAGCGAAGAAAGAAGAAGAAGGAGATTTGAGCCGACACTTCACAGTGACTGCGGCATAAGGATTACATTTTTTTGGAGAAAAATTGATTTTTTTAAGTGCAACTTGGGATATCTTTTATAGCTGGTCAGTTTAAATAAATGCCTTGAAACAAAAACACACACTGACTGTGTGTAAAGGGACCCAAGCATGGAGGAATAAAGATAACTGGATACAGAGTTTGAGGCAGGGCCCTGTTCATTCCTGGGAAAGTTGCTTAGTGGCGCATGAAGCCAAAGACAAACGATTTTGGGACTATATTTATATCTATTCCCTAGCCACTACTTAACATCAGGTCACGGCTCAGCTAGTCCCATGACTGGAAGCAGGGAAATAAATCTGGATTCAGCTCTCAGCTGAATGTTTTAGCTAAGGGTTTTTCAATTGTTCGTATTAGGAAGTTGATTTAACTCCAAATAATAAATAATACGCTCATTTAAAGACGGCTCTTCCCAATAGGGAAAAAGTATTTCTGGGATCCATGGCATCAAATGACACAGAAGTTGGAATTTCACCGTCTGGCCCAGATGAACATTTGCATCAAAGCCTGTACTGGTGCTCTTCCTGTGGGTTTAGGCACACCTTGGCCAGCTGGTTGTCTATAAAGGCCATGCAGTTTGTGTGTTTGGAACAAGCACGGCTGCATTCAGAATAACGCTCTTTTGTTGGTTTCTGTCTAAAAGGGGCTTCAGTCAGATCCTATTCCAACACTCTCAGTCTCAGAGGTTCTTTGAGCTGTTTTCTTCACATAATCCTTGTTCAATTTAAAGTGAGCTGCTGTCCTAATTTGCCGAGCTATAAATATCCCAATGTCAGATATGCTTAGACCAGCAGAGAAACAAGAGGAAAGTGAAACATTGAAAGAATTAGATGATGAAAAACAACGACTGACAGAAAAGAAAAAAAGGAAGCCTGACGGCATGGGGAATGCACCGGTGGTGGAGGGGAAACACTTCTATGAGACAGTTATGTGTTTTTGTGAATCCCCCCACCGCAGATATCGACAATCACTCCCCAGAATACCTCAAGCTTGGTTATGCATTCAAGTGAGCACCACTGATAGTGTTTAAGGGTGGGAAGCTGGTGAGAACAAAGCAGTGGCAAACAACAAACTTGGCATTATCAGAGGCTAGACGTTCTTTGAGGAAAGCCAAGACGAGGCTTAGAAAGGTAACAAATACCTGCCCGCCTGTCATAAAAGCAGACAGCATGATAATGGTTAAGAGAGGGCAATGAAAGGCCTTGCATCTATCCGTGGGTCCTGTGGGAATACCTTGCATTCATTGATCAAACAGGCTTAGGGTCAGGGACAAGAAACTCCTTTTCCCCCCCCAACTTATCCCTCCTTCCTTTCCTCTAATTTGGCTGGGGCCTCTGTGTCCCCCCCCCCCAGGTCATTGTCATTAGGAATGTGGGAACACCACTTGAGCTGTTCAGCCCCTGAACTCGAGCCCCACATTCACTCCCCCTATCACTCCCAATGCCAGATAAGTAATCCTCGAGAGAACCTGATATAGCAGAGGTCACATGCTGAACGCTGCTGTTTGAGGGGTGAACAATTCAAAATGGGGATGTTCAAAAGGAGAGTTAATGGAGAAAAGGAGAAAAGGAGATACATTATCCATGTGAAAGAGGAGGCTTATCAAAGACAGCATCTTTGACTTTTGTAAAAGCTGATTGTGAGTGTCTTGAATAAAGAAAACTAGTGATAACTCAAGAACTCAATGGCTCAAACCAATGCCACCCACCCTACATCAATGGTCAAAAAAGGGTTAATGAAAGTGTAGTCAAGTCTGTTTATATTATTAATGTACACAAGTAGGAATACACATTTTGTTTAAACAAATACTTAGCTAAGGAGTGTTTCCTATTGTACATTTGTGTTGAAGGTCACATCATTTTTTATTTATTTATTTTTTTACAATGCACCTTAGGTCCAATATAAGACCAATAAATTAAAGCAAAAGGGAAATCCTCTTAGATTAAGATAAGAGTTAAGATACACACCTTGTAAAGTAAATAAAGAATTACACTACAGACACTATAAAGTAATTATCTTCTCTAAAAAGATCCTATTACCAAGATCAGTCCAGAGGGGATACTTGTGAATGAGTCACCATTGAGGACTTGTTGAGACCCGACTCTCTCTCTCTGGTGTAATGAGCATCTCTGGAGAGTTTGCTGTGTTTGTGTAGTATGCATATTCTGGAGATGAAGCTCATTAATCAGGACAGTAACTGTTGCGTGCGTGTGCGCTGCTTACCTCCTGTGCGGCCCAGACCCACCTGCACGGCAGGGTGCAGGCTGCCCTCATTGTTGAGCAGGTGAGGCAGGTGGTGGTAGATGTTTGGCACCTGGAGGGGTCTCCTGTTGGAGAGCTCCTTCAGGAGTTTCTGTGTCTCATCTGAAAGCAGGGACACGTTTAGAGGACTCCGCTCCTCAGTTTCATTAAAGGATGACAGGAGTGGAATAATTATGCTGGCTTAAAAAGCACCACCTGTTAATGTGCTCCTGCTGTTGAATAAAACATTTTAAAAAGCACAATTCAGACTCCTTTAAGTGTAAATGAAAAAGCACTGGCAGCAGGATCTTCTATGCTTGTGACTTAATACATAGTGAACAAGGTTATACTGTATTTCTCTTAGGCAGAGCTCAGGATGTTTTGTACTAGTCCCCAGCAGCCATTAATAGGATGAAATAATCTAATCGAGTTTTTATTGTACATTGTGTGTATGTGTGTGCGTGTGTGTGTGTGTGTGTGTGTGTGTAAATTAGGTTATATAGGTTAATAGGTTATTCATTTTAAAATTGGCTAACAATGTGCAGCATAGGCTTAAAAAACAAAAGTGCAAACAAGACATTAACATTGTTATTTTAATCATGTGCCGTGGCGAGCAGTGAAATGGTCCTGTGATCGCTGTGTCCACAAAGTGGTTTTGTAGGTTTCACAGAAAGGCCTTTGAGAATCTGGTCATTCGGAAAATGAGCAAAGAAAATTTCCATTTCCATTACAAATGTGCTAGCTCTTAGAAAGAAAACGAAAGGTACTTCCCCTGAGCATTTTCTTTGATCTAATAAAATCAAGCCATCTTCATAACACTGTGTTACAATGGATTGAAACATAATAGCAGACAAAAAACTAAAAAGCCTTTGTAGGAGCTGCGTGTTTGTTGATTTTAAATTATACAACAAGGGTAAAGGATACTGCAAAAGAGGGATGGCGGGATTAGCTATGCTATTCAACACAAATGACTGAAAGTGATTACTTCACAGTGTACACGTTTAGTTAACAGGTCTTTGTATGCGTTTGTATGTCAGTTACCTGAGAAGTTTGTGAGAGCATCTTTGCTGCTGTTGGTCTCGGCGATGGCTCGTCTGAACTGCTCGAGGATGTTGTTGAGCTCCGACGAGCGCTGCAGCGTCCGGTGCTCGGCCACACGAAGGCGCTCTTTCAAGGCATGGAACTCCCGCTGGTACGCTATCAGCTTCTCTGTAAGGACACAAAAGGAAACCAATTGAGTGCATTAGAACAGGATTCGCTACATGGTCGTAGCTGGTCATCTACCAATCAGAGGGTCAGTGGTTTGATCCCCAGCCCATGCAGTCAACAAGTTGAAGTGTCCTTGGGCAAAATATTGAACCCCAGATTGCTAGAGCTGCTTTGTAAGTCACTTTGGAAGACAGTGTCTCGTAAATGATATGTAATGTACTATTTAAATTGCAGAAATTAGAAATAAAACAATGGTCCGACTAAGGTCCACTGCTAAGCTCAGAGAATCAGAAACAGGTTTATCGCCATGTAGGTTTACACATACAAGGAATTTATTCTGGTGAAATATTGATGATACTTTAACACAAGAAGAAGAATAAGTTATTAATAAGTAGTTGAGAAAATGTAGAACTATTATAAAACTGTTTTAAAAACTGGGAGCAGGGTTCAGCCACTAAGTAACAACACCTACAGAATAGGCATCATACACTTGTAACAATCTAATACTTGGAAGAAAAGAGAGTTACTCTATCATGGCGGTTTGAATCGTGTACATTGTGCAGCAACACAATGTATGCAATGACATTTATATTACACTGGCTCATCCAAGCAATCAATTTCAGCTTATATTTCCCTCTGGTGCTACTTTCCTGGGCAGAGCCAGAATGTCTCAAATTAAACTATTCAAGGATGATGAAAACTTTAAGCCAATGCAGCAGCAACACCATACAGAAGAATTGGCAGGACCCTACACAGAGCACTAAGATTAATAACAGGAAATGCTGAGAAATGTTAATATGAATGCTGATTTGGCATTGCATCAAAATACTGCTTGGATAACCATTCACGCTTCACTTGTTTGCATTCAAGTATGTATGCTCACGTGTTCAAACCGGTCCTATTTCACAATGCTTTAAAAAAAACACCCTAACTTTGGGTCCTCCCCAAACACTAATTGCCTTCACTGAGAATTTGCGTTTTAATGACCGAGTCTCTTTTCAGTTCAACCAGGTTTATTGCAGCACTTTGGATAAGAGCATTACGCCTGATGAGTACATTAAGACAAGCTGCGAAGGGAAGGGAGAGCACTTTTTATTTTACAACCAGATTTGTTATGATAGTACAGTTTACAGCACCTGTCGTGTCCCAAACCTGTTTTTAAAATTCCTAATGTCGTACCATATGATAATATTGTCAACAATGATACAGAAGCAGCTTTTTTGCTAATTTCAGCTACGTGTTTGTTATAGTGGAAATATTCTTTGAGGTTAGAGGCAGTTTACTGTAAACATGTGTGGGGAGAGCCTGGGCTCTTATCAGGAAACAGAAGTCTAGTGGTTGGTGTACGAGTGTAAAAGAAGATGTTGTGAAATTATTTGAAGAGGGAGTAGCTGTGGTGTGTTGGTGGGCTGAGACTAAACATGAATTCAATACACTGAAAACAGAACAGTGAGTCAGCATTAATGCTTATCTTACCTTACTTCTTGGACGTTTTTTTATGTTTGGGGTCTTTTCTTTTTTAGCATTTTTATAAATGTGTTTACCTGACATTTAAAATGTGCAACATAAATACACTTTATTATATACTTTTCTTTTTGATCCTCTTTTTTATAGGCAGAAATTAAATATACAAGACTTATCCCATACAACCAAAACGCGTATTCCTCTCAAATGTTGGTCACATATCTGTGAAAGATTGCCAAAGGCACTTCTCTTTCCTAATGAATGAATGAATCCTGTGTGACCAAAGAGTGCTCATCTGGAGCCCTAGTCATGTGAAATCTGTCGTTCAGAGTACCTCTTAAATGTGTATTTATAAATTTAAAGAAATCGGCACATTTTAGAGTGGCTTTTACTGTGACAGGCCCAAGTCCCACCCGGACACACAATCAGCATCTTGATATGAGACTCCTGTCAGGTGGATGGATAACGGTTGACTATCAGATTTGAACACGTGTCCACAAACATTAAAATAAACAAGCCTCTATATTAATAAAAATAGAGATGATTTAAAATCAAGAAGAATATGGGTGTGCCAGTCAGTGGAATACCTACAAAACAAGTCAAGAGTCAATATTAGCAGTAGAAAAAAAAATTGTTCCAAAACTGACAATCTTTCAGGGAGAGAACAAAGTACATCTCGAGTGTGTGTGTGTGTGTATATGTGTGTATCGGTGTGTGCATTAGGTGGGGCTGTGGGTTGGTCTCTGATCTTCCTCTGAAAGTAGATTTATCTTGCCCTTTCAGAGAGCCCTTCACTACAACAAAACCCAGCCTCACTTTATCTTCCCCTCTCAATCACTCTCTCTGACTGAGCTATTGTCCGTCCTCTCTGCCCAGTATCCTCTTTCACACAGAACCACGCTGTTCCTCCTAAATGTTGATCTCTAAGACACACAGACAGATGCTGTCATTTGGCCAAAAAACCTCATGAAAAGGGCAGCTTCAAACTAAAAACAGACTTTCATCTTCACGTGGGCCCTTTGATTGTAGGACTTCAGTCTTGTTGAGATGGGACCACACCTGTAATCCTACTGAGCAAAGAAACAAAGACACACCACAGGAACAGAAACGTGAAGTAGACAAGAGGCGCTTTCACACCGGAGTGCTTTTCCCAGCAACAGTTCCGCTAGTTCCTGCGAATTGCAAACCACGCCCAGTAAAACTCTGAAAAGTTTTGTGAAGCCGCCATTTTATTTGCTCGCATTAGCATTAGCATTAGCCCAGCGCACCAACGGAGAGAGACTAACTTATGGCAACACAAAATAAAACATGGGAGCGGTGGAGTGATGAGGAGGTGTCGGCGCTTCTGGCGATTTACCCAGGACTTCGGGTGGCAGTATACGCCGTGAAGTTGTTTGCGGCCTGCCAGTAAACCCAAAGCAGAAGAAGAAGAAGTGACGTCAGTGGCTTCATTTGCGTAATCCTCCCTCAGGGACTTATTCCGGTGTGAACGCGATCTACTAGATAGTTCAGGAATTAAAGAGTTCCGGGGAATTATGTTCCGGGAACTATTCCTGGGAAAAGCACTTGGTGTGAAAGCGCCTAAGGTTTCTATTGAGCTATATCTATCCCCTGTTCAGAAGCATAAGGTGGTGAAACAGTAGGTGATTTCCAAATATTGAGAAATATCACATTACCGTCAAAGGAAATGCCTCACTCATCACCTGAGCAGTCTGTTAATGCCAAGTCTGTTAGGCAATGTTTACTTGTAAATATCTTGACATTTCAGTTAAATGTCATTCTTGATATGCTTTGACTTAGTTGACCTTGACTTACTGCTGAAAAAACAAGGGACCATTTTTTTTTCTGTGGTATCAGCATAACATTTAAGTAATAGCAGGAACTACTCTGCTGGTATACAGGCAGCTGATGCATGATGGGTACACAAAATGCATTAAACAATTACCAGAGGTCTGCAGTACATCTATCGAATCTCATTATTCTTCTCTGCTCTCCAGAACCATGCGATGCGGGGGAAGGGCTAAGTGACTAACAAGCTCTCCTCTGCTTTCTCCTGTTTGCATCCAACCTGTTTCCTCACATGGTCTCACCCCTTTCTCTTAATTTCCGATATATGATATCGTTATAGTGTAGTCTATGTATTTAGCTTTCTACCCATCCATCCTGTGATACACTTGTTTTTTCTCTGTACCCATAGCCCTTGCTCTCCGTTGATAGATTGTCTTGACTTGTCATCCTTGATTTCTTTGCTCTGTTCTTTTGAATCATTAATAGAGATATGCGAGGCGGAGGCGGTCTGGCGATCTAGACATAGAGATTTTATTTTTCTATCTCTGATCTCTGGTCAGTAATTGCTATAAGCCTGTGGCATGGGTAGCTTGGGCCTGCAGATCTACTGAGCATAACACTCACAGACTAGGCCAACCTAATACTTTCAATATTAAGGGGTGTTACGAGTGGCCCTTACAAATTTGGACTGATCCCTCAAATGGTCATTGCCTCAGTCAAAAAACATTGAGTAGCTGAATGAGTATGAATGTGCAAGTATAACACTCGGTAGTCTGACTGCACACATTTTCGTACAGAATGTAGCAGCAGTTGGCATTACACTGTGACTTATTGTTCACCTAGCTCACCAAGGCTTGTCTGGCGGGTCTCGTGTTGATTCAGTGTAGTGGTGACGTGTCAATACAAACTGAGGAGGAAGGTGTCAGCAACACATCCTAAAGTGTCTCCAAGGTCTTTGGCATCATCGGCTTCTATTTATATCACAAAAACTGTGTAAGTGTTAATGTTGTCGGCATGTGAGCTTTGGGCACTTGTATAAAAAGCCTCTCAATCTCAGTCCCAGTATGACTCTGGTGGGAGGTATTGCAAGAGTTGAATATACTGTATAATGGCGGTTAAAACAAACACTCTTCAAAAGGAACCAGCTAAAAGCCTCACACTCAATCACAGACACACACACACACATTTCTGGCTCAAAGCTAATTCTGCTACTTATTATGGCATTTTTACAGAACATCTGAAGATAATGTGTTTATTTTCTTCTACCAAAAGTTCAGTTTTGGGTAAGAATGCTAATTTCTTTAAAGAGCTGATCAGTAAGCTTTAACTGGCTCCAGCTCTTCAATGGAAAATAGATGAGACGAGAAGTTTCCATGTGATGGTTGAATCTGTTAAAAGTTGAGGTTTAAACTTCCAACAGCTGTGTCTGTAGACTTCTTTAGGTCAAAACAAGAAGCCTGTGTTTGCTAATGTCTTAATGTAAGCTTCAAATACTCATTGTGTTTAGAAAGCTCCAAACAAATGAAGAACGTGCTTTTCCTCATACGTGTTAAGAACAACACATGGACTGTGTTCATGAACTGACTAGGTGTTCATGAATCTATAGGTTCCCCATGTAAACAATGTTTAAATAAACGTATTGATTAATCGTCACATCATCCCTGTTGTTGTACTTGTTATTGCACTGTGCTTACTCAAACTGACCCAGGTAATGGCCTTTAAGTGGTCTATCTGAAGATTAGATTTCAGAGAGATAGAACTGACAGGCTGCGTGAGCTTTGCTACGTAGATCTTCAAACTTCTGTCTTCTAAACTTCACAGGAGAGAACAAGGATGATCCGAGAGCTGAGAAATACTTCACAGAAATCCAACCCTGAACTCACCAGGGTGTTAAGAGTTTTATCAGTCAATCCATTAGCTCATCAAAGCCCTCGCAGTGATCTCGTCCTTGACCTGGCTCTCCTTGCTGATGCGTGCTGCTGACTGAGGCTTCATGAGTGCTGATGCAGTTTAAGTGTGAGTGAGAGAGGTGCAGCAGAGTATGCAGATGTCCTTGTTAAAGCAATGTTTCACTTTTACAGCACATTTCACTTTGTATTACACAACTCCCCAATTTAACAATCAATCATGAAATCATGTCGAAACAAACAACCAGGAAACCCACACCCATTCCAGTCATTGAGAAAAAATGACCGTTATTTTACAGTTGTCATGCTGATCCGTGGTTAACTGTATTCAGGGCATAGCTTTTCAAGAAGAAATAAAGAACAGATAGTATAAGCACTATTCATTCCATACAATTACAACCAGAAATGTGCCAAAAGACGTTTTTAAGGGAGTCATTTTCCACTGTGAGTAAAGTGGTGATTAATTATCCTTGAAATACAAGCTCATATAAATTATAGAAGAACTTGAGGCTGGTTTCACAACGTCAGATTTGAGTAAGGCCTATATCAAACTAATAGTCAGACTTCCTATGTATGTCTTAAAGGTAGGGTAGGTAATTCACTTCAGAAACACTTTTTGTTATATTCAATGGAATGCTCTTAACATCCCGATAGCAATGAATAAATGAAATGCTTTGACAATAAATACATTAAAAGAATTCATCTGTGGAAGCCGTGGCGCTGTAAAAAGCACGACCAATCATCTGAGCCGGCCCGGCTAAAATAACTGGATGGCCTACCTGCCTGTCAGCCTTCCATCTCGTGCACAAACTTATCTCGTGCCCTCATTGGTCATGTGCGCGTTCGTGTGTGTTGGAGGAGGGGCTCTGTAAGGAAGTCTGAAGGAAGGGGCAGATTTTTTTCGGCTGCGTAGTTTCAAATTCTAGCGCACTCATGCTGGTTTCTCCATTCTTACCTACCCTACCTTTAAGCCTACTGTTGCACAAACTGTCTCGTTCCTGACAGTGACTAATGAATTCTGGGTAAATTGAGACTTTTTCCAAGCTAAAAATCATTGTTGACCAAACAGCAGTGTCAGAATTTAACAACATTTCGTTATTACACGTAATACATTTGTAGGCATAAAAGAGCAATATTAAGAACACATTAAAGACAAGAAATATCTTTGTAAAAGCGACTCCAGGTGTTTTAAAAACAGTCCCACTGTAGACATGGATTTAATTTTTGTCTACTGATGTTTGGAGGTAACAAGTCAAGTCGATTTTATCTATAAAGCCCATTATCACAAATCTCAAGTTTTCCTTGAGAGGCAAAGTTGAAATGTTATTATAAACTGGTGTGATCAGGGATTTTCTAAGTCTAGACCTGAGTCCCAAAAGACCTGGCAAGGATGGGAGCAAAGTGTCAAAGCAAAGAACTACAGAAGAGCTAGTGAATCATTTACTGGAGCATTCTAGCAAAAACTGTTACCATCAAAATACACAGGCTGATGAAAGTGGCTTATGAGGAATCCAAAATGTAAAGAGAATTCAATTTACTTGGAAATGTTGATGCCACTATGTTCCTGTATATATAAAAATACTTTGAATTTGTGTTTCTATAAAAGGCATTGGGTGTTTAGCTAAGATGATCATGCTGAGTTTACATTACCTGAAACTGCTTGTCATTTTAATGCACCTTATTTCAACTCTGAATCGGGCCCTTTGCCAAATCTCCCATTTGTCAAATGCCTTTTGCCCAAATCTCAATCTCAGCAGACTGTCTCCGTGTCCTGAAAAAGCCGATTGACCTCAAAAGCACTTCAACCTATTTACATTAGACTGAAAAATCGAAACTCAAATGTAACAGTCATCAAACTGGTTTGGTTGCTGAAAAGATTCCACATCATTGAGCCTTTTCTTTGACATCTAACTACAGAATCCACCTGCCAGACTCCTATGTCCAGCGGTGCACCTGCTGGCCACATGGTTTCTTCACTGCAGCTGCTAGTTGCAACACAAAGCATTTAAGAAGGCCGTTGTGGGTTAAGTAGGGCAGATGGTGCAACACATGAACTACAGATTGATTGGAAAAAAAGAGAAATGGTTATATATATATATATATATATATATATATATATTGGATTTGCTCTCATTTAGGGAGCGGATGTAAAAGTATTCAGATGTCGCCGCAATTGCCTTACATGACTTATGGAGACAAACGGACATTAGTACTAATTATTTATTCATAACCACAGTCATATATGAAGTGTGACAGGTCTTTATTCCCTCTCTAACATGATGTTCCTGGGCCAAAGATTAGCTAAAGAGCTAACAGCTAGCTGCTAACAGCAAACATCAAAGGCTAACGGTAGCTATCCTCCAGTCAACTTTAACACGGGATTGTTTTGTTTACAATAGTGAGTTTACTGCGTCCTATCGGATTTTAACACGTCGACATATGGTACAATAGAAAAAATAAGAATTAGTATTTTGGCGAGTATCGGTTCAAGTTCAACATTTTTGGTTTAACAGTCTCACTGTGTCTAAATCATGAAACGCTTATCTTCACACAGAAAAGAAAAACAAGCACGCCCACACACACAACTGATATTGCACACTGCACACACACACAGTAGTAGTATTGATTTTTGGCGATATTTTCCTGAGGAAAAGTGCAAGTCGATCCATGAGTAGGCGGGTGATACTCCCTGAACGGTTCTGTGTAGTTTGCAGAAAAGAGAAAACGCACACCTTTATCTCATCCTGTCTTTTTTCTTGGCGATACACCACAAACCTTTTACCTCTTCTTTAAAGTAAAGTGAAAGGGTTGTGGGGTCAAGAAGTAAAGTGTTATCATTAGAAGCCGGACCAATATTTCCCTCTGGTTCCTGGCAACTCTCCAACCTAGAACTCTCCAACCTAGAGGCCTAGATGCAGTTTGCTTCCTCACTATGGGCTCATTGTTTCTTCTGACCTCCACCCACTCATCTTCTTTTACTGTGCAGTGGGTCATGATGATAAGCTCCTGCAGACTGAATGTGTGTCTCTGTGGCAGGGAATGCTGTCTGACAGCACTGAGCAGAGAGCAGACCCGCTCTGCATACCTCCACTCTCTAACTCCACTTGGCTCCTGTAGGACTGCTATCAGCCAGACTCTTTTTTTTTGGAAGCTCCACTTTCTGGAATGTCAACAATCAATCGATAATGAAATCCATTGGGAGTCCAGAGAGTCCACTATAAAAACTCCTTTTAGAGCTGAGACACTTAGTCCACTTACTGCTCAGTTGATTGATAGGACATTATTTGCAAAAATGTTGATAATCACTTAATATATTAATTGGTTAAATTCATTATAAAACAATTTTTTTTAAAGGATTTCCCGCCTCTTTAATATGAGGATTTTATACTTTTGTTTTTCATTGATGAAAACTAAATAACTCTATATTAAAAAATAAATACATAAAATGTCACAAATGGCCATGTAATCCATCATTCTGAAAGCTAAATAATTAATAAGTTAATAAATATAATAGCTGACAGATAGATAATAACAATGTGTATTTGCAGCCCTTTCTCTATCTGTCATTGTTTCCAAAAAACTAATGTATCTGTATTCAATCTGTATGTCCGGCAGTGGCTCAGTCAGTAGGGGCTTGGACTGGGAGCCGTAGGGTCGCTGGTTCAAGTCCCCGACCAGACCTAAATATGGAGTGTGGACTTCTACTTGGAGAGGTCCCAGTTCACCTCCTGCCCTGCCGTGGTGCCCTTGAGCAAGGCACCGGACACCCCCCTTCCCCCCCACTCCCATTGCTCCCCGGGCGCTGTACAATAGCTGCCCACTGCTCCTAGTACTAGACTCCTTGTACTAGGATGGGTTAAAAGCAGAGGCCAAATTTCACTGTGTGTGCTGTGTGCTCTGCATGTGTGACCATTAAAGAGGGTTTCATCCCTCCCTATTCTATTCTATTCTATCTATTCAACTGATATTTCTGGTTCTTGAAGTCTAAGCGCTGGGTTCAGTGGGTACATTTTTTAAAGAATGAATGTGACAGTGATTTATATCAGTATGGTAATATGAAATGATTACAGAGCAATGTGATTAGCAGCGGCGGTAAGAAACAGGGATAAATCTGCCCTTAAACTAAAAACCGGCCACGAGGATTCATGTGAAAACGTCTTGGCATCTTTCTATATCAATGAGGTTCTGTGTGTACTTTCTGTATGAATTACTGTAAAATAAATATGGCCCTTAACTTGTAAACTTGTGGTTTTTGGTCAATGAAAACGCCATCACCTTGAGCACACACTGCCTGTATGGATATGTACAAACTGCTCCTTGTGTAAAACCAGATGGATCAACAGAGAGCAGGCAGAGCCCAAACAATCAGCATCTCTCACTCACACTGAAGAGAAGTTGTGTTCTGTCTGGGAAGTTGGTCCATAAAAAGAGAAGCAACATGCTTGAATGAATGAATGAATGCATGTTTTGCAGTGTGGGATACAGGAAGTGAGCTGAATCACGAGGGGGGGGAAGCAACGATGATAGTTGACTGACTAACAGCTGAAGACGCCTATTCCTGTTTGGAGGGCAGTTGGGGATAAAGAGATGTGTGTATTTGTGTGTGTGTGGCTAAGCAGGGTACAAAATACAGAAAAAATTACTTATCCCAAGGTCCCACTGCCTTGTCAGCACTCTCATCCTTTCTCTCCACCTAACATCCCACCTGAGGCTCTTCTCATCCTCTCTCTTTTAAGATTTGGCCTTTCTAATCCCTTCCTCCTTCCAGGCCACTTAGGAGTTGTCTGGCAGACTGCCTTCCCTCCCAGTGCACAAACTAAATGTATACACACACACATAAACAGCCAGAATCGGCAGATGAGAAAACACAATGGGCAAGCTCTATTCTCTCTATCTAGCCTACTAAATAAACCATGTATCTGTCCTAACACCTTCCTTATCCTCCAAACAGTTTGCCTTCTTTACAGCAATCACTCGTGCTATTTTTGGCCCATTGTGTTTGGGATGATGTGATGATGGAAGAGAAACCATGCGTTTAAACATAGAGGAAGGGGAATGCATAGTTTCAAGAAAGGCACGGCTAGGAGGAAGTCCCATTTGCAAAACGGAAGTGTTTTTTTCTGCTTGGTGACTATTACTGTAACTCTCAGCAAATCTGCTAAAACAATAAGCACCTACCTTGGAGCATTCTCAAGCCATAGCTGGTATGTACAGAGAACACAATAATAGTATTATTGTCCTTGTTTGTATTATTATAAGCACATTACCCATAAAAACATCCACTACATCTAAACTTAAAACAAAAAGTAAGGACATTTGTGTTGTAACAATGCGTTTTGGCAATAAATCTTATACTGTTGGAAAGCCTGTTTTCTTACCTTTCAAATGGTGCCACATTTGTGACGAACATACATTTGCCAATGCCTTACAGCTTTTTTCTGTTGACTTGTTTGGTTTCGTTTGGTGGATTAGATGATTGCTGTTTGGCATTGGCAGAGGAGATTTGTCAAATTTTTCATGGGCAAAACCCACATACTCAGCTCTGCTGCTCATCCCACAAATGCATGTTCGTCACAAATGTGGCACCATTTGAAAGGTAAAGAAACAGGCTTTCCAACGGTATAAGATGTATTGCCAATAAGCATTGTTACAACAAAGAAATAATCTACCAAAAACTAATTTCCTTAATTTTTGTGTTAAGTTTATAAAAAATATAGAGATTTGCAAGTTCTATTAAAGATGACAGACTCTGTTTGATAAAACAAACCTTTTTTTCTTAATACAGCATTGTAAGAAGACTCATAAGGACTGTTATTGTCTTGCCTTATAAATCATTAGTTGAACAAAGGACCAAATGTTGGCAACCTCATAACAAAAGGGATTCAAAGCTCAGATGACTGTCAGCTGACTCTCATCTGACATTCCTTTAAACTTACCACAGAATAATATTGGCACTCCCAGATCAGTACATTGATACTAAATCTGACATCCCACAGGTCTTTCATTTCATTTCAAACCTTTATTTATCCAGGTTGTATCCCATTGAGATCATTGATCTCTTTTTCAAGGGAGACCTGCTCAAGTAGGTTCCACATGAAACATTAAAAACATAAACAGAACAACAAAAAGGACATCATACAGTAGCATTACAGGGATTACAATTTACATAACTATCCACATGCACAGGTACCAACAGCTTCCGATTGAGTAGCATCCAACCGAGCTTTAAAAACATTTAGTGGCACCAGATTGCTCAGTTTCCATTTTAATTGCAGACTATTCCAGGACAGTGGAGCTGAGCATCTAAATGCTATCTTCCCTAAGACAGTCCTAGCAGTTGGCACATTTAATAAAACCACAGCATGCGATCTCAGGCAGTAGCCACTTACAATTCGCCGTGAGATCAGGGAGCAGATGTAGGATGGAAGTTTCCCTAACATGGCTTTGTATATAAAAATGTACCAGTGACTGAGCCTCCGTACAGTTAGTGAAGGCAGACCAGCCCTTGCATACAGGGTACAGTGATGAGTTAATGCTTTACAGTTTGTCACAAATCTCAGTGCACTGTGATACGCAGCATCTATGACATTTCATGTCAAATAGATAATAATTCAACTAGACTTCCTGAATAAAAAAAGTAACTCTAAATAGAGCTAGAGATAAAGTAATCTTTTAAACAAAAACATTCTAAATATGCAGAGTTATACCATATTAAACTGAATATATATGGGTTTGGTCTGATGAAACAAGACATTTAAAACACAACTGAGTGACATATTTAGATTTGTTTCTAAAGATAAGTATTTATCTATTAATCAAGACAATTGGCAGATTAATATATATTGAAAGTAATCATTTGTTGCAGCCCTAACTCTTTATTTTATAATAAAAGAAAATACATTTAAACAGGGAAGATTTTTTAAAAGCAATGTGTTTTTTTAAGCATTTCTTTCACAAAAGGTTGACATCATACAAGGTCATTAATCAATGTTTGCCGTGTCACCAGATTAATTTATCATCAGGAGGCCGTTCCTGGTGATTGTGTGGTGTTATTTTGTGATATTGTGAAAGAACTTGTGGAATCTTATCTCAAACCCCGTCATCATTATTCATATCTACCCTGTATTCAAAGCTCTTTTGCTAAGGTCTTTTAGAGATGTAACCAGGGAGATACCAGAGAGCCAGCTCTCACCGGGGGATGAGGCGGATTCTGACAGAGAAGTACACACTCTGGAGAGTCTTTCAACGTGGAGTGTTTGGACAGCTGACTGCCACAGCTCTCATTCACAGCGGTCGAGAGACCAGGAACAAACAGGCTGTCGGAAGCAAAAGGGTTAGGCAAAAAATAAACAAAATTAAAAACGTTGCCAAAGGTTACCTCTTCACCCCAATAGCCCCCAAACAACTGTCTTTTAGAATACGACAGCTGAGACGAGTTGTGCATAAGTGGAACCGGTTTAGAAATGTTCATTTTCAGAATCACTCCATGCCTGAGGCCAAGCAGCCTCTAAACACCCACGCTGGGCAGTATCAAGAGGAGGAGCCATCTAACTGCAGGGAAAAATGATGTGACACACAAAAAAGCTTCTATAGAAATGAGGAAAAAAGAAAGACATAAAAGCTGTATTTAAATATAAGAAACATCACAGCAGAATCAAGGAGCCAGTGCAAGATTACGAGTTCAGCTTGTCATGCAGGTAAAGCCTACCGTTAGTGAGCCTGGGGGTTCATAGGTTTTTTATTATGCTTAAATACAGGCTGACGCTAGATTGATATTGGCTCCAGTAGGGGTGCATACCGGTACCCGGTATTACCGAAATACCGGTTACTGGCGGCTACGGTATACCGTACCGAAATCAGATCCGGTTTTCGATACTTTTTTTTTAATTTTTATAAAAGTGAGGCGTAATATCCTTAAACTCGCGCCCAAACCGTTGAAATTACGATGTCAATTTCACCGTGAAACTCCGCAAACGAGTCACTGTGGAGTGTGGTTCTTATTTAGAAAATCTAGTGTGGCTGCATATGTCTGCCAGTCTGAATGGTGGGGTCTGTAACCACTGCCAGTCTGAATGGTGGGGTCTGTAACCACTGCCAGTCTGAATGGTGGGGTCTGTAACCACTGCCAGTCTGAATGGTGGGGTCTGTAACCACTGCAAGAAGTTTATTTCTGGGAAAGGTGGCAACACATCCATCCTGCAACCAATGCTGTCTCGTATGGCAACCAAGTACCTTTGTGTTCAGGGAAGCAGCGTGCCAAGCGAGAGAGGGTTCAATTCAGCAGGTGATATCCTACGCTGTGAAAGGGCCCGTTTGGATCCAGAGAGAGCAGATATGCACAAAACTGAACTGTGATGGGATTTGTTTTCTTTCATCAGGCAAATGTTGATTTGAATGATGCTATTTGTTTTATGTGCAATGCCGAGATCTCATGATCCTTTATGTGTTCTCTGGTCAGTCGAATCTCAGGTTGAATATTGATACTGGTGCTATTTTCTTTTTGCATTGACAAGATGTACTATTCACGCCTGATGGTTGTTATAAATGATATTGCAGAATCTGTTTTCTTCATAGATAACATGTTTTTCATTGTTTGTTCAGTACTAAAAGGTCCAAGTCCCACAATTGAATTTAATATTAATTTGACATGTTAACTATATCATAAAGCGCTTCATGGGGGTAATTGGGGGATGATTAAATGTTCACCTTATGCAACATGAGTATCACTATATGTATCGGTATCGTTGAGTGGTATCGGTATCGGTATCGTAAAAAAGTCAACGATATGCAACCCTAGGCTCCAGCCATCTTGAAGTGACAAAATAATTTTCTACAAGCATGCTAGTAAATCGCATGTATACCAGACCTATGACAGAAGTCTTTAAGAGAGTTACATGTGATCTCTTTAACAAAAGGAGAGAAAAAAGCATTGTGCACAAATAATGCATCTTTTCAGCACAAAATGAGCTATTTATATCTGTGGCCATCACAAGACCAATGCTTTCCTGCCCGCCCAGAGTTTATGGAATAAATCAATACTCTAGCTTTTACTAAAAGGCCAAAAAGAGATCTTCCTTTCTGCTCTCTGAGCCTGCTTAACCCAAAAACACAAACATTTGATACCTTCTGTTGTTGAAACTTACACCAACATTTGATTAAACAAATAGATTTGCAAACATAAACAAATGAGTCTGTCAACCAGAGTTCCCGTTAGAATATTTTTTTGCCGGTCAACATGTCCGTTAAAGTTGAAATCTTCCGGACAAAATTAGATAAGTGCCGGTTAAAGGTCTTCTTTGTTATTTATTGAGCTTTAAAACAAATTGATATGATTCGACATTAAACAAACTAATTATAGTAGATTAACTACATTATTCAAAAGTGTACAGTAATTTACAAAAACGCGGGAATAATAAACGGAGCGCTCTCTCCTTCTCCTGACAGCCCGTCAGTATCATGCAGCTCGCGGATCCAGTAATGAGTGACCCGACAGTAAAACTAAACATATCTATAACTAGTTTAGGTAGTTTGAGAGGTAATTAAAATAGCTACGTGTGATTTTCTAACCTGAAGTGTGTTTTGCTCTGCTCGCCGCTGCAGGGGATCATGCAGAGCTGCGTGTCGACTCGTCAGCAGCAGCCGATCTCTCTCTCCTGTCAGATTAGACTTTACTCGCATTTATGTCCATATCGATCAGATCTAGCTAGTTCTAGCTAATGATATGACTACCTGCTTGTTAAAAGACACCTAAACAATAAGCGTCGCTATGCAACCGGATGAGGCCACAAAGTATAGCGCAGCATTATGCATTTGTTTACATGCCCACCGGAACCCCGAGGCATTACCAACAGATCAACGCACAATCAACCCATACAGGACATCTCTTTCTCCACATTAAGTGTTAGACATTAGAATTGACAATTTTTGTCTGTCACATACTCTTTTGTCTGTCACATACTATTCTTGTCTGTCACATAAGTGGCGCAACTGATGCGGTATTGCGCTAAGGGAAAATTATTTTGACCGGACATTTTGACCGGAGAGATTTAGATTTGCCGGACTTCAGCATATTTTACCGGTCATTGTCCGGTAATTACCGGCTAACGGGAACTCTGCTGTCAACACACTTCCGGCATTAAGGAAAGAAATTCTGAAAATAAAGAAACGCAGTCAAATTAAGAAGCAGGTTTACTAAATTGTCAATACTCATGTGACATGAAGTAACAAGAGGAGTACAAACAAATACAGAATACTTTTCACCGTACTTTTCATGTTTAGTTCCGTTAGTACCCCTTATGTCGCGTTCACACCAAAAAGAGCACTTAATCTCGGGAACTTTTACCCCCATTTTTAGTGCCTGCTGAGAGATGGTACTTTCCTGGGGGATAAAAGTGCCCCAGTTCTGATTGGCTCGGCGAATTGCAAACCACGCCCCGTACAACTCTGAAATGTTTTTTAGAGCCGCCATTGTATTAACCTCGCATTAGCATTATTAGCATTAGCATTCGCCCAGTGCACAAACGCAGAGAGACTAACTTATGGCAACACAAAATAAAACATGGGAGCGGTGGAGATGAGGAGGTGTCGGCGTTCTGGCGATTTACTCAGAAGGCAGTAGAAGCTGCTGGGAATCCCAGCATCTTCTACTGAAGCCAGTCCGCAACTCCGGGGACTTCCGGCCGGGGACTCCGGGTGGCAGTATACGTTGTGAAGTTGTTTGCGGCCTGCCAGTAAACCCAAAGTAGAAGACGAAGTAACGTCAGCGGCTCATTTGCGTAATCTTCCCTCAGGGAAAAGTACTCCGGTGTGAACGCGATCTGTACTAAATGCCCTGGGGTTATAAGTGCCAGGGCACTGAGTGCCGGCACTAAATACGGCAAAGTACTTGGTGTGAACGCGCCTATGGATGTTTAAAAAGATCCTCAAACCATGTGTATTTTACTTCCATTTACCATCTAAAAAGCCAGTGATATTTAGACCTTCACAAATAGATCATTTTTGGCATTCGAAGGACACTTCCCTTGTGCCGTTAGTTGGGTTATGTATGACCTGTTGTCTTATTGTATCAGCAGCAAGACTGTGCTGCCCAGTTAAATACAAAATGTGTTGTCAACAGAAAGGCAGCATGCAAGTAAAACATATGTTTTGTTAGGGATGTCCCAATCAGGATCATGATCCCAGTCTTTTAATATGTGATCCAATAGAGAGAAATCCTCTTTCCTTTCATTTGCTCATGTCTTCTTTATTTGCTTAAGTTTTCTTAAGTTGCAGACGTGTGTTGAGCTCTCTGAGCCACCATACAGGCAAGCATTGACTTCTTTAGCAGCTATGGTGTCCTTTTTCACTTAGGACTTATGCCGCGTTTCCACTACACGGCCTCGCTCGGCCCCGCTCGGTATGGCTGGGCCTCGTTAGGACTGGCTCACTTTATGGCGCATTTCCATTACAGTTTAGGAACTGGGGCAGTATCTATAGTAACGCAGTGTAGGCGGAGCCGTGACGTGATCTTCAGAGGACCCCAGAAAAACAACACAGCCGTTAGCTGTTAGCACTCAGAGCACACAGCTCCTCATATATGTTCAGAAACTAGACAAAAGTTAAACAAGTACAAACCACAGACTGCCTGTGTCATGGTGAATACAGTCGCTGCTTTATTTATGTCTGTATAGGCCGTTGTTGTGAGTGTGGACGGTCGGAGCATATACTGCGTTAGCTTAGCCAATCTCCATTTAGAAAACAAGCATTTTAAAAGGTTTTTCCCCTGCCGTCTGTCTGCAGACTTGACAAAGCATTAATTCATGGTTTTTACTAACCGGTATCAGTATGTTGTTACTTCGGCATCATTTTGAAACGTGTATTACAATTAAATCACGGTCAAATATGTCCATCTTGTTGTAGTTGTTGCCCCCTTGCCAGCGACGCTCTCTCTAGTTTAGCATACTCAGCCCGACTCAGCCTCGTTGTCTCTGGCCCTGGCCCCACGATTTTATGAGGCCAGAAAAACTGTGAATTAGGACCCGCCGGCCGGTACTAGGCCAAGTGGAAACGCAACCAAAGACGGGCCGCTGACGTCACAGCCCTCTTAAACCGGGCTGCGGGCTGTAGTGGAAACGCGCCATTAGACATGTCACCATAGGGACAGCAATTGGGTAAATAATAAAGTTGATAGGGGATGAATTTCATCTTTGCTTCAGTTTCAGGGTCCTTGTGAATGATGGCTCACTGTCACACATGGCTTACAGGGACACTTGGTCACAACAAAGCCATTGTTAATGTAATTATTGCCACCTGTGATTGCCCTGTTATCACAAATCAAAATTTCTGCTGCTGTCAAAATGGCCCTTTGACCCTCCTTGAGAGTTAGGGTCAGGGTCTTCTATATCCTCCTGATACGTACAAATTGAGGTCAAAATGCAAGTTAAATGCCCATATTCTCAATGTTGTTCTCCTTTATGATTAGTAGATTAAAGAATATACCTGCACATCTTAATGCTTACAAAATTCTACATTTCACCTTCTTACAATATCATCAACTGTAGAGAAAATGTAAAGTACAGATAAAGGGTTCTTACGGAAAACTTGAGAGCCAAAGTTATTAAAGGTCCCATGTCATGGCCATTTCTACTGATCATAATTCCATTGTTGAGGTATACTAAAATACATTTATATTGTGCAATTTTCCAAACTCACATTGGTTTCTCATACAGCATCTCTGTATAGTATGTGTATTCACTCTCTGTCCTAAACGGCTTGTTGGAGCTCCTGCCCCCCCCCTCCCTGTGAGCCCAGTGGCCGTCTGCGAGACAGCGAGACACCGCGAAACTCAGCCTGGGCACACACACACACCCGCAGCCTGGCTGGGAGTTTGTGTGTGTGCCCAGGCTGAGTTCCGCGGTGTCTCGCCGACCCCACACCAGTGAGCCAGCTCACAGTGTCCCGCTCCACGCAGCAGCGAGCCTCGCAACGTCCCGCCGAGTGTGTGTGTGAGGAAGTCCGCGGATTGGTCCAAACGCAACGGCTCCGTGGACGTAGCGTAACGGCTCCGCGGATTGGTCAATTTGGACCAATCTGCGGAGCCGTTACGTTACGTCACTATACCCAAGAAGTAAACGATGGAAAAAGAGAAATCCCCAACGAGGCGTTCTGGGGCAGCATAGACAGGTCTTTTCTGTGTTTGAGTTTTACTCGCTACAGGGTGTACTTTGAGGGTTTGTGACTCTGCAGACCGTTCACATGCATAAAAAGCTACATAACACACAAGGGGACGGGTAATAACCAGAAAAGCATGACATGGGACCTTTAAGTTTGTATCTTGTGAGTTGTGACAACAAAATGAACAAAAGGGTTTGCTTTTAATATCCGTCCCAACTACGATACTGAACTGTTTCAACAGGGGAAGCACACAGAACAGAGGACATCGTCGCTTGACCTTTGCTTAGCACACACACACTTTCATCAAGCCATGGCCTAGTGCAGTGGGACTCATTGGACTCTTATTAAAAGGAAAATATTTCATCAAGCTGATAAGCTCCACCGTGATCACAACATGAAGCCTTGGCTTGGAATGTATCTAAAGGCTGCAATTATTTACACTCTGCTGATAACAAGTCAGTGTAAGGCCCATTACCCTCCCACATGGATTTGTTTAACCCTGGCAACTAAGGACACTTGTGTAATTATCCATAGCCCAGATGTTTTTACATGTAGAGAAATATGGATAATAATCAAATAAAAAACATGTTATTAAGGGAAGTGAAAGGAATTGAATGGTGATACTATTACGAAGCGTTGCAAGTGCTTTTCCTTTAAGCTGGTGCTGACATACTAAATGATGGCTGACTGATTGGAGGTTGGATAGCAGAGAGTGGAGATGAGAGATGGACCACATCATCTGCCATGCTGTCAAAGTGTGAAGACGCTTCGGTAGGCTACAGTGTTGGAATGTAACTTACTCAAGTACTGTAATAAGTACCATTTTGAGGTACTTGTACTCCACTTGAATACTTTCATGTTATGCTACTTTATACTTATACCTTACCACATGTTGGAGACCATTTTTTACTTTTTTTACTCCACTACATTTATTTTTTAATTTGAGTGACTAGTTACTTTGCTGGTATGGATTTATAATACTGAATATAAATCATCCAATAAATCATTATGTATTATTATAGGTTATGATACTCAGCAGTATATAAAGTAATTTAAATCCCCACCCTGACCAAGTCCAACATTAATAATCATAATACAAAAAATATATATTTTTTTTTAATCCGATATGCCATACTATATTTTTTTTTATGCCAATACTTTGTCCCTTTTACTTGAGTGACATTTTGAATGCAGGACTTGTAACAGAGATTTTTTACAATGTAGTATTGCTACTTTCAAAAGGTATGAGTACACCTCTGGTAGGCTACCCAAGTGGTGAAGAAACCCCTTTTTCAAAACAATGCACACGAATGACATTAATGAGACCAACAATTATAAATAGCTGCCCCTTGTGTAATGCATGTGCACAACGACAATGTAAGAAATATTGTAGCTCTTAGTACAAATCTAGCAGTTTAAAACCGGATGACTTCTGAGGTAACACCTGCTGTCCTATGGCATGCTGCTGCTGCTGGTGGTGGTGGTGGACCAGCTTTTGGTCTACCAGTTTGTTAACGAGGCCTTACTAAAAAAAAAAAAATACACAAATTACACCCTATGTGATAACTGCAATGACATAACACAAACCTACCTTTGCCATTCTGCCACGCTGAGTACCAGGACAGGCTGAGGAACGACGTGAAGAAAATAATCGCAGTGGCCACAGTTCCATTTCTGAGCCTCATCTCATTTCAGCGGTGCCTCTCCTCGGCTGCTAAGTGTCGGGGACCCCGGAGCTGCCGTAGCCGCCCTCCCTGCTTCTTTTCCGGCGTGAGGGTGTGAAGACGGGCGTAGGCGCCGGCATATGGGGGTGTTAAACGGTTAACGAAACGCTCCAGTTGACCGGGCTGAGACGGGTGCTTGGGTAGCGTCTTCTCGGGTCGTTTTTTTCGGAGGGCTGTCAAACTGGCTCCTCCTGTATCGTCCTACTACCTTCTTAGTCCTTAGTCTACTGCCTTCCGTGATAAGACAGTTTACATGGTGGTTAAGATACAATCTAGCTACCGATACTAGCCATTGTATGTTATTTAAATGCAGGCAGACGTTAGCTACAAGTTACAGGCAGGAGGCATTTCGAGTGTGTGACGGTTAGTCCTCCGGGATAGGCTGGTCGCGCTGTGACGTAGGGCTCCGAAAGGAAACGCCCCAAATCACGTTGATTCCGTTACAACTGGCAACAGATGAATCTAGAAAAATAAAAGCAGCTACATCTTCATCATAACACTCAGAAATATGTTCTTTTTTTTTGGGAGAAAGTGACATGTTGTTTCATGTTGACATTTTGAATGTAATGTAAACAAATCTACATATTCAGTCAAATAAAAGTATACAATGTCCCATGGACGCGGGAAGGGGTGGTGCTGAGGGGGCTGCAGCACCCCCATCCGCGAGGCTCCACAGTGGAGCTAAAAACTGGAGCTAAAAACTCACTTTGCAGAGAAACGAAAAATTGTCAGAAACTTTCTTAAAAGAATGAGAAACTCTAAATATTGAAATGTTCTCAAAGTAAGGACTTGTCTCTTCTAGTTTCTATTTAGTTTGAGTCGAGATACTAAATAATTATTTTCTGATACTAAATCAGAAAATTCACTGTTTTGAAATATCAACTCGTTATTTTTGCTCTATAGTAATTTATTTAAAATATCCAGTATTTACTGATAATTAGTCATTTTGTGATAGTGAGTCAATATTTAAAGTTAAGTTTCTAACTATATAATGTACATTATTATTATTATTTACATCAAATTGGCGAAATGTGGCTTCCATACTTGTCATCATATATTTAACGGCAAATTAACGGATGAGCTACGTCATCAGGTGATTATTGACAAGACAAACAGCAGCGATGAGTTAAGAAAGTTATGACAGCGAGAGAGGAAAACGTTAAATTATCAATTGTTTCTAAAAACTAATCGAGCCGATAGAGCACCAAGGACCATCGTATTATAGCTCTTATTTGCTTTTAAAGGTGAAACTATATTCACTTTCACCTCAGTTTAATCAGTAGACTGAATTGAGCTTCCTGTTTTAGAATGAAAAGAAAACAGGGACTATTTCGCATTTTTGTTCAGGGTTGGTTTCACAGTTAATATAATTCATGCCTTTTTACTGCTTTTAAAACATGTAGCTTTTTGTAATAAGTTATAACCATAGACTGTATATATAAAGGTAATAACGTAACGTCTTTCTGTCATGAGACTAGTGACAGCAGGTCTTCCGGTGGTGACTTTCAAAATAAAAAAAGTGTAGCCTACCTGTGGTGCAATACGTGTATTGTTGGGCAACTCGAAATGGACGCTTTTTAAATCCGCATAAAAATCAATAACAGTGCCATGGGCTGTTTTCGAGTCGTTATTAATAATAATAATAATTCTGAAAAGGTGGAGGTTCTTCCCATTCTACAGCAGCAACAACACCCTAGTTTGAAATACCTAAAATAAAAGAGCAGTGACTCTTAATTTGAGAGGTATAAAGCGCGTCATCTAGTGGCCAGACCTTTAACCTCATTAATCTACATATTGAAGTATGAATGCTTGCTGTTTGTATGTTGTCTCCTCCTGAATGTTGTACGTCTCTTGTTGGTTTTTGTATTTTTGATGGGACCTTAAAAAAAGGAGTAGCTCTACTCATCTCATTGTATACCTGTATAATGACAAAGGATTCTATTAATTTGCATTATCCTCTTCATCTGGCATGTTTAAAACCACTGGCACTGGCAAATCTACATTAAGAACACAGCACTATCATGTATTACCCCTCATCTTCACATTTAAATACAAGGATTGTCATTTAAAAACATTATTTCTGGTAACAAGTGTTGGGAGATAACACTCAACATATGAATTCCTATAAATTGTTATTGTACTACTGCCACAGCTAGTGAATTGTCCAAGCTAACTTCACCAAATTTGATATTTGTTGCCAACGATCATTTTTTTTCCATATTTTAGCTTGAATAATGCATGCATGCAGAACTACATTGTAAAACATTTTCAAGTTATGAGGTAGAAAACACTATTGATAGGCTGTGATGCTTTATCTATGCACACAGTATCAAAACTTCATATTTTGCCTATGTAGGATCAGAGTTCATTCTTGAACCGTCACAATTGCGTGTGCTAACATTCATTTATTTCAAACAGCATAAATGTTTTAATGCACACCCATAAAATAGTAATCAGTGCTTATAGAGAATATATTCAATTACATTTAACTTTTTTCCCCAGCTGGGACATTTTGACCATTCAATTGAAGTAGCTTAATGACTTGAAATACATTCACACACCAAACAAAAAACTGATTTTGTGTGATGGGTCAAGTTAAAGGGCAAAAGAGAAAAAGAAGACCACTCTCTTTCACAAATTAAAAAAGCAACAAATATGACAAAGTAAGAATATGGCACATTGCTGCTTTGGGACTTCTTGCCCCTTATAAAGTGATATTTGTAGTGAACACAGCTGTACTAATTTGTGTATCTGATGATGCAGAGGGACGTATGTTCTCAGAAAGGTGTAGCTTTAAAATAGTCCTCCAGGGGAATGAGTGATATGCCTCCGACCCAGTCCTGCAGCCAGACCTGGATCAGCTCCAGCTTCATGAAGAACCAATTGTGTCCCACTGGCCACTTTGCCATCACAGGATGTCTAAAAAAACAAGAGCCACACATGAAGATAGCAGCCAAAACGTGCACAATTGTGTTGTTTTCCCACATTTCAGGGCTGAACGTAGCCAACATGTATTTAGGATTACCTGAGTATCTGCCATTATTTAGCCCCTTTAACCGCATATGATGTAATCATATATTTATAAGGATGCACTTAAACTATTCATCTTAAAACATCATATTTAAACTTTAAAAATACATATATTTGACCTCGCTTAAAGGGGACCTATCATGCAAAATGCACTTTTGTACGTCTTTTATACATGAATATGTGTCCCCGGTGTTCCAGGGAACTCACCAAGTGTCAGAAAACACAACCCTCTCTATTTTCCTCCATACCCAAATCTCTAAAAAAGGGGCTGCAACGGATCTGATAAAAACTGATCCAGATTTGAACACTGTCCTGACGTCAGGACAGTGGCGCTACGGCTATTGGGCCAACTCCACCAATCAGGAGGAGACAGCCACGGCCATTGCCGTTCGAAAGCGCTGGAGACGCTGTAGTACATATGCCAGGCCTGTAGATGGTGCTGTTCTCACAGAATCTGCCCTTGCAAAAACAGAGCTAGAAATTGTCAAATTGAGCAAAATGAGGCATGGCTAAAATGCATGATCTGTTTGGTATTTTGAAAAAGAAAAAGTAGAAATATGCCTTATATAGGTATGGTCCTACACTATATTATTCAAATATAGCATGATAGGTCCACTTTAAGGAAGAAACATACCGTTCAACATGACTCAATACTGCTGCTACTTTTTCAAAATGTTCACCAACAGAACTTTTAGCAGCATTTGTGATTGTTCAGCACCATTCAAACATTTATATTAATTCAAAGTGCAACTATGTGCAAAACAATAACATCTAAATACTTATCATAACAGATAAATAACAACTTTACCTTTAAATACTGGACATAAAATGAAGACTCCATATGTCAAGGTTAAGGGACTGCATAGGATTTTCCTTATATTTTCTAGATATCCAATCCTGTGATTTTGGATAGTATTGGATTGGCCCATCCAAGTTACCTTGAGAACATTGCCTCCTTTGCAAACACAAGCTCCTCTGGCGCCACATCCACCATCTTGCCGGTTAGAGTGAGTCGAGCACATCTTGGATCTTCTGGATCATACACCATTTGCCTTGAGACACAGAACACCATGTTGTCATTAAAACACTCAATAGGGGTTATAGTTTTTCTGAGCCTCTTAGTGGCAACAGAAAGGACCAACTAAGCAGATACTAAAGCTCAATTTTAAATAGGTGTGTAAAGATCCATCATTCCTGATCCATGTGTCAATTCAATGATCATTTATCCAATATCATTGATATAAATCATCTTTAGAATATACATTTATTTTGAAAAAAAAAAAGCAGATATAAATGTAACAAATTGTGTTAAATGAACAAATGACATCATCATATATTGATCACAGGCTCATTCATCGGTTCAAGTTGTAACTATAATTTGGCAGGCTTTGTGATGTAGGCAAATATCCTATAATTTTCCAAATGGTAATATAGCATCTTATTGTGATGAACCTGAAACTGTCATAAAGTCCTCACGGTACTTTTTCCTTTATCTGAAACTGAAATACCCTTTTTCTAGAATAAAACGTTTTAGGACCTTCATTATGTAAATGATGTGCTTTGTTTCCTAATTTGTTAATCAAATAACCACTCAACAAACCTTGGGGGCAGTTGGTATTTAAGCAGGAACAAATTGTGTATAATGCCTACATTAGGGAAAGAACTGGGAGTTAATGGGGGCCTGCAAGTTCATTTCTGCCTTAGGAGGATTTAGCAAACTATTAGGTGTATTACTAAATTGGGGCTTACCTGCAGAATTCTCCCTCAGCCTCTGAGAATGTGAGAGAAGCGAAGGGGTTACTTCTCAGGTCGGATACAGTGTTGTCCATCGGAGTAACGTAAAAATATACGACTCCAGTGCTGTTGTCCCCCGGTCCATCACTCACTGAGAAGATGTTCCCGAAGGGAAGACCTTTGATCTGTGCAAAACAGTAGGAGATTACCAATTATAACACATTGCTTGAAAGCGATTTGAAAAAAATAATTTAGTACATTAGAGATTGGTTGGTGGTTACCAAGCTGTGGCTGCCAATGAGGGTCATGTCCTCATGATATGATAAACAATATCGACCAAATATTTTTGGACCTTGAGCATGTCTTAACTTTGAGCACATACATTTCAAATATTTTTGGCCAAAATATTACTGAATGAATAAAGGGTTCAGTATTTCCCCACAGGAATTTCATAGACGACCTTAAACAACATTTAAACTCAGTAAGAAATAGAACATGCTTAATCAAAATCAGAAACATTTTGGATACACAATTTAGAGCGACATGGACTCATATGACCCGAGTTGTAGTGGAAGAAGTACTCAGATCCTTTACTTAGTAACTCAATGTACAAACACTTAAACAAAGTATTCCTGTATTAATAGAATAGAAGCGGAGGGATGAAACCCCTCTTTAATGGTCACACATGCAGAGCACACAGCACACACAGTGACATTTGGCCTCTGCATTTAACCCATCCTAGTACCAGGAGTCTAGTACTAGGAGCAGTGGGCAGCTATTGTACAGCGCCCGGGTTTACTGTAGCAACATTATGCATAATAATCTCTTTAGTATGTTAAAAGTATGGAGCCCCCAAGTTCCTGACAGTTTATGTTTTGTTCCATGCTATGTGCAAGATTTAAAAAAAACTCAGGGCTTTCTTCTCAATGTTATTGTTAGACAAGTTCAAACTGTATCATTGTCATGGGTACACATAGTGACCTTTCATATATCACAGCATAGCTTTGCACAACTGAACTGCTCCAACACAATCAGCCACATAACTAAAAACACATGTAAGGTGTTGTAGGGCTTGAAATATATAACAATTCTTCATTATATTTCATATTTAACTTATGTTGCAGCTGGTAAAAGAAGAGCTAATACCAGGTTGTTAACATACTGCTTGGTTTATTTGAATGTTGCATTTAAACCTGAAAGTTACCACATATGTCATCTAAAAGTAGTCGAGTAAAATATTATATTGAGAAGTAGAAGTGCAAATTACAATAGAAATACTCAAGAAAAGCTCTTCAAAATGTATCTGGGTATACTTGAGTAAATGTATTTGCCCTCTACAACACGACCTCAGTACTTGCAAAACTCTTGCTACAACACTCACTCTACTTTCACTTGAGACAGATTTTGATTAATGGTGCGAGATATAATCAACTCTTAAATAAGACTTGAGTTAGACCTGGAGTTACTTTCACAACAACAAAAAGTAAACAAAGTTAATACAATTAGCTGCACCTTTACAGGCTATGATAACACTTAAATTAATCAATGATTAGAATCAAAACATATAATATTATTCTGAAATATGCCAATCTGGAAATTGAGAACTTTTACTTTTGGTACTTTAAGTAATACAGGTGTATTACCAGGTAGGTTGACATGTAGGAGGAATTTGATTTGATGTAATGGTGAATACATAAAAGTAAAACAACAATCACAGACAGAGAACAAGAAATAATAAAAAATAAAAATAGTCAAATATAACATAGAAATGGAATGGAATACAATTGATTGCAGGACTTTCACCCATAACAGAGTATTCCTACACTCTGGTATTTTACTTAAGTACAGAATCTGAGTATATTATTACAGTAGTCTACTTGAATAAATGTAGCTTACTATGGACCTCATTTACTTGTAAAACGTTTTCGACAACCCTAACTCTACTTTCACTTAAGTTTATTATAATAATATTTTTTTAGCATAGCCTATTGCTTAACTAAACCTAGTTTAAATACGGTAAAACATTGGTTAATTTAGCAATGACTTGAGAGAACTCCCCCTGTGTACCTTGTCCTGAGTGGAAATGGTGGCCAAATGACCCCAGTCGCTGTTGTGGGCTATATATCTGGCCGTCCTGGCCGTCTCCTGGTGCGGAGGAGGCCCGCTGCTGCTCCCGGCCTGCTGCACCTTCTCCAGCCGGTATGAGAACAGCCGAGAGGAGGACAACTGCGCCACATTGTCGGTCTCCGGCTCGGCCAGCTCCCGGGGGCTCTCCACGCCGTCTCCCAGGACGTTAGAGGCCGGGTAAGCCTGCTTCCACAGCCCGGCTCCGTCCACCAGCAGCGCCGGGGCGACCTCCTCCTCCGACAGGTCCGCTTCCTCCACCACGTCGTTGGAGGAGACGACCCAGGACACGGAGCTCCGCAGTGTGTAGCTGCGACTCAGACACAGGACGCTGGCCAACACCACCAGGGGAAAGTAAGGGACCCTCATACTAGTACCGAGATCTGACTATGGCCGCTCGTTTGTTTACAACTTCACGTGTGGGTCCTTATACATCCATGGTGCTATCTTTCGTAACTCAAGGATATTTCACAACAGAGAGCAGCTGTAGCGACCCCTTCTGACAAACATGAATTTAGAAGCAATACACATTTTCAGAATGATAAAATAACTGACAACTGTCTGATATCTCCAATTATTATCTGTATGCATTGGTGGAAAAAGTAGCCTAGAGAAGAAACAATGCAATATTGTTGAAAAAAAGACTCGAGTTCAAGTATAAATCCTGCATTCAAAACCATACAATCCAAGTATTGGTATCAAAATATACTTTAAAATAACTTTTTCAGAGTAATGGCCTATTTCAGAATCATATATTTAATCACTGGGTTGTGTTCAATTATGTCATAATGTGTTCATTGTAGCTGGTAATGGTGGCGCTTATTGTAAGTATTTTGTATACTGCTGATGATATGATATTATGATATAATGTGGAATTATTTATAATATTTATTTATCAGTTGATTTATATTTGGTATTAGCTTATGAACACACAGTAGAAATGCCTGAAAATTGTAGTTCATACAATAATTCATGTACTTAATTACATTTCACCACTGTCCATTTGTTTTAGGCTCGAATCCAGCTTGGCCAATGTTTCGATCATTTTAGTGATGTTTAATTTATGCAATACTGACTTAACAGTTGAATAATATTGTGCAATAATAAATCATCTCTGCCACACTCAAAGTCTGCTTTAGTGTTGGATTAATAAATACATTACGTATTTATATACTGTACATTTTCTCTCAATATTATTATTTAAACTCTGCTTGCATTTAAAGGGGACCTATCATGCAAAATGCACTTTTGTACGTCTTTTATACATGAATATGTGTCCCCGGGCGGTGTTCCAGGGAACTCACCAAGTGTCAGAAAACAGAAACGTATAAATATACCTTATATAGGTATGGCCCTACAATATATCATTTAAATATAGCATGATAGGTGTCCTTTAAATACACTTAATTATAAATCCTGCCTCAGCAATAGTATTATAATTTGCTTTATTTGTTGTATAAAAGTTAATATATTTGTACATATTTATTATTTGTATTTTTTCCATCAATTTCTTTTCTTCTGTTTTACTTATATATTTACAGTATAAATGGGAGTAACTGTAATGTAACCCCAATATTTCAGATTTTGATGTATTTATGTATGACTTTGCTACTTACCTTTTTTATACTCCATATCTACTGGATTTCAGGGAGGAATATTTTTACTCCACTGCTTTTATTTCATATTCATGGTTACTATAGTCTTAAGCTTAATTAAGCTTTAACATTCAAAACCCAAGATGAGCCTATGCTAGGTTAACTAGTGATTCCTAATCTGAGGATCAAAGATAAATCTGAGGAGTAACGTCATCTAAGGAGTCGTAAAAGACATGTTACATAATTAGCAATGAACATAAGTATGAAATATTTCATACTAAACCGTTCACAGCCTACAGTATGTCCCCAATCACAATGGTTCCTATAAGTAATAATTAACTTTAGCACCCATTAATCCTACCAATCAGTATAAAGTAGTAAAATGATTTCCAACTTGAACAGTTTAGTCATTAACATCCAATGACTTTAACTAATGGA